>NC_081828.1:145783477-146123477 GCF_030867095.1 Alligator mississippiensis | reverse complement strand
TGTAAGAACCAACATTTTGCATTTGATATTGAGTCACATCAGCATGGGCACATCTACATGTTCATTTTTGCACTTTTTCTACTGCGCATTAAATTTAGTACCTCTAATGTAAGGAACTAAATAATAATGTCCTAATGCACAGTTGGGAAAACGCATCCTCTTTTAGTGAAGCTTAATGTGCAGTAGCCTAATTTTACTGTGAATTACTGTATTAGCATGGTTTTTGACATGATGCACTAATGCACTGCACATTAAAGCTCATGTTTAGATGCACCCATTGAGGAGGACCCAACCATCTTTTTTGTATTAACAATTTTTGCAGAGACTTGAGCAGAGCAGAGTAGAATCACACTTAGATGCCCAAGTCCACATATGCTACTAAAATTTGGACTGGAATCTGGCTGAAAGTGTGCCACTATCATTTGTCCAACAAACCAGTACCAAAAAGATGCCTGAAGAGCATTTAGTTTTTGGTATTTGTTTTTATACAAAGCACAAGAGACAAAAACTCAATACCCCCATTTAAAGTACTCACTTATTGGGTTTCTTTTCTCTTACCACGGCTGCTTGTCCCTGACTGGCTTATTTAAGTTGGATGGAAAGAAAAATCTCTTGATGTGGCAGATCTGATTTTTTTTAAATCATTATAATCCTTAGCTGACATTTATTTCCTTCCTAAAAGAAATAATGAAGCATGTTTTAATTAAACAAGAAGCACTGGAGTTTAACAATACTTCAATCACAAAATAGTTTAACAACATGTTATCCTTTCACAGCTCTTTTCAGCAATATTTGCTTTGCTGAAGCACACCTAGACTCTGAAAATGTGAGCAGTTATTTGTTGAAGGCTAAATAATTCACCATTAGCAAAAAGAAAATAGTTGAAGTAAGTTTGCATCTTTGACCAGGTTCACAAAGACTAATAATTTATGGAGGGCATGGTGCCTTTCATTCCCCAAAGTCAGTAAAACAATGGACAAGGGTCCATGGTTTACATTACAAAAGGACCTCAAGGATTCAGGGATTCACATATTAAGGACTTTATGGTCATCTGGCTTGAGTTTATCTATGGTACAGGGCAGATAATCTCAGTGGGTGCTTGTACACTTGACAAAATTGACCTTTAAAGTGGCTGAATTGCTCTTTATCTCCACTTTAATGGCACCACTATTTACACCTGTGGCAGTGTATTTCACTTTAATTTCATCATGATGTACACTTGCAGTGGCGTATTTTACTTTAAATGACCTTGTTAGGTAGCAAGGTAACACCCATCTGAAATATTTTACTTTGCTATGTAACTAATTGCAATGATGCATGGGGTGCTGGAAGCCCAGATGTGCTTAGGGAAGCTTGGACTTGGCAGGCTCCCAGCACCCTGTCCACCATCCCCACCACCTTCTCCCACTGCCAGCACACCCAGCCACCCTCCTGCTACCTTGTCGCATTGCCCCAAGGGCAAGCAAGCCGATTCCCAAGTGGTCTCAGCCAGCAGGGACAGTGCATGGGGCTCTGGAGCCTACCTGCCTCTCCTATGGCCAGGGGGCAAGCAGCCCATGAGCTGCAGGGGGCCCTGGACCTTCCCTCCACAGTGGTGGCACCCTCCTCCCCGGCGGTGGTCCTGGGGGTACTGCCACTGTGGAGGGAAGAACCAGAGGACCCCACACAGGGCGCCACACAGCTCAGGGGCTGTGTGACCCAGCAGCAGCTCATGCAGGCAGGCTCCACTGTAAACAAAATAGAAAAAAGTGGCAAGGGGCCTCATCTTTGGTTTTTTTCTCTCCTGGAGCCCGCCTGCCTCCTGCAGCTTGGGGGGGTGAGCTGCCAGCAGGCTCTGAGATGCAGGGAGGCCCAATCCTTCCTTCCATGGTGGTGGCACCCCCCAGGCAGCACCCACCCACTAGCAGCCCACCTGGGTGGTCCTGGAGGGTGCCACCACTATGGAAGGAAGCACCAGGGACCCACAGCTCAGGGACAGCTTGCCTTGCAGGTAACTCATTCCCCAGCCTTAGGAGATGCAGGCAGGCTCCAGGAGAAAAAAAAAAGCAGTGATGAGCCTGATCCTTTTTCCTCCCTGCCCCCTGCCAGAATCTGCCTGCCTCTCCCACAGCCAGGGGGGTGAGCTGCCAGTGGGTGAATGGTCCTGGAGCTTCAGGGGGCCCCAGTCCTTCCCTCCGTGGTGGTGGTGCCCCTGGGACCACTCAGGTGGGCTGCTAGTGGGCAGGTGTTGTGCAGGGGGCCACCGCCACTGTGGAGGGATGGAGCGGGCCCCTCTGCAGCTCAGGGTATGCCGGCAGCTTGCCCCCTGGCCACAGGAGAGGTGGGCAGTCTCTGGGGAAAAAAAGAAGGATCGTGCCCCTCACCACTTTTTGTTTTTCTGGTGGAGCCTGCCCACGGCAGCCAGGGGGGAGGAGAGCACTGACAAAAGAGCCATCACTGTAACATGACAGAAGTCCCTAAATTGAAATGGTGGGTTTTTAATTGACACAATTAAAAAAGCACCATTTCAATTAGGAAAAACTAAACCTGTCACACGTACAAGCAACTACTGGTTTCTGGGTGAAGCCCATAATTCTCATTTGACCTATAAGCTATGGTACAGAGGAGACGGGGGGGAAAAAAAGACAGACATCCATTCCTCATTCAGAGGCTTCAGTTTGTAGTGACTCCACTGCATCAATATGTACCCCACTGTTTACAGTGCATCCGTGTGTACCCTGTTGTTTACAATGTTAAAAGATATAGTTCATTGAGGATTTAGATGCTGGAATTGCGAGGTTCTTGAGCAAATTTGCAGATGACGTAAAGAATGCTGACAGTTTGGAAAACTGGGATGGAGAAACAGGATGAAGTCCAGTGCTGACAAATACAAGGTGCTACACCTCAGGAAGAATAATAAAAAAATACACATACAAAACAGGTGGGCTCAACCTCACTAGATGCTATTTCACCGTAGCAACAAGCTACGGTGACATAGCTCATCACTACGGCAACATACCATCTAAAAATAACCACGTTTACTGCTACTGCTACCTGGACAGTGCAGTACAGTGGTGTAAAGTGCAGTCATTTAGTACTTGCTTTAGCAAGTCCATTGTTTTACTGACTTTAGCAACTACTAAATGACTGCCCAGTGCCCACCAGTATTGCACTGTCCTGATGGCACATGGTTATTTTTAGATGCTATGGCGTCATAGCATTGGTGTCACAGTTTGTGCTCGCCAATGCTACGTCACTGTAGTGATGACCTATGTTGCTGTAGCTTGTTGCTACGGTGACATAGGGTCTCATGTGACACACCCACTCATTTTGTACGAACTCATAATAGATGGGATGGACAAAGCTGAGCACTTAAATGATTTCTTTGCATCTGTGTTCCTGGAATTGGATACAAACACATCTCCCAATGAGACTTTAGTCTGGCATGAGAGACATACCAATCCACCAGAGGTTAGTACTGACCTAGTGAAGGGGCACTTGAAGGGGTTGGACGTATTTAAGTTGGCAGGCCCCGATGATTTTCACCCAAGAGTACTAAAAGAATTGGCCGGTGTCATAACGAAACCACTGGTGCAACTGTTTGAGCACTTGTGGTGCTTAGGACAGGTCCCAGAAGACTGGAAAAGGGCTAATGCGTCCCTCTTTTCAAGAAGGGGAGGAAGGAGGACCTAATTATAGGCTCCTTAGCCTTACCTCTATTCTTGGCAAGACCTTTGAAAAAATCATAAAGGATCACATTTGTGGGGGGCCAGTGGGTAATATAATGTTAAGGAGCAACCAGCATGGGTTTATAGCAGGCAGATCCTGCCTGACTAACCTGGTCTCTTTTTATGACCAGGTCACAAAGTGCTTAGATGTAGGAATAGAGGTAGATGTTATTTACTTGGATTTTAAAAAGGCTTTCAACACAGTGCCACACCCAATTCTTACAAGTAAACTAAGTAGCTGTGACATGGATTCTTTCACAGTCAGGTGGGTGGAAAACTGGCTTATGGGACGCACCCAGAAAGTGGTGGTAGATGGGTTGGTTTCTACCTGGAGAGATGCAGGAAGTGGTGTCCCCCAAGGCTCTGTCCTTGGACCAGTACTGCTCAATATCTGCATCAGTGATTTGGATAAGGGTGTAGAAAGCACTCTGTTCGAATATCCAGACAACACTAAACTATGGAGTATAGTAAACATATTAGAAGGTAGGAAGCAAATTCAGGTGGATTTAGATAGACTGGGGAAGTGGGAGGATCAGAATAGGATACAATTTAACTAAGATAAGTACAAAGTGCTGTACCTGGGGAGAAAGAATCACCAATACACCTATAGCCTGGGAAGTACCATTCTAAGTAGAACAGCAGCGGAAAGGGATCTCGGAGTCATAGTCAACACAAAAATGAACATGAGTCGCCAGTGTGACGAGGTAATAAGTAAGGCTAATCACATTCTTTCCTGCATTAGTAGGTGCATCACAAGCAGGTCTAGGGAGGTGATACTTTCCCTCTATGCAGCATTGGCCAGGCTGCAGTTGGACTACTGCATCCAGTTTTGGGCGCCACACTTCAAGAGGGATGTGGATAACCTGGAAAGGGTTCAGAGGAGGGCTACTCCTATGGTTGAGGGCCTGTAGGTAAGATCCTATGAATAAAGATTGAGGGACCTGAATCTCTTCAGCCTCCGCAAGAGAAGGCTCATAGGTGATCTCACAGCTGTCTACAAACTCATCAGGGGGGTCAGCAGGAAATAGGGGATATTCTGTTTACCAGGGCACCCCTTGGGGTTACTAGAAACAATGGCCATAAACTGAACAAGAGTAGATTTAGATTGGATATCAGGAAGAAATTCTTTACAGTGAGGTTTACCAAAATATGGAATGAGCTTCCAAAGGAGGTGGTGCTTTCCCCTACCTTAGAGGTCTTCAAAAGGAGATTAGACAAGCACCTGGCTTGGGTTACTTGACCCCAGCAATTTTTCCTGTCCAGAGCAGGGGGTTGGACTCAATGATCTAATAGGTCCCATCCAACCTTAGAAATCTATGGAATATCTAAAGGGCTGCCCTAAAGAAGAGTTAAAACATCTTTTCTCTCTGGCTGCAGACAGTAGAACATGGATCAATCACATGAATTTGCATTAAAGTTGGTTTAACTTCGTTATCAGTATGCTGATAATTGTTAGAATAGTGAGGCAATGAAATAGACTGCCTAAAAAAAAAGCTGTGGAATCTCCATCATTGGAGGCATTCAGGAAGAGATTGGACAGTTATTGGTCACAGATGATCTAGGTGTAGCTATGCCTATGTTATGGTTATTTCCCATACTCCTGGGCTTTTCTAGTTGCCACATGGGGTTGGAAAAGATGAAAAGATTTTTTTTCTCTACCTGGTGCTACATGTCAGGGATTTTTTTTTACTTCCTCAAAAGCTTTGGGTGTTGGCTGCAGCCAAGGCTGGAGATTTTTACTGGGGTGTCCCAGTGCTTCTGCCAAGACTTAAACCCAGGGTTTCCTGCCTAGAGGGTCTTTTTCCTCCACTCAGGGTCAGACTGATCACCATATTTGAGTCAGAAAGGAATTTTACCTCATGGTCAGATTGGTACAGATTGTTGGGGGTTTTGCCTTCTGTGATGGCTAAAAATGGTATTTAGAGGGTTGCTTTTGGGAATTAGCTTATAGGTAAAGTAAATATGCATTAGAATCATGGTCCAGGGCAACAGCAAGGGTTAATTGATTTCTAAAAAGCCTTTCTGTGACAAAGTTTCTTCAAGGCTGGCTGTGTCTGATACAGGCAAGCAGAAGCACAGGCTGGGAATTAAAGCCATGTACTACACAGTTCCATAACATAAACTAAGGTGGCACCAGGTCACAGTGCCCAACTGCAGGGCCCTTGGGCTTTCCACTTTAGGGAGAACAGACCAAATTAGGAGAAGACCAGTAAAGACCAAATTAGGATATGTGCATGTGATGGGTTTGTGAAACAAAGGATTATGCTGACAGGACAGAACTTGGATAGTATGTCGACCACTTAGAGACCAATCAGCGATGGCCAGAAATAAAGAGTCATCAGGAGGGGAAAGGAATACAAAAGAAGGGATTTCAGAGCAATAAAAGGTCCCCCAGAAGGGAACCTGAGGTCACCATGGACACAGGACATACCACCAGCCTGTCTCACCCACCCCACTGGGAAGGGGTGGGCTTCGGCCTTTGACCTGCAGGCTGCTGACATCTGATATTCAAAAGAGAACCTCAAACTGAAGCTCGCATAGTGGCCAGACATACCCTGACTCTGGTGACAGCTCTAGGACTGGTAGATATAGAACTGTTTGCAGTTCTTATCTGTTATCACTGTGTAACAGTAAAATTTGCCTAGCATCAAATGAAAAGGTCGTGATCGGTCTGAGGGTTTTGGGTCCACCCAGAACAAGGTATCTAGGTCATAAATCCAGTGCCAACATTCTGTAGCAGGGGCCTGGTCCCTCCTTCCTTGGATCTTTTGAGCATACTTTAACAGTACTTGCTGCAGCAGATCATTGATCACTATTGTCCTGTTGCTTTACATGTGGCAGGTTAAGGTGCTATGGTTTGTGGATGTGCGACAGGATTGCTTGTGTATGTTTAGTAATAGGATAGACAGGGATTTACTAGGGATATTTTGTATAGGGATGATCCAGCCTTGGGCAGAGGGTTGTTCTAGATGACCTGCAGAACTCCTTTCCAGCCCTACTTTTCTATGATTATTTCTATTCTGAATTTGTCTAGCTTTTGTTTCCCATTATTGGATTTTTGCTTTGCAAGATCAAACTTTCATCACTACGTGTTCATGTAGGTAGCTGTAAACAGCAAGACCCCATTTAATGTTGTTTTTGGTTTTCATTCCCAGAATCTGACGTTTGTTCTAGGTGATGCAATGTATAGACATACTAAAACATGCCTTTTTAATCCTGCATGTGTTCTCTTAAAACTAGAAGCATAGATTCATGACCCCATGCACAGTGCTATGCTAATAATATCTGTTCCATTGCCTAGTACTTAAGTCCTACTTAACAATGCCTGTAGACATGAACACTCAGCACTTATATGCTCTAAATTTAGGGTCTGCTTAAATGGTACATCTAGGGTGTAGGCACTTACACCCTAAGTACCTAGAGGTCTGTTTCTGGTCATGCCCAGAGGAACCTGAGATGTCTGGGGAGCTGCCTGCGGCACTTCAGTCAGGTCCTTTTGGGTTCTATCTATCCTTCTTAGAAGACCCAATCTAGTGAGCGTTCTCACAGCATGCACAGCAAATTGGGCCCTACATCAACTAGCATGGAAGCTCCACCAGTCCTCCTTTTAGTCAATAGCTCAGTAGTTAATACAGTCACCTGAGATGTAGGTTCACTTTCCCTGCTTGAGGAAATATGAACCTTATCTTCCATGTAACTACTCTAACCATTAGGCTAGAGGAGACATGTAGATACCCACATCCCAGTGAATGTTTGAGCAGCGACTGGGATAGAAAACTAAAGTATCCTCCACTCCCCTTCCCCTGCTTCTCCAAGCAGAGTATCCAATCCATTCTATTATAAATTCATATTCCCTTCCCTGTCCTTCCCCTTGGCTAAAAGGATAAGTTCATTTAAAAGTAGAAACTTTTCAGCAAGAAGGATTGAGTGCATTCCTGCCCTGAAGCTTAGCAGTCACAGCATTCACCCAGTAAATGTAAGATGCAGATTCAAGTTCTCTCAGGCAGAGGAGAGAGTTCAACTCTCTATCCCCTCACATCCTGAGTGAATGCTTTATCCACTGACTTATACAGCTGAAGAGGGGCACAATTTCCTCCACTAGCTGCAGGTTTCTCAGCTTGCTGGCATTTGTGGGTGTCTTATTCTCTCTATGCATTGTACCAAGAACTTACGCACCTCATTTGAGTCTGTGGATTTCACCAGACAGTAAGGTATTGCAATGCTCATCATTTGAATCTGGCCTTATTACAATAAAAGCAGGAGAGTGGTCAGACATTTTTATGTAATCTTATCCAAGTCATTTGGTTAAGGAAACCACTAACTTGCCCATCCAGAGATCACAGGAAATTCCTCAGCTGATGTAACCTGTCATAGCTCCATTGTAGCCATCTGCTCCCTGATACTTATCTGTAAGGAATGTCTTAGACACTAGACTAACTGCAGCAATTCTAGTGATACCATGCTGGATCTGACTGAGCCATCCACATAGTATGATGCCCATCTCTTCCCCACCCTCATACAAATCTTAGTTCAGAAGATTGGTTTCTCACAATCCTGAGTTTATTCTTTAACTGACATCTCCTGAGTAGTCTGATTGTCTTACACACCACCGCGTAAACAGAAACAGAAAATAAGGAAAGCATTTTAACCAGTGACACCTGGACCCTGCACAGAACTCAGCTTGACTGAGCCACCAGTTTTGGAAGATTGTCAATTATTTCAGATGCTCTTCCATAGTGCAATTGCTCCCAAACTTTTAGACTACACAGACCAACATCAACGCTCAAAGTTTCTTGGCCACCATGATTTTAATTGTAGGGAGCCTAGTGCGAGCCATGGACCAGGTATAAATGCAGTTTGACAACTACTGCCATAGAGCTCTGGCTTGGAAGTCAAACTTTCTGAAGTTAGGAAAAGCTTGATAAACTTAAATTCTTAACTTTGGTAGAAGATGTGCTATTTCCAGATTTAACGGGAGTGAGTCGCTCATTCCTGTTCTCAGCCTATTAAAGCCTGTACAGTAAATCAAAAAAGTAAACAAAAATATGGAAGAAAGACAGTTTTGATCTTCCAGGATGCAAACCATATAAGCAAAATTTAAAACTTAAGAATGCATTAACCTCTGCCTTAAAAGTTGTGCATCACTGCAGTCAGACAATTTAACTAACAACAGTATATAAAATAAGTTTTTGTAACTGTTCTCTTTTGTTAAGACTACAAAACAAAGGTGTTTATAAGTAATTAGCAGTGATGCACTGAAAAACCTTCTAGATACTCATATTTCATGTATGGAGAGTGTGTATTTTATTCATGGATAATGATATTGAATATCATCATCAAATCACAAACTAATCATTTCAGGCAGCTCCTAAATGTCTACATTGCTGGCAAACTGTTCCACTATGGCATCCTGCCAAGAAACTGCAGCATCTCAAAATGCTTTTCCAGAAAACACCTCATTCAAAAGAAAAAAAGGATGGCTGAATTTCACTTTGGTATTCAGGACATGAGCAAGAGCCTCTTTAACACTTCAACTCTTAACATTTAATACTTAAGCTGCTCAAGGAAGACATAGAGTGGCACCCACTTTTTCTCTATGCCAGCTCTAACTAGATTGAGATGGCAGATGCTTAATGATGGCTTAAAGCCTCCTAAGTGGTAGAGCAGTAGGACTCTAGACTAAACTGCCTGAAAGCTGTGCAACATCCTTTGCTGAGGCTTTTCAATAAGCTGGACAAGCATCCAGCTGGGATAGTTTAACAACAGCAAAACGTGCATCAGTGTGTTGGACCTGATGACCTACGAGGTACCTTGTGACCATGAAGTTAGGTAGAAGCAAAGAATGTTGTTCCATCTCCAAAGCACCCAGATAGAGGGTTTTGATGGGAAACAGCCTGTCTTCTGCCCTGTAGGCTAGTAGGTGACAGCATTGAGGGCTTTTGTCCTGCAGGATTCCAAACACAAAGCCCCATCACTGGAATAGACTGGAAAATTTAAACCAGTGTAACCAAAAAGCAGTGAAATGAAAGAATAGGTAGTCTTCGGACTGCTTCAATGGCATGGCTTTGGGAAGTGTGTGCTAACCTCTTTTACAACACTTACTGTGAAGAATATACTAGCAAAGACTGGGACACCTGCTGAAATACAGCCGGTAAATAATCCTTAATTTTTGTTGGCGCAGCATGTTTTGTTAGCATTTTATGGGTATCTGGTAAAATGGCTAGCAAATGGAATACAAAAATTTTCCCCATTCTTTTTCAAGTAAAAATTAGGTAACATTATGTCAATATACACTAGTGTCAGGGTGAGGGGTGGAGGGGGCAAGAGGGAGGGGAAATATTTTCCATGCAACAACACTGAAGTATATCTATTGGCAGAATTATTTCAAGTCCCTGAAGGAGGCAAAGAACAGTATGATATACTCTAATACTATCTTCTTTTTTTTGAAGAATTGTAGGCATAGCTTTTATTTGTGAGAGAAAAGGCTATGCTGTTCTCCTAGGACTGAGACAATGCAGGCAAATGGGCCTGTGAAAATCCTTTTACTATTCTCTTACTGGAAACATTTCCTCCAAACTCTGACCAGGGCTCTAAAATGGCCAAAGAATCTATCCCTAGATAATCCATTTCACATTTTCTGCTGAACCCAGTGGACAGTGTGCCTGATCCCAGTCACTGAAGTCAGTGAAAAGACTTTAAAGAAGTTGGTGAGAATTTTTTCATAGTTTCATAGTAACTAGGGTCAGGAGGGACCTGAACAGAACATTTAGCCTGACCCCCTGCCACAGGAAGGAATGAATGCTGGGTTCACAAGACCCCAGACAGGTGATCATCCAATCTCCTCTTGAATTTGCCCAAGGTAGGGGCGAGGACCACTTCCCTGGGAAATTGGTTCCAGATTTTGGCGACCCTAACTGTAAAATATTGCCTCCTGATCTCTAACCTAAACCTATTCTCCATCAGCTTATGACCATTGTTCCTTGTCACCCCAGGTGGTGCTGGGGAGAAAAGGGCTCTGCCTATTTGCTGTTGATCTCCCCTGATGAGCTTGTACGCAGCCACCAGGTCTCCCCTCAGCTGGATACAGTACTCCAACTGCAGCCTGACGAAAGTCGCATAGAGGGGGACTATCACCTCTCTGGACCGGCTTGAGATGCACCTTTGGATGCATGACAAGGTATGGCTGGCCTTGCTGGCTGCGGTCTGGCATTGGCGGCTCATGTTCATCTTGGAGTCAATAATGACTCCAAGATCCTTTTCCGCCTCTGTGCTTTCAAGAAGGGAACTCCCCAGCCTGTATGTATGCTGTGGATTCCTTCTCCCAAGGTACAGCACCCTGCATTTGTCTATGTTGAACCCCATCCTATTCTCGTCTGCCCACTTTTGTAGTCTGTCTAAATCTAGTTGCAGCCTCTCTTTCCCTTCAAGTGTGTCCACCTTGCCCCACATCTTAGTGTAATCAGCAAACTTGGACAGCATGCTTTCCACCCCTTGTCCAAGTCGCTCATGAAGATGTTAAACAGTGTGGGCCCGAGGACCGAGCCCTGGGGGACCCCACTGCTCACATCTCACCAAGTTGAGTACAACCCGTCCACCACTACGCTCTGGGTGCGCCCCATCAGCCAATTTTTTACCCATCCAACTGTGCAGGCATCAATGTCACAGTTGCTTAATTTATTGATGAGGATGGGGTGAGAGACAGTGTCAAAGGCCCTCTTAAAGTCTAGAAAGACTATGTCCACAGTGACACCATCATCCAAGGATTTAGTTACTTGGTCATAAAAGGTAATCAGGTTGGTCAGGCAGGACCTGCCTTTGATGAACCCATGCTGATTGCCCTTGAGCATGATCTCCCCTGCTGGCCCCCCACAGAAGTGCTCCTTGATGATTCTCTCCAAGATCTTCCCGAGCACTGAGGTGAGGCTTACAGGCCTATACTTACTTGGGTCCTTCTTCCTCCCCTTCTTGAAAACTGGGACCACATTAGCCAGTTTCCAATCCCCCGGCACCTGGCCAGATGACCATGAATGCTCATACAGCTGGGCTAAGGGCTCCGCAATTACCCCTGCCAGCTTCCTCAACACCCTTGGATGGAGGGCATCTGGACAAGCAGATTTAAAAATGTCTAGCCCTTCCAGAAGATCCCTAACTACATCTACACTGACTGAAGGCCTGACAGAGTTATCCCCAAGATTGTCCCTATCTCTGGTAGGTGGAATATCCTGGTCCCTGTTCAAGAAAACAGAGGCAAAGAAACTGTTAAAAATATCAGCTTTCTTGTCTGGTGTAGCCACAAGATTACCGTCTGTGTCTTGCAGGGCCCCTACATTGCCTAGTGCCCACTGCTTGCTGCCAATGTACCTGAAAAAGGACTTTTTGTCATCCTTAATCCTGGACACTAACCTGAGTTCCATCTCTGGCTTGGCCTTCCTAATAGCCCTCCTACACTCCTGGGCCGAGGAGGAGTACTCCTCCTTGGTCATAGTTCCTCCCTTCCACTGGTTGTACGCCCCGCTTTTAGTCCTCAGGCATTCCTGAATGCCCTTGCTGAGCCAAGGGGGTTTCTGAGCACTCTTAACCCCCTTGCTTCTCTCAGGAACTGTTATCCTTTGGGCCTGGAGGATCGCCCCCTTAAGGTACGACCATCCCTCATGGACTCCCATCTCCCCTACTTTCTGGGCCCTCAGTGCCTCCCCCACTAGTCTCCTAAGCTCATTGAAGTTGGCCCTTCTGAAGTCAAGGGTTTTAGGCTTGGTGTGAGTCTTTGACACCCTGTGCTGGATAATGAAATCCAGCAGCTGATGATCGCTATTGCCCAGGTGGTCAAGGACCTGCAGTCCCCTCACCAGGTCATCCCCCATGGCCAGGACCAGGTCCAGCAAGGCGTTACCCCTAGTGGGGCTGTGTACTTCCTGGATAAAGTGAAGGTCCTGTAATACAGCCAGGAACCTACGCGAGCAGTCAGACCTGGCTGTCTGCTCCTCCCAGCAAAAGTCTGGGTAGTTTAGGTCACCCATGACAATAACATCCCTTTCTTTACCTAACCACCTCCATAAGCTGACTAGAGAAGTCCTGGTCTAGCTCTTCCCCCTGGTTGGGTGGTCTGTAGTAGACACCCACTGTAAGGCCCTTTCGCCACGCCCCCCTTGTATTTTGACCCATAGTGTCTCTGCCTGACCCTCTTGTAACCCGAAGCTAATCTTTGATGATGTGAGGTGCTCTTTGACATAGAACGCAACCCCCCCCACCTTTCCTCTGTGTCCTGTCTCTTCTATATAGGGTGTATCCCCGAATGCCCACCGCCCAGTCGTAGGTAGGGTCCCACCAGGCTTCTGTGAGCCCTACTAAGTCTGGGTTCTTACTTGCAATCAGGAGTCACAGTTCCTCCTGCTTAGTCCCCATACTACAAGCATTAGTGTAGAGGCACCTGAGGCCTCCTGAGGGTGCACATGCCTCCCTCCCACTCCCAGGACAGTTGTGGCCCCCTGCTCCCTGGACGTTGATGCTTACCTGGGCTTCCCTTCCTCTTGTCACCCTGCTTGCTGGTGAAGCATCCTCTCCACTTGAAGTGGCCTCTTCCCCCTGCAAAGCTAGTTTAAAGCCCACCATACAAGATCAGCCAACCTAGAGGAAAAGATACGTCTGCCCTTAGGGGAGAGGTGAAGCCCATCCCACCCCAGCATGCCCTCCTTACAAAAACATGGGTCATTGTCAAAAAACCCAAAGCCTGCCCATAGCACCAGCTCTGAAGCCACTGGTTAACCACGTCAATGCAGGCCTCATGACACCTACCCCGTCCACTTACCGGGATAATGGAGGAAAATACCACCTGGATAAAACACTTACCAAAGTTATCTCATCTATCTGATGGATCCTGGCACTTACTGATGTCATTTAAGGAATTCAGTCACTTGCACCGAAAACTTTATGTGTTTCATTCAAAACAAAACAAAAAAGATCTACTTCGTGCATCTGTTTTATTTTTAATACCAACCTATTCCATCACAGGACAAATGCCTTATGTATAGACTTCCAAAACTCATCGCCCAAAACTTTTGAGCTCAAAGTGCAAATCTTAAATGAAACAGTTTATTGAAAGGATTTCATTCATTAAAAAAATACTCCCCATCTCTATTCATAACCCTGGCTTTATCAGAACCAATACAGCTGAAATTACAGGGTCGTTTGACAGTTCCTCAACCTTCACAAATTACAGATACAAATTTATCCTACTTCCGCTGAAAGCATTTTATGCTATTTCATCTCAGTTCAGTATTCTGTAAAATCCAACCCACCCCATATTCATCTTGTTATTGTAAACATGACTTCTGCTCTCTGGTACTGGCATTAAGATCAAATTAAAGAAAATAAGAGTGCATCTCAGAGCAGAATTTAGTTCCTAATTTACAGGACTAGTCAAGAAGTTAGCAAAGCAGATGAAGGCACAGAATTCAATGTTAATCTTGTGCCTACACGTCCTCATTCCTACTATTACACTGAAACACACAAAAAAGCATTTCCCATCTCCATGGAAAAGCTCTGCTCTGACTTGCGGTATCACTGACCTCAACAGCACTTCATAGGTGAGACATGTGTAAGCATAAAATGTGTTTCTTAGAATGTAATTAAGAGCCTGTTAAATGCTAGGTGGGGAAGTAAGATAACAATTATGAATTGGTCAGATTGGTGAGAGAGACTGAGGAAAAATATAGATAAATGAATGCCTGAATGAACTGAATACTTGCATATTATCAAGGACACATAATGTGCACCTGAAAGTTCTTAAAAACCAGGCAGAGATAATTACAGAGCCATTATCAATCATTTTTGACAATTTATTAAGAACAGATGAATTACAGGTGGGCTGAAGGACAGCAAAAGGTAGAGCCAATAGATAAGTAGGTAATAAATAGGAGAGAGAAAAAATGACAAGTCTTTGTGACTCACATGGGTACCTTATGAGATATCAGAACATTAAAAGATTTTGTGAAAATTCAGGTAGTTGACTTCCTAACTGGAGGGTGGGGAGCAGATCTCATAGAGGCATTGAAAAACAGGCCCAGTGAGGTATAGCCATTTCTCTTTCTCATGGAAAAGATGAGAGGGACTCAGTTGCTGTATTTATTGTTGCTTTTAATCAGCTGTACTGTACCAGCATAGAAGATTTGGGAACTACTTTTTAAGAGCAGGGCTGTCCAACTGATGGCCTGCAAGAGGTTGACTGAACCCCCCCTTCCCCCTAGACTCATGATCAAGGTGCCACTCCCCTTTACTCTCCTGTTGCTGCCCTGTTGCTGCCCTTTGGATCCCCCTACCTCCTCCAGCTACTGTTTTCTGTCCCACCCATGGAAGGTCTGGGTGACATGGGGTGCCTGCATGGCAAAACACAGCACGTAGCGGGGTACAACAAGGGGTCCCTGTGGGGGCGGGGAGGGGGAGGCAGGAGGGGAACCTATCTCATTTGCTCAGAAATTGGACAGCCCTGGTTTAGAATATAACTTGATAAGCAGCAATCCATGTGTCTTCATAAAGGTAAGATCATGACATGCAAACCTGGTACCTAATAGACCGTGTGTAACTTAAAAGCTGGAATTCACACTGGTTGTAAAAATATGCTGCGTTAGAGTGGCACAACAAAGCAAAGCATATGGCTGGGAACTTGGAACTTGCTTGGGGAGAGCACAGGAAATAATGCAGTAATCCTTTTGGGGATCCAAGAAAAGGAGCCTAAAATTGGTAAGCCAAGCACAAGTCTAATGGACAGTATATTTAGCTAGGTTTTAACACAGCACCATCAGTGTTGCCTAAGAACCTCTATTGCATTCAGAATTCAGTGCAGTACACAGAATTCACCAGGCCCTCTGTCCTCCCCAATCATGCAAGATTTTTCTACAGGCTTAGATGATTTCATAGAATTATTTAGAGAGCTCAGTAAGGGATTTCTTTGTTAGAATATGCATGAGTATTTATTAAAAGGAAAAATAAAAGCATCGATATACAGGTTTAGCATCTGCCCTATATAAAGTCAATGAAGCTGTGCTGATTGATATCAGTTAAGGATCTGGCCTATTGAATATTCAGAAAACAGACTTACAGATCATTCTCTCTATGCTTGGTTGCTCTGTTTTCTATAGGCCCAAGGAAAGTCAAATACAATTAGGCCTTTGTCTTAGTACTTCTAGTACCCAGATAAGATGTATACGCCTCTATCATGGAACTGCTTGAAATATGGCTTTTTGTCCTTTTTTTGGACCTGCCCCTCTCTGGCTAGAGGACAGATTTCCCAAAGCGCAGTTAGCAGATAGTTATGCCTGGTCTCTATGCTCATTCTTATGGTGAATTTTTCCAGTAATTTGATTTTAGGATCTCCAGAACCAGCAAACCCCACTCCAGACTCTGATTCAAATATTTGCTTAAGGGCTTTCTTAAATCCAATTAAAATTAAATCTGTTTAGAGGGTTGTCGGCTGTTCTCCTGACTCAGGACTATGTAAACCTGACCAGACAATTTGAAACTATGCTTCCTTGTTATAGCCCTTAGGGTCTCTTTCTGTGTCCATGGGCATCTGTACCAAGGAGCACCATTATTAGTGACAAATTCTCAGGTAGTGCCATTTTTATCAAGTGTGCTGAAGTACATGACTGCACAAGGTGGAAGGCAATGAAGAACCTACCTACATCCTCCTTTGATTTTTCTTAACCTCCAGAACGCAGGTGTACAGGTGTAGAAAATGTAAGGGAGAAGAAAATGTGTTAAAAGACCATTTGTTCATTGACTGTTCATCCTAGCAGGCTATGGAAAGTACCATAGCTTAATCTAGGAAACGGTGGGAGGCTATACTTATTGGCATGCTGATGCTTGATATTGCATTCTTTCTGCTGTATTTTTAAACTTTTTTTTATTAATGAAGTCAACCCAGCAAGTAACAAATGTAATGTTTAAAATACATTCAATCCCATAAGGTTGATATTTATCCAGTGCTCCCTTAACCTAAGTCAGTATCCACACAGGAGAATCCGTTCTTTTCTTCTCTTCTTTTCAGTCCCTGATAGTTTCTTCTTGTAGAACGAGCACTCTCCTTCACAGCACTTTCTGTAACTTTCTGGTTTGGAAGCAGGAGAAGATTCTTTTCCAGCAAATTCCAAGAACTTACACAAAATTTCTAGCTTTTTTCCTTCTCGCTTGTGGGATGCTGATTTGATAGGACAATTTTTCTGTTACTAAAATTTCTCAAACTTTTTGCAATCAGTCCATGATTTTTTTTAGGTGGGTCACTTCTTTTCCCAGCTTTTTCAACCATAATTCTTGCAGTCACTAAAAGATGTGTGATCAGTTCCCTATGACTCTTGTGTGTTGTAGCATTCTCAAGAAGGTTCAATAAGAGGTTGTCTGATAGCTGGCATTCTGCTATTATCCTTACCCTGTCTCTTATCTTTTCTAGGACAGTTGAATTCTAGTACATGCTCACCAAATGTGGTAGAATTCTTCCAACTCACTACATTTCCTCCAACATTTGCCTTGTCCTGTGCCAAAAATACTTGAAATTTTAGGGTATAAGAAACCATCAACATAGAATTTAAAAATAATTTTCTTTTATTGTAGTGCAGATGGATATGTGAGGACTGTAGTTCCAGATGGTTTCCCATTCCTCATCACTCATTTCTGAGCCTACTCTGTCATAAACAAGGTTTCTTTTTCTATATGGCTATTCAAAAAATATAATGCAGAAAATAGACTAGTGTGTTTAATTGGTGTCACCAATATTTTCAACACTGTGTTCTTTAATTGAAATTACCCTTGTTTTGTACACAAACTCTGAATTCGTGAATAGGGAAGTGGTTTTGCTAAGGCACTCTGGGGAGGTGTTTTTTTTCAGGGAGTTGTTTAAAAAATATAATTTTTTGAACCCTACTTATTGAACACAATCTTTGTGCTACTTACAAAAATACCTGGGAAAAGAACAAAATATTTCTCACGAATTGTTAAGGAAGAAGAATGCAAAAACTTTTCTTCTAATGTCTGCCACTGACACGGGGCCATGCTTAATGAAAAATAAAGCATCTATCCTGGTTTAGGACCATTCACTTCATCCTGGGCATTCGGTTGCTTTTCCATGTTGTGGAAAATACTGAATTTTAATTGAAAGCAGACTTTTCCCAGTCATTGTGGGTGCATCTACACATACAAGTAGTGTGCATGAAGAAAATCCCAGAGCTTATTGCTCCAGAGTTTCTTGCTCCCAGGGGCTGCATCCACATATGCAGGCATGTGCGGTTTGTGGTGCCACAAACCTCTTTGTGGCACTACAAATGACACACATTGTACATTGTGTGCGTGGCACTGCTAATTTGCAACCCGAGGCAAAATTTGCTACTGGGATTTCCCAGTAGCAAAAAAAAAAACCCCAACCCTGGAAAAAAAAGCAGCACAAAGAATGCCAAAATAGTATGCACTGGGACCAATGCAGGGATGGTGGAGCAGGCAGTCCTGGGCTGCCTGCTCCCCTGTCTCCATGTGCCACTCCCTGGCAGACTGGGGTACAGGGGACCTCAGCAGAGGGATGCTTGAAGGCTTGTCCCACACTAAAGCACCCTGTGACCTAGCCAGCCCTCTCCCACACCACCCTCAGCACATGGAGCCCAGTGGAGCTGGGAGGAGCTGGGTATGGGCAGTTTGCCCACAGTGGGACAATGTGTCCCACAACAAAGCACTCATGCAGGGGCATTCACTGTGGCACAAAATAGCAGCACACATTTGTGCCACTACTATTTGTGCCACTGCAAACACATGTCCCTGCTTATCTGGACATGGCCAGGTGCACCATTTGAACATGTACCCAGGAGCAATTAACTCCAGAGATCTGGAGTTTATTTATGGTCAGACCTGGGGCCTGGTTGGAGCAGCCCTGGCTGGCAGCTTGCCAGCCTGGGACTGCTCTGACCAGGCTCAATGTGCTGCAGAGGGGCTGGCTGAGGCATGGGGGTGCTTCAGTGTGGGGCTAGCTGGCAGGCAGCCCTCTCACTGAAGCATCCTCATGCCACAGCCAGCTTGATCAGTGTCTGTCCATGGTCCTATAACTTACAAGGAGTTCAGTGTCCAGCTGGCCTTTGTGACTTTGAAAATTACCCCTTAAAAACCTTTCTCATTCAGCAAGACTGAATTTAATAGGTCAGTGCCTGCCCCCATGGTAGTATGAATATATACATATTTTTGGCAAAAGTTTTCCTGTTCCTTAATGACTGAAAAATGGAATCTGATGTATAAGACACCTCTTCTAATTAATCAGTTGGCTTGTTCAGGCCTCCAAAACTAAAATTTGAGAGCTGTCTGGCAATCTGAAATGCCTCAGGGATAAAATAAAGGCAGCAAGCTCCTTACTAGCAAATCAAGCTTTTGGAGTCTGCCAGCATTAGTCAGACTTATTGGACCATAGCTAATCGAAGCAAGAAAAGAGGCATGAACTGAAGTGCTTGAGTCTAAGTTCAGGGAGTGATAAGCAAGAGTGACCTCTGTGAAGTTTGGAGGTAAATAATAGATGCACATAAAGAGATACAGTGTATCTAAAACTAAGTCCAGTTCCACGGTGTTCCCAACAAGAGCTGAATAGATCATTTCACACCTCAACTTCTATATTTTATCCCAAGAAAAATACAGACTTTTCTCCCCACTGGGCAGTTTTGCCCTATGATACTTAACTCCTGGCCTCCTGAAATGTTGATGTATGATTCACAGTGAAATCAGAGTGAGAAGCCAAAGGGCTGCTTGCATAACATGGCTTAGATGTACATAGTCACAAGGAGTCATACCCTTGATTTCCTGGGAGTTGCTCTTGATATATTGTGACATGACATCAGGTGAAGATGCTCTGGAAGTGAAGGGACTGAACATCCAAACCTAGAGGAAAAAAGAATTAAACTGAAATTTGGAAAATATAGGCAAAATCAGCTTTTCTTTATGTTAAACCAGCAGGAGATGGGGTGCTATTTGGCTGTTAATCTGAGAAAGAAAGTGGAGAATGGCAAGAGCTGCATTCATTGCAGACACATAGGGGTGCACATGGGTGCATGTGCACCCCCTGAGATCGGCCATGCACCCCCTGGAAGTGCCAGCCATGAAACTGGAAGTACTGGGAAAAGTACACTTCTGGTTTCGCCACTGGCTTGGAGATTGGCCGCTGAGGGACTCCCCCCTGCCCAGTCGGTGATCAGCCACTGCTCCCCACCATCGGTGATCTGGTGTCCCCCCAGACTTAGGAGGAACCAGTCACCCATAGCTCTATTTTTTACAAAGTTTGAAGCTGGGAAACACCCCAATTTGCAATGAATGCGAAGCCTAATGTGAGTTTCTCAGGGTTATTGGTACCCATTTACACTGGACTGGGGGAGATAGAACCTGCAGCATTCATGACCCTATCCAGCAAAGCTTAAGTGATCTCTTCTTTACATTCAAGCTGGAGATATGCAGTGGTTTGGGGTTACAGTGATATGTACAGCCACTCCCATATCAAGCCTCAGAAGAGACCTGATGAATAATCCTACTGGAAATGCCAGACTCCAAACAGGAGGGCCACAAAAACTGGAAAGACATTAACTCATTAAAAGAAGATATCAATAAATAGAGCAGGGGTGGGCAAAATGTGGCCCATGGGCCATTCCATCCGGCCCACGGGACCCCTAAAAAATTTAGAAAATTAATATTTATCTACCCCTGGCTGCCTGTCATGTGGCCCTTGATGGCTTGCCAAAACTCAGTAAGTGGCTCTCCGCCCATAATCATTGCCCGCCCCTGAAGTAGAGGGTAACAGGTGAAAACTGTGCTATCTACTTTCCCTGCTAGGCACAAAACTATGTCTAAAAGTGCACCAAAAACCCATGAACAGCAAATTCAGCAGGCTGAGAGTGCACAACCAACTGTGGTGGCAGAAATTAAGCATCTGAAATGAGTCACAGGCACCACACAAAGATGGTGCTTCAGGATCCTTCTAGGCATCATTTCCTGCAGGGAGCAGGCTTGCAAAGTAAATGAAAACTGGCAAAGTAAATTAAAAATCCTACCATCTTTTTTAAAGAATTTTTTTGATATTCAGAAAAGATAGCAGCCATGTAGTCTGCCTATTTACTTGGTTTTGCCTAGCTGCCATGCTAAATTCTTGGCACCTCAAGAGTTTAATATGCACAGTATATTTCCCCTGCTCTTCCCAAATGAATCAGAAAGCCAGACACAGAATTATTCCATAAACAGACTCTGAGGAAAGAGCAGGCTTATTCAACTAGACCCCAAGATTTCATTTGTACCCTCCTACCACTTAGGAGTGCATAACCATACCAATGAAATAAGAGGAACAATGCACTGTTGCAAGGACAAGATTGGAACAGGGAGGGAGTCAGATGAAATTCACCTTTTTTCCAATGGTACAGAGGCACTCTGCACCTTGCAGGGGCATACTCTGTAGTCTGGCCTGCCATCAGAAAACAGTCACAGATCCATTACTTCTGCATCAGGCAAAATTATTGAACAAGGTGAGGGACACTGTTACACTGGTTGTTATGCTGGTACATCATCAGATAAGTTGCGGCTGCAGGGAGCCAACCTAGGGAAGGCACAGAGGGAAGGGTGGGTAGAAGAGAAATATGGACTTGATGGCTGCCTGAATGGTGCTGGGGAGTGAAGGATATCCTCACTCTGTCCCTTTTCATGGTGCTAATTTAGGAAATGAAGGGCTCTTGGGACATGAATATTTCAAATATAAAAAGCAAGGCAAGTGACAGACAAGCTGGTTTGCTTTACAGTATAGATGTGCTGACAACCTCAGGTGCAAAAAAAAATTGTACCTGGAATACACTCTGACTTAAGTCCACACAGTTAATCAGCATTTGTAATTCCTATTAACAGTGAAGTTATGCTTCATAACTAATGACAGCCACTTGAGGCACTAGCATTTGTATAAATTAGATATTTAATTGTGAAGTATGGAACACAAACCTCAATATGTAATTTCCATGTTCCTGTAAGGCAGGCACTGCTTGTTTTCATCACAGCTGCTTGGTTTACAGTCTGCCACAAATTACAGGATGTCCTTTTAATATTTTTTGTAGTTAGATCAGATAGGGAGTTCTCACTCCAGTTCTTAGTGTCATCAGAAATTGTTTATGCATGCTAGTCCCTCTCCTAGCTGTCTCCCTGCTCTTTGCCCAGGCAGGGCAAGGGGAAGAAAAGAGTAAGGTGTGGCCTTAAACTCACACTATCTAGCTTGTCTAAACTCAGAGAAGTTAGCAATAGAAAAGGCTTCTAAGTGTATCCAATTAATCTCTACTAAATAAGGTGGAACTGCTGGGTATGGCAGAGAGCAGACATAAAATTAGCATTACAATTCGTCTACATAAGATATAAGCGAGGGGAAGAGAGAGATGGAGAGAGGGAAAACCCAGACATATACACAATCCTCCTATCCAAGTACTTATGCTTTAGGTTTACTGAAGCATGTTAATGTCAGATATATTGCTTTCTTACTATTACACCATCCAAAGGAAATTCTGCTTTTTGTTTCAACCAATGTCAGAATTTATAGGTCAATTCATTTTAGCCAATTTCAAGTAGTGTATAGCACAATTGACCATTAATGTTTATAGATGAACATGATAACATACACCTTTGTAATGCATTCATGTGAATATTTCATAGACAAATTATGTAGAGCACTTTCGAAGAATGGCATCATGATTTATTTGATCCGTACAAATTTACAGGCCTCACACCTGACCTCGACATCATTTTATGTTCAGCTAGTCAAGTACACAGCCGTCTCTTTTTCTGCACCAGATTATAATTATAATTATACAGTTTTTCAATCTGGCTACCACAAGAGTAAGAGAAGCCAATGGTCAGTTAAACTCACTGACTTTTCTGAGAATTTTTCTTGTTTTTATTTAAAACAGTCAAGGAGGTTGAAATTCTAGGGTGTTTGAGCTTCCTTTTCCTGCACCTGCCAAAAAATAAGGTGAGGTAATTCAGACAAAAGACACACACAGATTTTTTTGTTCTATCCAAAAATAGTGTTCATCTCAGGTGGTCTTTTTATTCCTCAATTTTCTGCAAGCATTATAGGACATCATCTGGGTAGCCTTCACTCTTCTATACTCCTGCCTAGGCATACGCGTCAAGAGGCTGGGTGACCTCTCATGCATCCACCATGATGCGGAAGGATTGATGGTTGCCAAACAATTATAGTACATCATTATTGCTTTGTGCCACCATAAAAGCTATCCATTGCTTCTCCTTCCATCATCTGATAATTTGTTTCAGACAGAGTGGTAATCCCAGTTCAAGCCCAGTGACAAAGGGATTGGTTATGTTCTTAAAGATTATGAAACTGACAGCTGTGTGACCATGTTGTTTGCATGCTCACTAGCATCACACATGTGCACACTGTGAAATAATGGGTGTGTTCAACAGTGTCACCATCGGTGCTCCCCACAGCCCTGTAGTTTCCCATTTTGTCATAGTCATACAGCATGGGCAGCCATTTTGCCATTAGTTTCCGAAACACCCTCGTAGCAACAGGGGGAGTTCAGACTAGGAAGAGGAAGAAGATTTAACTTTTATATGCAATGCCAGTGATACTGACATGAGACTAGCATGCTTGTGTCAACTGTTTGGAATAACCAGGGAGGCTACTGTTGAGCTTTCCAAGAGCTAGACATAAGAAATGGCTCTAAGTAGAGGGTTTGTGGTATCACTTTGGAAAAAATCCTTGCACGTATTATTGAACAGGATATTTCTGTGGGAAAGTCATAATATGTAAGAAAATTAGCCCATATACTAACTTGAGAACAATGCTTTAAGGCTTAATGCACCTCATGTACTATTAGAGGAGAAAATTTAACATCCCTTGGAATAGGAACAGTTACAGTATTTCTTGGCAGGGGGGTTCAAACTCTGCCAAGTGCTCGAGGGTAACCTGACTAGTAGATACTGTTTTTTTGTGGCAAAAAGGCATGCTATCGAGTGAAATTCACCATAGGATTATGGCTTAGTGAAATTTGCCATAGGATTGTGGCATGACATGGTGAAACTGTCCAGTTTAACAGAAGGTCTGTGAGTGGATGAAGTTGAAAAACAGCCGTACATCCATAACGGATAAACCTAAGACACTACACTCCAACATAACCATGATAGAGGATAACATCGCAAGGTCGATGTCACTGTGAGTGTGAACAAGCAAGTGAGCTTTCCTCAACTAGTGATGGAAGTAGGTATCCAGACAATCAGGATCGATTCCAATTTGCATAATCACCTGAGTTACTGGGAAGTGTGTGCCCATTGAGTGCCAAAGCAACTGAAAGATCTGCATAAATGCCAATGTACGGAAATGTGTACCCAGCTTCTGCAAGATGAGGCGGTTCTGCTCATACATCACCACTGGGGATGAGACCTGGGTCTACCATTATGATTCTGAGACCAAAAGACAGTGCATGCAGGGAAAACGTGCATCATCGAACCGTCCACAATATTCTGCACTCAACCATCCTGTGGGAAGGTCTTGCTCACCCTGTTTTGGGATTGTATGGAAGCAGTGCTTGTCCTCTTCATGAAACATGGGGTCATGATCAACAGCAAGACCTACTTTCACATTCATTGAAGCTATTTCACATTCATTTGGACCAGTGTGGGAAACTGAAGCAAGATATTCTTCTTCAGTATGACAGTATGAGGCTGCACAGTGCAAAGGCAACTGTTCAGACTTTGCATGGACTAGGCTTTGAAGTCTTACCACATCTGCCCTATGATTCTGGACATGCAACAAGTGATTATCACCTGTTTGGACCACTGAAGGAGGCTCTTCATGAGTGTAGATTCACCAGGGATGCAGAAGTACAAGTCATGGTGCAGGACTGTCTTTCACAGCAACAAAATACCTTTGTTGATGACTGTCCCAGGGACGCTGGGGCTATGGGGGAACCCCGGGCCAAAATAGAAGGGGAAAAAAGCCCCTACTCACCGTTCATAGGGGCCAGAGGCAGCAGAGGAGCGTGTGCTGGAAAACCGCCCGCATGGTTCATGAGCCGCGCTCATATTCAGCTGGGGCCGGGTAAAGTCAGTGAGAGACGCCACCCTGCAGAAATAAAGAGCAGCCCCAAGGGCGCAGGCAGGGTGCAGACGACCAGAGAGCCCACAGGGGAACCTGAGGCCGGGAGTGCGCACCCCCAGGATCTGTCTGCCTGAGACAGCGAGGGCAGCTGCAGCTGCAGAAGCGGTGAGAGCCGCAACAGCAGAGAAACCAGCAAAGGAGCCAGTCAAGAAGCCGGCGAAAGAGCCGGCAGAGGAGCCAGTGGAGAAATCGGCAAAGAAGCCAGCAGAGTAGCCGGTGGGGAACCCGGCAAAGAAGCCGGCGGAGGATCCGGCAAAGGAGGCGGCAGAGAAACCGACAGTGAAGCCTGTGGAGGAGCCGGTGTCTCTAGTGGGTTATGGAATAGAGAAAATCCCACACAATTTACTGATTCGTTTGATGCACTGGCTGGGGAAATTTTTAGCTACTTGCACGATTTCACAATGATTACACTCTTAATTCATACAACACAATTTTATTTTAAAATTCTTTGCTATGCATATAACACTGCTTAGCTTTAAGAAATACCACAAACATTAAGAACACAATAACTACATATATCAGAAACAATGCTCCGAATGCACTTCCTTCCCAAACAATGCTATAAGAATTAGTATTACAAAAACAATTACAATTACAACTCAAAGTTAAATTTGAATCAATACTATTATTTTCATGATATACTTACAATCCTAGAATTCCGAGAAGCCAAACACCTAGATATGGTTTCACTCCTCAGTAGTACAATTTAATGGGCTGGCCTCAGTAGTACGGTTTAATGGGCTGGCCTCCTCAGCAGTACGGTTCAATGGGCTGGCCTCAATACTGATAGGACTAAGTCCCCTTCCTTCAGTCCCTCTCGGGCACTCCGCGGCTTCAGCGTGAACTAAGAGATTCGTGTTCACAGAGAGAGTGGTTCAGGTGATCAGTCTGATCCGGCCTACACTTGCGATTCTTCCTTCGTTGTTCTGCAAGTGAGGTTACCTCCAAATTGGGATAATAGGTTACAGTTTTTATTGAGTGAGTTGCCGTCTTGGGCCCCTCCCACCCAATCCTGTCACTACTCCCAAATTTGGGCTTGGATCTTTCTTAACAGATTTCTGCTGGGTTCAGGTTCTTTTGTTGACCATTTTAATTACTTTGGGGAATTTCCTTTCTTTCCAATCTTTTCAATGGCTCTTAGGGTTTGATCTCTCGGAATGTGGGATGTTTGCTTAAGGGTCATTTTTAGGGTAACCTTGTTAAAGGCCTCTATAGATAAAATTCAAGAGTTAAAACTTTGAGCAAAGTCAGGACCTTCCACACGTAGGCCAAAACAATGGCCTAGATAAGAAGATGAATCTTGTCTTCTTCTTGAACTGGCTAATGGGCAACTATTACAAACATTCAAATATTACATTCAATATGACAGCCGGCAGGGAAGACAACACGAATGGAAGAGACAGTGGGAGCAACGAGAGCGGAGGGAGCAGCGAAAGCAGTGAAGACAGTGAGCATGGGGAAAGCTGGAACAGCTATGGAGAAGCCCGGAGCTGAGGGACAACAAGGAGCAAAGGCGACAGGAGCGAGACCAGCAGAAACCCTATCAGGGATAGCTGCGGTAGAGGCGGCAGGAGGTCCCAAACCGGGAAGGCCAGTGGAGTTAGGGGGCCGGTGGAGAGGCCCACAGCACCTCCGAGAGGAGCCAGCTGGGGCTTTAGGATCTCAGGGGACTATAGTTATGTCCCAGATAGGAGCTGTGCCTAGGGGACAACCATCTGGACCTTAGGACACCAAGGCACCGGGGATCACAGGGCTCCACGCGCTGGAGGGCTCGCTACTTTCCTCATAGGCCTTCTAGCCTGACAATTGCACCTCCCCAGCAGGTACGGTGGTGGGTTTTCAGGTGGTGGCACTGCGGGTGTTGGAATAGGGGTAAGTGTTGGCAGGAATCAAGGGCCTCTTAGCCTTCGCACCGGAGCCCAGCCCGGGACACCAGGTCCCGCTGCGCTGGGACAACAGGAAGTCCACGAGAAGACACCAGGAGGGGCCAGTAATAAAACTAGACCCGGAGACCCGCGGCAGAAGGTGGCATTTGGCCGGGGTGTAGGGGAGGTCGGAGCCCCATGAGTGCCCACCGAGGAGCGTGATGACCCTGGAGGCTTCCTTGAAGGGCCCCCTTCCAATGAGGATCCATTCAAAGTCATGGCAGGTGAGTTAAGGGGGTCTTCTGACATCATCTGAGGTACCCTTGGGGGTCCACTTGCAGGCCTGGGACAAACCAGGTCAGCTGCCCGGGCAAAAGCTGCTCGAGAACGCCTAATAGAGCAAAGGCGGGCACAATGACAGTATGAAGAAAACCAGTGACTTGCTGAAATACCTCTGTTGGAAAGCAGGGCAACTAGGTAGAAAAGTGATGTGGGCCAGCAAATAATCATTGCACGCAAAACAGTTAACATTGCCATTAGTTTCTGAAATATCCTTGTCCATTGAAAATTACATTAGCCTTTTTTTGCCACAGCATCATTCTGTGAGCTTGTGTGGAGTTAGTTGTCAACTGTGATTGCCCCCACACTTCACCCAAGATTGTTTGGGTTATTGCTGTACAAGTCTCCAAGTTGGCAGTTACAGCCTGCATCCCTTTTCCCTAGATGTGTAATTTTGTACTTGTAATTTTGTAGTTAAGTTTGAAAAGACTCAACTTACTAAGTTCACTAGATCATGCTGTCTAGTTGCACTGTCTTCATCCTTATTCACCAGTCTTTAAATTATCCACAACTACTCAACCCCAATCAGCAGTAATTTTATATTTACCTCCAGATCATTTATGAAAGAGTTGGACATTAGGCTGCTACCAATTCATACAGACTACTACTATACAACCAATTCCTGATTAACAAATATTTTGTGGCCTGCCAGTTAGCCAGTTTTTTATCCTTTTTCAGAATTACTTTGTTACTAGCATAGTGCTAATTTTAATTCTATATTGTGAAGATTTTTTTAAATCAGATGTCTTGTCATACAAAATCAAGTATCTTACAGTTCTAAAGCTATGTGCACCTTTTGGAGGCTGCTCCTGCTTTAACAGTGGTAGCCAAAGCTGCACCAGCTCCTCTGAGTGAGAAAGTTTTGGCAGTAGAAACATTTTTTGCCTTTAGAGCTGCATTCACACTGCTATCCAACGTGCTCTGCCAGAAGAACATTAATGTTGACAAGAGCTACATTAATCTTCAGAGGTTACCTTTACCACCCAAACCTGTAAGTACTTGCCTCAGAGAACATCATCAGCAATTGTTTGACAAGACCAATTTTTTAGAAGCCCATGGTGTCAGGCATTCAAGCTTTTCAGGGTTTTCTTTTTCTTTTCTTTTTTAATTTATTAGTTAAATTCTGAATTGTTTTTTCTATTGTTTTTCCCAAGACAGATATCAGACAAGCAAGCCTTAGCCTGCATAAATCAGCTCACTTGCCCTTTTTAAATACTGGCACATTATTTAACACTAAAAGTCTTCAGGGATTTCCTTAGAATTCCAAGATTTATAAAAATGAACATAAAAGGCCCAGAGAATACTCTGGCTAACTCTTTATGAACTTGTGTATGAAAACTAACCAGATATGCCAATTTAAGGATACTTAACAATAGAGATTTTTAAATCAAAACCTCCTTTGTTATAGATGTCTTCAAAGTTACTTTTCCCCCATGCAATACAGGCATACAATCCAATTTCTCTATAAATACAGAGCAGATATATTTGTTGAACACTTCTCCATCTGTATCATTATTTTTACCATCTCCATCTAGTAATGGGCCTATGCTATTGCTAGACTTTCTTTTGGTTTTAATAGGCTTTATCAAAATCCTTATTGTCCCTAGTTAGCACAGGCCTGAAGGTAGCATGGGGCCTGGTGTCCAGGGCTGTAGGCATTTGCCTGTGGCACCTATGAGGTAGTCTAGTGGCCGGGTACTTTAGCAGATGTCTGACCCTCTTTGATCCGTGGAGAACTTTACCTCCAGCCACTGCTGTGACATGCATGATGAACAATGAGCCTCTAAACATATTTCTGTTAAATGCATCCTTTAGGCTACTTTTAGCCCCTGCCTTCTTGCCTGGGATTTTGTTCTCCAGCATCCTTGCACTTTCGGCCATTTGGACCGTAAACTGCCTGTCTGCCTGATTTGGTGTCACATCAGTGTGATCTTGGAGAGCCACAGCCTCTGTGGCTGACATGGCTCTGCCTCACTGGCTGCCTGAGTAATCAGCATTCAGAAATAATAGCAGTATCCTGAGCAGGTGAGAACGGGGTTGTTTTTGCTAATGCTGGCTACTGCGGCAGACTGCAGAACAGAACCTGATGAATATCAGAAAGCTCCTATGTCCTGCAGGGTGCAGAGCAGTCCCCACAGGGGAACCACTCTATGCATCACCAGCTGGGGTGGCCAAGGGAAGAGGGTTCTACTGTACAAAAAATGGCATTTTTTTTTATTAATATATTTTGCATTCCAAAATCAGCCAAATCAGTTCCAAATCATACTGACTGTACCCACTCCCCTTAACCAGCCTTGTAGCAAATGAAGGAGCAGCTAATGAAGGAGCTCTTCACTGTACTGTTCTATGGAACCATGTGGCTGCTCACATTGAGATAGTTTTCTCTGCCTTTCTGTAGAGAGGGTGCCTCCAAAGCAACAGGCTCACACGTCCTTGTCAAAACTAGGCAAGATTCCTGATCAGGTTAAATGTAGTTCATAGGAGCTGGATAAATTCATTTACAAAGCTACCTTCCTCTTCCTTGCCTACAAAGTGCCACCCTGCAACATATCTACATGACAGCAGCATTCCTCCTGCTTTTGTTCCTCCACCGTATGTGCCAACCCCTGACATGATTTAGTGGGGATGCCTGACTAATACTCCTAGGTTACTGCTCAAGACCTAGGTTTTCAGTGTACTCAAATATACCATGTTGGGTCACCCGTAGGGCTTCCTTACCACATTTTTTCCAGGCTTGATTTGTGGGGCTGCAAAATGGAGCTCTATGCCACCTCGTGTAGATGTACTCTTGGAGTACACAGGGTTACAGAGCCCTTCAAATTCCAGAGAGCAGCTGCAGAGTGTGTATTAGTGGGAAATACTCCAAACCAGCAATAATTGATGCTTAATTTTAGGGTTTCTAATTGCAGGGTCTGATGTGGGAGATTTCTGTAAAAATGGAAGGAAGTATCTCTTGCCTAACAAGCTGATGGGAGAGGACCCTATAGCTGGCCATGGATATCCTGTTCAGCAGCCACAGCCAGCTTAACTTCAAAAGGCAGTCCAAATCTTTAGGGGTTTCCTTCCTATATATATATCAAGTGTGACAGTCTTACCTTTTTCAACCCTTATACTAGCCTCCTCTTCCCTTCCTATGCAATTTGGTGTTTCCCCCAGGCCTCTGAAGGTCTTGTTGCAAGGTACATCAGGACCTACGGTGAATTCAACATGTATTTGCTCTGAGTTGCATGCCAAACAGAAGGCAAAATTTGAATTCACAAACCTACCAGGGAACGTTTGCAAATGGACTTTCTGAAAACATGGTGGCTAAGTCTTAATCTATACAACAGAGGTTTGCTAACATAGGTATATCAACTAGGAGTATGAAAAGATCATGGCTTTAAAATGTTATGCTATCAGCACTGTGCCCCACCCCTTGCCCTGACTCAGAGGCAGCTCTGCAGACATTTTCTGCTGTGGAGCGCCTGTCAGTTGGTATAACTACACTGGCAGAAAAAACCTTACATTGCTATCTGCGACATCTCCATGAGGGAGATTTCCTGCCATAGCTATGCCACAGGGACAGCAGCTCAGTAATGTGGACAAGTCTTAATCTTGAAAGGAAGACCTGAGATAAGGTTTAAGGAGGGGAAAAGAAGAGACTTAGAGCATATTAGGGAATTCCACAGAAAGAATCAAGTCAGCTGTGGCAGAAGGAGGGCACAGAGAAAAAAGGGGGTGTGCTGGGGTCCTGGCTTAAATGATTTGACCATTCAAAAGTGTTTATAGGCAAATTGTAGCACAGATGAAGGCTCATGGCAGTATTTTTCATGAATGGGCTTTAACAATCCTTAAACTGAGTCTGCTGTAGTCAAATAGCTTGCAGGGAGGGAGCGGGGGGAAGGGGAGAGGGGTGTTTTGTCTTCCCAAAGCCATATTATAAATGATAAGACATCACTTGTGCCCAATAAACATCAATACAAAAAATCAAATCACTAATTTAGAAACCCCCTTCAAAGTACTTTGCAAAAAAATGAATCATTATAGTCATGATTTACTGTAGTTCACTGACAGAAAACAAATAAAAAATGGAGACAACATTGGCAATATTATGCTTAGAAACAAACTTATTGTGCAATTTTAAGGCTATAATGTATAGAAAAAGATGTATTCAGATAATGTGTTGAACAAATGGGAAAAATACTATAATACTGAAAAAGAATAAAAACGAAGAGGAACAATAATCAGAAAGCATATTCAACTAAGGGGTGCAGAGGCAATGTGGTCTGCATGCCTCCAGCATAGGAATACATTTCATTCTGTATCACTGAAGCAGAAAATAATTGGTTGGGTAAAATGCCTTTTACAGACAAATGTTTGAAATCTCAAGTCCTCTCCTAAGCTAGGAATGTAAAGAGGAGTTTAATTTCAATTCTTAGTTGCGCCAGCAATAAGGTGCATAAAACAACTACATCATGGTAGACTGTGAGACCCTTCAGTGGGAATGCCCTGTATTACCTGTGTTAAACCTCAGCCCCACATGAGGCCCAAAGACTAGGGGAACTGACAAACCAATTGCCCATGGGATCACGAGCACGACCACTCCTGGGGCAAACACGAGTGCACACTGCATTCAACAGCTTTATTGAAGAGGAGGCAAGTTGGGGCGGGTCCCCACCAAACTGAGGTGCGGCCCAGAACATCAGTGCGTTCATACATTTATACTTTCCAGTCCACACTCATTAGCATTAAACCATGCCCAGTTTCCCCCTGTTACACCCAAGGCTCTGCCCCTGCATTTACATGGAATTGGCTATGCATTAGTCCATTACCATGAAACTTTCCACTCTGCCTGCATGAGGTCGTCACCCCTACTACCTTCGGTCACTTGCAGTTACTCATCTTAAAAGCCTACTTTTTGTATTTTCCCTCTTAATATACCATTGGTTTCCTCCCCTGTCTGATTTAAGTTCCTCTATTCTACAACTAAACAAACAGTCAAATGATTAGACAAATGATTAACTATTCAAAGCCTCTAAGTAAACAAACATGTAAAATAAACACTTCTGCTAACTTTAGCATCTTAAGTCTTATGCCTGGTTAAATCTCCAACTTGGGCATAGGCAATGTATGTATCAGCTGCAAGACCAAGACGTTTCAGTGTTCAGACTCAGCACAAATCAGCAAGGGAAAAGAGCGGGAGAAAGAGCAGATTGCAAACAGCAGGGGAAAAGGAGCAGGAAAAAAGGGCGGGAAAATGCAAGCATAAGTAAACAATGCATCAGCTGCAAGACCAATGCAAGGGCTTACCACAAATCATCAGGAAAAAAGGGTGGGAAAATGCAAGGGTTTACCATCCTAACAACCTGGTAGTCAGAGCTCTGCTGCACACCACCCTCGTGACCCATGGAAGGTCATTCTTACAAAACCATTGCTCATATCACATTGCTTCTTGTGTACAGGCAGTCCTTGACCTACAACGTTTCAAGTTACATTTCGCATTTACAACGTTTATAAATTGACATCCTGTTTCAACTTTCTGATGTCAGTTTTGACTTTACAACACTTGATCTGATGCCAAGCCACACCAGCAAACAAGTTTGCTGTGTCACCCAACTCCCTAAAGAACATCTGTCCAAACTTCCTTGGACACGTTCTTTAAGAAAGCAGACAAGACTCCAGAATAACCTGCAGCCACCACTCCTGAGAAGACTCCAGCCAAGAACACTTCAAAAAGTCCAACCAAGAACCCTTCAAAATGTCCAGCAAAGTCTCCTCAAAGGAGTCCTTCCAAATCAATACAATTGCTGTTTACAATATAAATACATTAATGTAGCTATATTACTCATCTATAATTGACTGAGTACAAAATTCTGGGTTATCTTGGTGAAAATAGGGTATCAGGCCTTGGTTCAGGAACCAATCCCTGATTTATAACATTGTTTCCTATGGGAAAATCAGTTCTGAGTTACAGTGTTTTGACTTAAGACGTGGTTTTCAGGAACCAATTATGTCGTAAGTCTGAGGACTGCCTGTATTTCTTAATTATGCATTACAGTACTGCATAAAGACCCCAGCTAAGCTTGGAATCCCACTGTACTAACTACTGCATATATATGTAGTAAGAGAAAGTCCACATCCCTTCCACCCCCAATGTAGTCGATCATACATGAAAGACCCAAATGTCGGGATAAAGGAAATACTGGTTTTTTCCATTTTACAGATAGTCAGCTGAGACGTAGAAAGGTGAAATAACTTGCCTGTGGCCAGACAGGATATCTACAATGGAATTTAACTCAGATCTGCTGTGTAAAGATTTAACAATTTGCCTAACATCACATAGGAAGTTTGTGTCACAGCCAAGAGTGGGACTAAAATACTGGCATAATAAGCAGCTCTTTTTCACCCTGGGCAGGGGCAGTGGCAGTGGCTGGACTGCTGGTGGCAGCAGCTGCAACTGGGTCATTAGTGGTGGTGACTGCCAATCTTGCACCCTACTTTTCACAGGTAGCTGGCTCTGAAGCTAGCCACACTGCTCCCTTGTGTGCCATTGGCTACAGAAATCACATACCTTGCTCATGCTAAATTTGTGCACAGTTTTTACTATTTGATTTTTTTTCTCCTCTGCCAGAAGATCAGAAAGAGATTGGGTCAATGGTTCTTTCTACATTGAGCATGTCTTGCTTGTAACCATCAAAGCAATCCAGGTTAAAAGGTCAGAAGTCAAGTACTATGAAGCAAAATACCAGATTAGCCAAGGTGAGCTGGTACCACTTGCCCAACTCTAGTTATGCTACTGAATGCAGATTTGTTGTGTCCTACTCTACACTGCCTAACTCACCAGAAGCTGAGGCTTTTTGTATGGCTTTTTTTAAATACTTTTAACTTTGAAAATTTGACACAATATAATTGAAAAACACATCCATTATTGGTGGCTATGGTGCAAGTTTCTCCCAACAGTAGACTCTTTTATTATGTACAATTACATTTCCAACAATCCATTTTGAATCCGTCTGTGGAGGTACTATTCATCAATCATTTGTAAAATGAGCCATCTGTTATACTTCAAAACACTTAGAGCTATCAGACAATAGGATCCAAGCACTGAAGGCATTTATTCTAGGATCTATGTGCAGATTTAGAACAGAATTTGCCTTTTGAGATGAAGTTTAAAAAAATTGCCAAGCCAAATTTTAACCTAAAAAATCAAATAACATCACAATGATTTCATTAAGCAAAATAAAATGTCAAAGTTGGCTTAAAACTCACTTAGAAAAAAATATATTGCAGTGTGTCAGCCTCTGCGTTGTTAATGATGTATACTCAATAGGTTTATATAAATTGAAGTGGCAAGTAATATAATCTTTTCAGTCAGAATGAATTATCCTTCAGCCTAATTAAAGTATATCTGCTTTACATTGTAACATTAGCATGCACAACAGACTGAATTTCGTATAATAGCTAAGGAACTTGTCTGGTGTTCCACCCTCTGGTTCATCCCAGACAATGTGTGGAAAAGGCAGGCAACAGTGTTTCGGTGTTGTATATTTGCATCTACAAAAGTTATACCATCTTGTTGGTGAAGTAGCCTTATTTGTTCTAGTTGTAAACTAATAATGTCATTGTATTCAACATATTTCACATTTCTCAGCCTTGAAGTATCTGATAAATATTTGCTGATTAATCCTTACCACATTAATTCTCTCCTTTTGCCTGAAGAAGGTTGTTTATGCCCAAAAGCTTGCAAAGAACTTTTTCCCAACTATTTAGCTGGTCTAATAAAAGTTATCACATCTACCCAAAGCACCTTGCTTGCCTATATCCTTAGATCAACACAGCTACACCCAATAACCCTCCTCACAACATGAGTTTTATCACCTTTCTCACAGCTGGGGAACTGAGGCAGGGGTCAAGTGACTCATTGAAAGTCATATAGCAAATTGGTAGTAGAGAAATGGTTAGAATTCAGGATTAGCTGATGCCCAGGCCCACGGTTTAACTCCTGAACCTTGTTTTTCTCTCATTCTCTCTCATTTAGTCCATATTATAAAAGGTGTATCATAGATCCATCAGATGTCAACTCACATACCACTCATCACAGCCCACCCACTCAGCCACAAGCAAAACCACACAAAAACCAATAAATGATTATTCCTTGTCAAGAAAGAAAACAGTGTGTGCTCATGAAAGGAGAGTTATATGATTCACTTATCCCTAGAAGGCTCATGAACTATTTTCTTCTTCATTCAGGCAATATATTCTTTACACTAATCTGTAATATAAAAAAGTCTATGGATAAGATCCAGTTAGTTCCCTTATAAAGACATCACATTACAGTTTACTAACCAGATTGTTTCTTAGTATATAGGGCTGAAATTCAGGGCAAAGGTGTAACCATCGTAGGTAAGAGTCCCACTGAATTTAATAGATGTCGGATTAGACTATACTCAGCTAATCTTGTATTTTGCTTCACAGTGTTTAACTGCTGACCTCTTTACCTGACTTTGCTGGTTACAACCACCAGGGTCTTGGTATGGAAAGAACCATTGGTCTAATCTCTCTCTGAGCTTAAAATATCAAAGGTACACCCAAGTTTAGCATGGGTATAGTAAGGTATGTGGGATCTATGTGCCAATGGCATACAAGGGAACAACTTGGCTAGTTTCACAGCCACTCACCAGTCTGAGTGACCATAGAGCTGGGTTAGCTGGCCTTCAGCACAAATCCAGAGCAAAGCTTGATCTTGTGACTCTGGAGCCATCTAGGCTATGGACAAAAGCCACACATAAACCAGTTTAAGTGATCAGAAACTGGTTTAAACCTGTAACAGAATGGAAGTTCAGTGCACATAAGCCAGTTTCAAAATGGCTGAAACTGGTTTAAGATAAACCTGGTTAAATGTAGTATCAGTCTTAACTGATTTAGGTCAAATCAGTTTATGAAACTTCTGTCTCAGACCCTAGTGAGAGGTGAAACCGTTCTGCCACCACATTCCCTTCTGTCATTTCAGTACATATACTCAATGATATTAACAGATAATACAGTCTTGCCTGACATTTATTTCTACCAGCCATTCTCTTAACTTCACATATTGTTGTTTATATGAGAATTGAAATAGAGAATTGTTTCATATTTCTAATTCTAGTCATGACTATGGGTCTGTATCCCCTTCTTGCAACAAAGAAACCTGATCCTTTCCCACACAGAGTGGGCAAATGCCTCAGCAAAACATAAATCCTCAAGTTTGGTAAGTCTGACTTCCACAAACTCAGGAGACTGGTCAGTCAGGCACTAAAGGACCATGGCCCCCCAGGAAGGGGAGTCCTTGAGGAATGGTTTTTCCTAAAGAACTCAATCCTCAAAGCACAAGGGAAGTCCATCCCATGCTGCAGAAAATGCAGTCAGAGGGCAGGGAAGCCCCCTTGGCTCAACAGGGAACTTCTGGATCTTCTGAAACAAAAAAGAGAAGCCTACACCAGATGGAAAACTGGAATCATCACCAAGCAGGACTACTCAGCACTCACCCATACCTGTAGGGAGCAATCCAGAAAAGCAAAGGCAGCAACTGAACTCAGGCTAGCCTCCAGAATCAAGGATAACAAAAAGTCATTCTTTAGATATGTGGGATGTCGGAGGAAGAATAAAAGCAACATTGGCCCCCTGCAAGATCAAATGGGGCAGCAGATGTTTGACACCCAAGAAAAGGCCAGTCTCTTAAACGATTACTTTGCATGAGTTTTCCACCCCTCACGGGGGCTACACTATCAGACAGGACACAAAGCATCCAGGGCTCGGGAGATAAGCCCACAATTGACATAGATCAAGTGAAAGAACACCTCGAGAGGCTCGACATCCATAAATCTGCGGGCCCGGGTGGATTGCACCTGACAGTCTTAAAAGAGTTGGTGGACATCATAGCATGCCCTATGGCCAAGATATTTGAAAGCTTGTGGTGCTTGGGTTATGTACCAGAAGACCGGGAAAGAGCCAACATGGTCCCAATATTCAAGAAAGGGAGAAGGAATATCCAGGGAATTATAGACCTATAAGTCTGATGTCCATCCCTGGTAAGGTCTTAGAGAAAGTTATCAAGAAGGCAACTTACTGAATGCTAGCCAACATGGTTGTATTACTGGAAGGTCTTGCCTAACCAACCTCATCTCCTTCTATGACCAGGTGACGCATTACCTGGACATGGGAGACAAGGGTGATGTTATTTATCTGGATTTCAAGAAGGCCTTTAACTTGGTCTCCTATGATGTCCTCATGACAAAGCTAGGGAACTGTGGCCTCAACCGCCTCATGGTCCAATGGCTGGGTAACTGGCTCTGGGGTCGGATCCAAAGGGTACTAGCTGATGGGAACAAGTCAACGTGGTGCAAGGTTACCAGGGGAGTCCCCCAGGACTCAGTGCTTGGGGCGGTACTCTTCAATATTTTCATTAATGATCTGGATTCAGGCATCAGATGTGGACTGGCAAAGTTTGCGCATGACAACTAAACTATGGGGGAAGGCAGTCACACTGGAGGACAGGCTTGGGATACTGGCCAACCTGGACACACTTGCAAAGCAGGTGGATCAAAACTTGATGGCATTCAATGTAGAGATGTGCAGGGTACTACAGCTTGGGAGAAAAAAACAACATTATACTTATAGGCTCAGTGGTTCTACGCTTGCTAGCACTGTGGCTGAAAGAGACTTGGGGCTCTTGATTGACCACAAGATGAACATGAGCCACCAATGCAATGCTGTGGCCGGCAAAGCAAACCAAACTCTGACATGCATCCACTGATGCACCTCGAACAAAACCAGGGATGTCATCCTTCTACCTTACTCAGCCTTAGTGAGGCCGCAGCTAGAGTATTGCATCCAGTTTTGGGCCCCCCACTTCGGGAGGGATGTGGATAAGCTCGAGAGTCCAAATGAGAGCCACTCGTATGATCCAAGGCCAAGAGAGCAAGCCACTCGTATGATCCAAGGCCAAGAAAGCAAGGAGAGGCTGAGGGACATGGGACTCTTCAGCCTGGAGAAGAGAAGGCTCAGGGGGGATTTGGTGGCTGCCTATAAGTACATAAGAGGTGCACATCAGGAGCTGGGAGAACAGTTATTCACCAGTGCTCCACCAAGGGATAACAAGGTCTAACAGTCACAAACCTCTAGAAGACTGATTCAGACTTAATCTAAGGAAACATTTCTTTACAGTCCGAGTGTCCAAGGTCTGGAACAGACTCCCCCAAGAGGTGGTGCAAGCACCTACTCTGGACTCATTCAAAAGGCATTTCGATGTTTATCTTGCTGGGATCATTTGATCCCTGCAGACTTCCTGCCTCTGGCAAGGAGGCTGGACTCAATCTCACAAGGTCCCTTCTAGCCCCTAATATCTACAAAATCTATTAAATCTATAAACCTTACATAATCTCTCCACTCTTACACACCTGAACAAAGTAATAAATCCCTCTCTCCTGGGCCATATATTTTCAGGGCAGAACACACATTTAATTCATGAAATCAAATCCATTCTCATGTAACTGTAATAAAAATATATGGAGTTGCAGCATGGATACATTAGCCAATGGAGTTTTTCCTCATGAAACAGCTTTTCAATGACCCAGACTAGTATTTTGCTTCCGTCTATATTTACTGCAATACTTTCACTAGAAGCCTGCTATTTAGTCTATGTTACTAATATCGAACATGACACTCTAAAGGTGACTTGCCTTGGGCCGCAGATAAATGTACCATAATTTCCTTTGATTTATAATTTGTTCTCTTATTTATATAGCCTAACACCAAGTTAGGTTTTCTTTCTACAGCTGTGCATCTTTATGGAATTGCACACTACAGTTCCCAGACTTAGTCTCCTCTGGCAAAACCTACTTAATGTGCTTATTTATATGGGTTTGCCATTTCCTGCAATGCCATCAGTATCTGTCTTGTTGGATTTCAGATCAAGTTCCAGACTTCCCAGCGTTTCTCCAGGTAGTGCAAATCTTCTTGCAATTTCACATCTTTTACCTGCATAAAGTACTCTTGCTAGCTTCATCTGCATACCTGGATGCTATCCAAGTTACTTGCCTTTTGAAAAGTCACTTATGTGTCAGATAGAATTGGTTTCAGCACTAAGCCCAGGAAGACTTCAGCTTTCACTCTTCTTCTCATCAGGATATGCAATCAGTTATTATAACTCCTCATTTTTTTCTTCCAGGTAATTTTCAACCCACACTTTATCACTGTCTACCTACCCTTTTCACCTTGCTCAGTAGTCTCTTATGTGATATTTTTCCAAAAGCCTTGCTGAAATCCAGGGGCAGGATGTCTGTCTGCTTGCAGTGTGTACACTGCAAAGTACTGTCAGGCATGTAGCATGACATTAAAACAATCTGTTGTCCTCTTTTCTCTATATAGTGACTCCTTAACACCACATTTCTTGTATGCTGGTCCAAGATCACCTTGATACACAGATTATCTGTGACCCATAAAACTGGAAGGATGGAGGCTACAAGCACAGTCTGAGAAACACAGTTGTGAATTCTACTGACTCCAGCATAAAGATTTTTTGAAAAACTTATGCTATATCTATTCTAGAGGTGAAGGAGGCATGCGTATGCAGAATTATGAGAATGCGCTGATTTTAGTTGTTTTCTGAACAGTTTCAAGTGTTGGGTTTAATGACACTGTCCAGCTAAAATAGGAATTGGTTTTACCTGATCCTTCATCCAAAATTTGAACTAAAACAAGCCCTCTCCCTATTTCTTTTTGAAGCTAACAGAAGTCAGGGGAAATGTTCAAAGACATAATGAGGCGCCAGATAGGTACCCGTTACCACTGCCTTTTTCTATTTCATGTAGTTCTGAGAAGCTTTGAGTTTTCAGGATAAAGATGGATCTGAACTGAAACCTGAACCTGAACACCTTGAAGCATTGTGGAGTGTTCAAAATGTAGTTCCATCTTTATAATGTCCCCTGCCTCCAATCCAAATCAGAATAACTCTGAAATTGAATCACTTCATAAGTTAGATCCACATCTGAATACTTTAGTGTGAGTCCATCTCTAGTCCACATAATGATATGGTTCTCCTAACTGAGCACACAGCCCTGGATTCCTGAGATATGTGCATTGCTTGTCATGTTCACTGACAGATTCTCACACAACACTTAATTATTCTTCTGGCTGGAGTTTCCAAGTTAAGTTGTACTGTGTCTCCTCTGCTGTTTCCTCTCACTGCAACTTAAAGATCTAAATCAAATATGACACCAGACACTTCTTGGTATGGTTGTTTCCTATATGTTCGAGTTCATTAATAGCTTTTTTAGATCATTGTGACCAGGGGAGAAGGAGCAGGGAGGAGCCCTCTTTTTGCTGCCAGAGATTTGTACAAACGGTACATTTTGGACTGAGATAAAAATCAACATTTTGTACAGAGTTCCCCAAGCACAGCAGTCACAAACAGCTTAAATCATGTTGTATTTTATAGGTATTTCTGTACTGCTGTCAGAATACAAGTAACTGTGATATCATAAAACAGAAGTAGTAATATGCCCAACAAAATATGGATATGCCAAAAGCAATGTAAGCTTTCAAATAGGCAGTATATGTTTAGTTACTATACTTGTTGTATACCAATCCACCTCAGGCTGGAAGAGTAGCAGATACAAGTGCTAGGCAAGGGGGCCTTAGTTCAAATATACAAGATATCTGTATGCTATAAGACAGGAAGCTTCTTACAGTTTCATAGTTGGTAGGGTCGGATGGGACCTGAGCAGATCATCAAGTCCAACCCCCTGCCATGGCAGGAAAGAGTACTGGGGTCAAACAACCCCAGCGAGGTGTTCGTCTAACCTCCTCTTAAAGACCCCCTGGGTAGGAGCCAGCACCACTTCACTTGGGAGTTGGTTCCAGATCCTAGCTGCCCTGACAGTGAAGTAGTGCCTCCTGATGTCTAGTCTGAATCTACCCTGTGCCAGCTTGTGACCGTTATTTCTAGTCACTCCTGGGAGTGCTCGGGGTAACAGGGACTCCCCCAATACCTGCTGGTCCCCTCTGACTAGTTTGTAAATGGTTACTAAATCCCCCTTCAGCCTTCTCTTGTGAAGGCTGAACAGGTTCAGGTCCCGTAGCCTCTCCTCGTAGGACCTGCCCTGCTGCCCCCGATCATGCGAGTGGCCCTCCTCTGGACCCTCTCAATGCTGTCCACATCCCTCCTGAAGTGTGGCACCCAGCACTGGATGCAGTACTCCAACTGCAGCCTGACCAGTGTCACATAGAGGGGGAGGATCACCTCCTTGGACCTGCTTGAGATGCATCTGTGGATGCATGAAAAGGTGTGGTTGGCCTGCCTGACCACGTCCCCACACTGTAGGCCCATGTTCATTTTGGCATCAATAATGATTCCAAGATCCTTTTCTGCCTCTGCACTGATGAGAAGGGAATTCCCCAGCCTGTAGGTATGCTGCTGGTTCTTCCTCCCCAGGTGCAGTACCTTGCACTTGTCAGTGTTGAAACCCGTCCTGTTCTCATCTGCCCACCCCTGTCTAGTTCCAATTGCAGCCTATTCCTCCCTTCTAGCGTGCCCACATCCCCCCACATCTTAGTGTCATCAGCAAATTTGAATAGGGTGCTTTTTACCCCCTCGTCCAAGTCACTGATGAAGATGTTGAACAGTGCGGGTCCAAGGACCGAGCCCTGGGGGACCCCACTGCCCACATCCCTCCAGGTCGAAAATGACCCATCCACCACCACTCTCTGGGTGCGGCCCTCCAGCCAGTTAGTGACCCATTTGACTGTGTAGGTGTCGACGCCATGGTCCCCTAGTTTTTTAATGAGAATGGGGTGAGAGACAGTGTCAAAGGCCTTCCTGAAGTCCAGAAAGACTACGTCCACTGCTACCCCTGCGTCTAAAGATTTTGTGACCTGGTCATAGAAGGCCACCAGGTTGGTCTGACAGGACCTGCCTCTAATGAACCCATGTTGGTTGCCTCTCAGCATAACCTCCCCTGCTGGCCCCTCGTGGACATGCGCCAGGATAATACTCTCAAAAAGCTTACCCAGTATCGAGGTAAGACTAACTGGCCTATAATTCCCTGGGTCCCCCTTCTTCCCTTATCTAGAGCCTGCTTCCAGGGTTGGGAAGCACTGGTTGAAAAATCATTTGTCACATTGCAGGAAAATTTGAGGTGGGGTGGGGGAGGTTCAGAAGGAGGAGAGAGAAAAGACAAGCAAAGCATGAGAAAATGACAGTAATCCAGTGGTTTCCAGACCAACAGCACTTTATTTTGACAAGAAGGGGAGGAGTTAATATGAAGTTCAAGGGTCAGGAATGTGAGGGAAAATGTTAGATAAGCTTAGACCTAGTTAGCTAGGCATCATGGGCCAAATGTTTTTAAATAGCCTCTGACTGGGCGTGTCTACATGAGATGCTACATCACCATAGCGACAATCTACAGAGACGTATCTCAGCACTACAGTGACATAGCATTGGTGGTTACAAACCGTGATGCTAACACTGCTGCACAGTAGTCCATTGCTACTGAGCAGTAGGGTCAGAAAAGACCTATGCACCACTGGGACAACTGTGCAGTCAGAGGCATGTGTAGATGTACTCACTGAGTTGGAAAACTAAAGATGTGCTGTCCACTGCAAGTATAAAATTGCAGGTTAAACAAACAGCAATGCAAATAAGCACAGGGATGTCCAATTACCTGCTGGTGTCTGCAGGAAATGGAACACTACCTACCTAATAGTAGATACAATATAATTATGCCCAAACAGAGGTAAGTTGTGCAGGCATAGATAGCAGTTATAGCCATTAGGGGTGTGCGAAGCTTCAATTTGTGATTCGATTCAGAGAAGATTAATAGTAGTAGTAGTTATAGTTACAATTAGACTACAGACAACACAGAAGAAATCAGATAGAGATTCAGATTAACACAACACAGAAGTCAGAGTCATAGAAGAAGAAGAAGAAGAGATTATTTTAGTTACACACACAACAGTAAACAACACAGAAGTCAGAGATTCAGATTAACATAGCAGAAATCAGAGTCATAGAAGAAGAGATCAGATTATATATAGTTATTATTATTAGCTGTAGTTACAATCAGACTACAGACAACACAGAAGAAGTCAGATAGAGATTCAGATTAACACAACACAGAAGTCAGAGAGTCACAGTCAAAGAAGAAGAGATACTATTTTAGGTATGCACACAACAGTAAACACAACACAGAAGAAGAATTCAGACACAGTCATACATCAGAGAAGAAGAAGAAGATGAAGACATATATTATTAGTTAGTTACACACACACACAGACACATTTTCCAGCACAGGAAAGATTAATATGAAGTGTGCTGGAAAGGCAGGTGCCAGGTCTTCTGGCAGGGGAGGGAGAGGGGCTAGAGGGAGCAGGGGGAGAGCTAGAGCTGCAAATCCTTCCCCCACCAAACACAGACACATCCTCTTTCCTGGCAGCCATGCGTCTTCTACTGCCAGTGGGAGCAAGGAGTGGGAGCAGTACCTGTCCCTGAACCTGCATCATCTCCCCTAACTCCAGAAATAGGCACCAGCAGCAGAATGACAGTCTCCACCCCAATTTCATCTCCCAGCATGAGCCTCCCACTGCCAGAAGAGGAGCTGGATCTGGAACCTGGGGACTTGACTGCCCTAGCTAAAGAAACTCTGGGGACTGAGGGGGAATCAGAGTTTGTGCCCCACACCCCTCAAAGTTCCCCTAGAGCCAGGTCTCTTTATCAGGAAGGCACCTCAGAGGAGGTTGTGGAGGCAAGTAACTCAGCTGAGTCAGTGCTTCCTGTTGTTGTGCCTCTGCCTGCTGAGGAGGAGGATAAAGCAGGATCCCCACCCTCAACCCAGAAGCAGGGGAGTAGTGTAGTGTGGGATCATTTTGAGGTAGCAGATGATCCCAAGTATGCTATCTGCCGGCACTGCCAAAGGCAGACCAGCCAGAGCAAGCAGGTGAAACACTTCACCACCACAGCGATGCTGCTGCATCTCAGGAGGCAGAACCCCCTTGCCCTTCTTTTTCCACAGCATGGCACCAGTGGGAATATGCCAAAAGGGAAGTCCCCCACTTGCTCCAAAGCCCCCGGTCCCCCAAAGCAGAGACAGGCCACCCTGGCGCAGTGGGGGAAAGCCACAGACAAAGTGGGGCATGTTGGAAGGGCAAGTGAGATCACCCAGAGCACTGGGGAGATGCTTGCTCTGGATGGCCAGACCTTCTTCTTAGTTGAGCGGTTAGGGTTCAGGTGGCTCAAGGCACTCATGGCCCTATCCTACCAAGTGCCCGCATGCACCACTTTTAGCAGGACAGTAGTGCCCTCCCTGCATGAGGTATGCAGACAGTACTTGAGGGAGGAGCTGTGCAAGGCAGGGCCACAGGTAGCCTTGCACTTCACCTCCAATATCTGGAGCAGCCAAGGTAGAGATCACACCACTCTCTCCCTCACAGGGCACTGGTGTGATCAGTCAGGCTGTTGGTGGGCTCTCCTTCAAGCTGAGGTGATGGATGAGTCCCACATGGCAAGGGAGATCATGGTGGCCATGAACCTTGTACATGGATGGCTTGTTGGGCAGGGTGAGCTCACCCATGGATTTATGGTCACTGACAAAGGGGCCAACCTGGTCAAGGCTGTCCATGATGTCAACTTTGTTGTCATCCGCTGTGTGGCACACAAGCTGTGCCTTGGAGGGGGACAGAACTGCTGGGGATGGCGCCGTCACTACCTCCCAAATGATTTCAAAATGCAGGAAGGTGGCAGGCTACTTCTACTGCAGCATCAAGAGGGGCAAGATGCTGTGGGAGAAACAGGCAGAGCTGAACATCCCGCAGCACAAAACCATGCAGCATGTGGAGACTCGGTAGAACTCCACATACCTGGTGCTCAAAAGGCTGGTGGAGCAACAGAAGGCCATCCATTAGATGGCCTTGCTCGGGGAGATTGGGATCAGCAGTCCCCTTAACACAGCTGAGTGGGATACCATCTCCCTGATCTTGGTGGTCCTCAAGCCCTTTCTCGAGGCCACCGAGACCCTCAGCACTGGTGATGCCCTCCTTAGCCAGGTGATCCTTGTAGTGAGGAAACTTGAGAACCAAATGGAAAAGTTCCAGGGGATCAATGTTCCTGGCTGGGGCAAGCCTCTGTCACCAGATATGCAGGCACTGGTGAGGCGGCTGAAGGAGGCCATCAGGAGATGACTGGATCCATTGTGGTCCAGTATTGTTCATATGCTGGCAGCCATGTGTGATCTGAGGGTGAAGCATGTGCACTTGCAGCACCAAAACCCTCGATCACTGGACACAAGTGCTGGTCAACAGAGTCACGGAGGAAGAAGGGCAAAGGCGAGGGGATGTGGAAGAGGGGGATCCACTTTCCCATGTCAGCACTCCCAGCACCAGCACCAACCAGTCTCCTCCATGCCAGCCATTGCCAATGTGTGCCAAGGGTATGGCTTCAGCATTGGGGTTCAGACACACCAGACCCCAGCCTCAGGCAGGTAGCGCTGAGGCTTCAGTGGCTACCTATCTCACTGAGGACATGGAGCCACTGGACTGCGACCCCTTGGCCTACTGGGCAAGCTGTAGCCAGATGTGGCAGGATCTAGCCATGGTTGCCCAGGAACACCTGTCCTGTCCACTGACCAAAGTTCCAAGTGAGGCAGTATTTAGTATTGCTGGGAATGTAGTGACACCCCACCACACCTGCTTGGATCCTGGTTTGGTAGAGCAGCTGGTGTTCCTTAAGGTGAACCTACCATTGCTGGGGTTCCCCAAGCTCCACGTGCAGATGGAGTGAGTGCCACCCTCCTCATTCTATCTGCACCTATTTCCATTTTATTTTTTTAAACCAGTTAATGCCCTGCTCTCAGAGCTGGAGGGAAAACTCACTGCATCACTAGCCAGCAGGAGAAAAATATGCTCCTGCTGAGCTTTCGTGCCAGGATGAACTTGGAGGTATGGACTGGAGCTATGGGGAAGGAGGAGGCCCCAGGTCTTGGGCATGACCACTAAAAGTGCACTCTGCCAGGGTCGGGGAGGCCTGGTGGGACTGCTGGCAGTGCAGAGCCCCAGGAAATGCCAAGACCAAGGATCCCCCAGTGAAAGGTGGGTAGGAGGTGCCATAACCTCCAGCTACCACACGCACGCACAGAGTCCTGCCTGGGGAAAGTCCAGACCTCTCACATCTTTGACAGGCCTGAGGTTAGCTGGTTGCAGTGAAATTGTGAGGCTTCAGATAAGCTCAGCTTAGCTACCTGGGATGCCAGCTTTCAGGTTGAAAAACCCCTTGTCAAGCTAAGGAAGCACCTGGAGTTGGTGTGTGTGCTGTTCCTGGATGGAAGGAATAGTAAAGAACCACTTTATCTGCAATCTCTCAGGCCTGATTCTTAAAGGGAATTTACAAACCAGTTTTCACAGCCAGGCCTATGAACTTCACTTCATCAGCCTCCTAGGTACAGAAACTCATGGACTCAATATAGACATTGGAATTCTGACACACTGCAGCCTGCCAGACATCTGACTCCCCAAGTACCTCTCCACTTTTACCTGTGCTGCTACATCCCACTCCCCACCCCAGCCTGTCCCTCATGCCCTGATGCCTCCATTTCCATTTTCATTGACTGGCTTTCTTGCCTGCATTGCATGCCAGCCTCTGACTTCTTTACTATTCCTTCCATCCAGGAACAGCACACACACCAACTGCAGGTGCTTCCTCAGCCTGACAAAGGGTTTTTCAACCCAAAAGCTTGCTAAGATATATTTCTCTAACTATTCAGTTGGTCTACTAAAAGATATCAGATTAACCCAAAGGACCTTGTCTTCCAGTGCCATGTCCTTAAACCAACACCCCTAGCACCTGTCCCTGGTCAGCTGACCGGAAGGAGGCAAGGCCCTGAGCACATCTAAGCCCCAGGGCTGGGGATGGCAGGATGAGTTCTCTGGCAGCTGCTGGAAAAGAAGCTCCTGCAGGAAAAGAAAGAAAGGCTCTGTGACAGTTTGGCTGCCTGAGATGCTAGTGCTACTGTGCTGCAGTGTACTGCTTACCTGTTGTTATTTAAAATGGTGTATCAGGATGAGGCTGTAGGGGAAGAGGAGGCCTCACTGGGGCACACTACCATGTCATGTAGAGGCCCCAGTGCCAGTGAGGGTGTACCTTAACATACACAGTGTCACCCATGTCACAAGTTTTGCTTGTCAGCAGCCTGAGATGCAGTTTCCCAGAAACCCCTTGACCTACTTCTTTGAAAGCTGGCAGGCTCCATGACCTCAGCAGGGGCTAGTACGCCTGCACTTTTCATCCTGCTGTGCCTTAACACACACACACACGTGACACGAGTTTTGCTTGTCAGCAGCTTGAGGTACAGTTTCCCAGAAATCCCTGTATACATCTCCTTGAAACTTGGCTGGCTTCATGCCCTCAGAAGGGGCTACCATCCCCTCAATTTCTATCCAAATCAGCCAAAAAATGACAAAGTTATAGGTGTTTCAGTGATTCCCCATTATAGTCTATGGCCGAGTCTCCAAATCTCTCCAAATCAGCGCCAAATTTTCAGAAGTCAATTCAGCCAAATCAATGCAGGACAGTGATCTGAATCTCTGAATGGAATCAGTATCCTCCAAATCAGCCGAATCCAAATCAAATACTTCCCTATTCACACAGGCCAGATAGGCAGCAGCCTTTCCTAAAGTTCCTTCACCTTTGTCCCATAGAGCTAGGCTTCACTGACTGTATATTCTTACCTTTGAGTTTCAGGTGAATTCTTATCTGTAGTTCTACAGATCAGAGGATGTATTCTTCTTTTCTATATAAAATACTCACCCCCTTTCTTATTAAAACAGATTTTATGCAATGTTTTGTTGATTTGAATATATAAATAATATTTTTTAAACAAAGAATACTGCACTGTAGCCTGAAGGTGTTTGGATCACTTGTATGTTTATTCCAGGTTTAATGTTTCTGAATTTGTCTAGAAGGCAACAGCTTAGTGGTTAGTTTAGGGAGCACCATGTGTTAGGTACAATACATTAGGCATACTCTTCAGATTTCCTAGGTAATCTTTGTGAAGTTGTCTTCTCTGTTACTAACGTTTAATTTTTGCAGGAAAAGTTACAAGATTGTAAGTAAAAAAATAAGACTAGCAACCCAAAAGCAGCCTTTTGCCTCTTTTTGTGTGAAGACGGCATAAATAGGAAAGATACACAAACGTACCCAAGAGAGGTCATGATAGTCTACACTAAGTCAATCCTCTTTAGGCCTGGATGTGTCTTGTACAGGAGTGAAAAGCTGAAAATAGAAAATCTCTGCAGCACAGAGGTATATAGGTGATAACTGTGCAACTGAGTTTGCAAGTTCAGCTACTCCATTATTCTCTTTCTCACTGGCAAAGGGTCCAGCTTAAAGAGACTACAAAGAAAAAAAGCAAGTCATTTCTCATTGCTATGTATAGAAGCAGGGAATGAGGTATTATACATATGCTAAAGCATTATGCAAAAATACCTTCATAGATACCATATACATTTCCCCTGCTCTAGCCAGCCCTCCCTATCACAAAGCCATTTTGAAATGTTTTTGATAATTTTTTTCATCAGTGTTTTTCTTCTTTCATTTTAATGATGGGTGTTCAGAGCAGACACCGTGCAATCAAAACAGGAATACCAAATCAAGCAGCATCTTACAAGCTATTTCTCTAGTATCACTAAATAGTGGAATCATTCAGACAAATAATTTTTCAGAGCACAAAAGACGATCTTTCTTATTTCCAATATTTCCTGGAAGGAAAAATGTGTATTATTTATAACTTAGTGAACTGCCACCTGGGAATTTACATATACACAGCTAGGGGAAGTGTAAGAAGGCAAACTACTACAAAGTAAATTATCTTTATAGACTTTGTGCTAGTCAGCAATATCTCTTCCAAAGTCATACTAATGAAGCCTGACACAGGAAGTGAGGACCTGCTGTCTTCATTACACACTTCCATTTCAGAGAAAATGTGTGAACTACCAGACTTCCACTTCTGGCAACTACTACAGTAAAGTGCCTAATTGATTAGAAGAGTATTTGTTAATACTTGTCACATGCCTAAATAACAGAGGTTCTCTCATACAGCCTAAATAACTGAGGTTTTCTGATATTACTTGGGAAAGAATTTGCAACTATTCATTTAACTGTGTGTAGCTCTAACATAGAAAAGTGTTTTCTTGTATTCCTTTCCCTCCCTTTGTAAAGTATTGCTTCTTTGTTGACCCTAGTGTCAAATGCAAAACACTCAGTATTTTTTGCTTTTTCAAATCCTTTAAGCCATTACACAGGTAAGTGTGCTAGTCCCCTCTGTCCTTCCTTCTGTCATGATTCAGACTTTAGCTGGCCAATGACAAAAATGGAAAAGGCAGCTTCCCTAGCATTACGATTCTCACCACCACCTTTTGACTCTTTTTTTGTCTCTCCTTCTTTGTCTTTTCCCCAACTATCTACATTTTCAACATGTGTGTATATATACACACATGCACACGTAAGACCTAGGCTTTCAAAAAATGACTAGTGATTTTGTATGGCTGATTTAAGACAGTTTTAAGGGGTTTAATTTTCAGAATGATGCTTTAAAAAATCAGCCTAAACACTATCCTCACTATCCTTCCCTCCCCCCTGCAGAAAAAAAATTCTACTTACACATAGTTAGAGGTTTACCAAATATTTGGGGCAATGTCCAGGCAGGTAACCTTAGCATTTGCTAGCTGCTCCTACTGGCCAGGGAATCTCCTTCCAGAGAACCATTTGACTGTATCATAACAAAGGTTCATAACATTAAATTGTTCCCTCCTCACATCTGAGGCATTGCCTGACATTGGTTACAGGTATAGCAGGTAGGGGTAGGCCTGCAAAGAGGCCTTCTGTAACCCACCCTGCTCCATCACAGTATCTATACAGCTTTACAGATACACACAGAGAGGTGTAGACATTTTAAAAGTGCTCAGCATTTCGTAAGTCCCAATCACATTTGCTAAGCTTGCTTTTCTCTTTTTTTATCAGCCAATTTCAGTGGAAATGACTGAATATAAAGACAGCACTGGAGACAGATGGCATGTTGCAATGAGACTGTAAATATACATTCATCCTCACTGTGGTCATTAAAACTCACATGGCGCCTTTGGTAAGAACAAGGTCACGTGATCTTGTGGCCTGCTCAAATTCCAAGCTGTGGAGTTTGTCACTTCCTGTCCCAACTGCTATGTAGTGTTGCTCCGCGCTGTTAAAAACCATGATGGAGGAATTGATCCTACTATTCTGTACCATGCTGACTTCATGGGGGCTAAGGCACTTTTATGTGCTGTAAGATTCTGAATGAGAAAAGACTAAATAGAAACTAAGGACCTCAGATATGGGTCCAAAGTAATTTACCCTAAGTGGTTGTAATTGATTTACTGTACAGTTATTCACTCTTATTATTATTGAGAGCCTTTCTCCCCTTGATCTTAGCTCAGAACACCTCCTGATGTGAGTGGAATATTGTGCTATAATGTCGGGTAGTATAGGCCCCTAAATGCACTAAACATACTTATTCAACAAAGTTAAGGCAATAGATGAAAGTCGTGTTTTTGAATAAATAGAAAAGCACACAGAAATAAGAAATCACCAAATCCCTTTTCCCCCCCAGATGAAACTATTAAACAAAATAGTCTCCAGTATTTTACAGCCTTAATATGAGTCTTATTGTTGACCATTAAATAATCCGAAATGCCCCATCTGTTTAGATTGATTACCACTGACAGAGATGTTCTGACCTGCTCTGGAGGAATCAGAATAAATAGCAAACTGTTGTATTTGACAATGCAAAAATAGTTCTGAAGCCCAATGTTTGTGCTTGGTAAGTTTATGATGGCAATAATGTCAAGTTAGCTATTTTCTGCCTATCTGCACTATTTGCTTTTTCCAACCCATTAAATAATGGTTTGCATGGTCAACAGTGGTTTCTGAGAATGTTCTGAGATGGAGCATCAACTTTTACTGGCATACAGGTAAACTGAATGTCACTTCCAATCCTATTTGAATTGAAATAGACATAGAGGCATAGGTGATAGGATCAGTCAGCCCGCCCTGTCTTCTCCAGCTCTTCCTCTGCACTAATACTGCTCAGATTTTTCTAATTTCTCTCTCTGAGCCTCTGCCAGTGACTCAGTGACCTTGCCAGGCAGCTTATTCCATGACTTAATCTCCTTTAGCAATGCAAAAGTTTTTCCTCTACTTAACCTGAATCTTTCCTTCTTTACTTTAAGGACTATCAGTCCTGATTTTGGGTCTCACAAGTCTGAGAAAAACTGTGTTTCCCTCACTGCTTTCATCACCTCAAAGATTTGTATAGAATTATCATGTGGCACTGTGTTGTATCTTCTTATCCTGGGCTCCACTATGTGTATGCACACGCAAGAGCACATGTGTGTGTGAATTTCCAGCATTCTCTTTTAAGGTTATGTTTTATAAGACCTTTTCTATTTTTTAGGTCCTGTTGCAATAATAAAGATGTAAAGAGTAAAGAAACAAAAACAATCACAAATGTTGTTAAGGTTATAAACCTACAAGCTTCAGCACAACCTCCAGCTTAGGGGACCTGGGGGCTGGTTATCCACAAGCTGTCTCCAGCCCCTCCTTTCTAAACAACTGGGGCTGGCAATGATCATTACTAGGAACAGTTGGCAGAATGTACTGTACATCTGAGCCATTGTGGCAATCCCTTGGGCAATCCTTCTAATCAAGTCTGTATGAGTCCAGGGTGGTTTTTCATATTATTTTTTTAAGGAGAGGTAACCAGGTCTGGATGCCTGGATGCTCAAAAAACTGCCATTTTGGATCACATCCCAGTGGGTTCCTGTGTGTTTTCAGAATCTGAAAAGAATCAAGGTACTGCCCCTAGTTTGGGATCCCTTGAAGTACTCTCTCCTGAGAGTGGGAAGTCACACACCAACTGCTTGTCCCCACAGGCCTAAACATCTCCGACTCTTCACTGGCTTAAACATATCCTTCCCTTTAGCAAGCTTCTTGGTTTACAGTTTAATTATGCAGTGGCACATAATAGACACAACCAGATAGGCATGCAGAAAGGGGCCACACACAGCTTCTAAACATGCCATTGCTCTTTCTTTATAGCACAAAGAAATAAGCAGATGTACAAAAATAAAAATCACATTCACATAATTCTCTGCCTCAGTTTCACACACTCTGAAGCATTTTTTAAAATTTAAGTCATTGCCTATGAGAGAGTCCAGGATCCTTGTCCTGCAGCTCATCTTCTGAGCTCAAATCACCTTCTCTGACCTTGGTTAATTCTACAGCTAAACTGAACCACCGTTAGAGGAGGAGAGTTGCCCCATGACTAATATTTTCAAGCTGGGGTTGTACTTTAGAGCATAGGGAATCTGCAAAGAGCAGATCAAAAGAGTTTCACTAGTTCAAAAGATTTGTTTCCCAGAGATATTCAATATAGAGCTTGATTCCTCACTGCTTTCCACCAGTTCTATGTGTTATGACATTATTGCATTGTGTTGCAAGGCACCTCAGTGCCTGCTCCTAGGGAATAGAGACTGCCAGGGAGAGAGAGCCCTGGCAGAACATAACGAGCCCAGCTGAGGGTGGCCAGGGTAATGAGCGCAGCTGTGGGTTGCAGCTGCGGGTTGCCGGAGTAACGAAGGGGAGCCAGCTGCTTGTAGGAGGCAGGGCCTGGCCCTTATAAAGCCCAGGGCTGAGGCCAGGCTGGCAGGTTCCTGCCAGCAGCTGGAGAGGCAGGAGCTTCCTCAGTCAAGCTATGGGTAGAAGCCTGATTGCAAGTATAGCTCGTGATAGCTCTGGAGGCTTGAGCCATGAGCCATGATGCTAAGTTATAGCTAGGAGGCTTGTGTTAAGTTATAGCCTAGGGGCTTGTTTTGCTTTGGTGTTGTGTATTACACCGGTGGTTTGGGAGGGGCTATTAGGGGTTGGAGGAGGCCTCATAGGGACCCCAGAGGAGTGGGGGACCCTAGCGCCTGGGAAGGGCGCAGTAGCCTTAAAGAGGCCTCATGTCGGAGCGTGAGGACCCTGACACCAGTAAGGGCATCACTTGCGGGGTGCATAGACCCCAGCCCCAGGGTGGGGCACTTTTAAGAGCCCAGCGTGGGCATAGAGAACCCCAAAAGGGGGCAGTATTATTAAGGAGCCCAGCGGGGCCCAGAAGGTCCCAGAGAGGGGACCATTGCAAGGCCCAAGTCAGGCAATGATTGAGAAGCCCTGGAGCGGGGCAGTATTGAGAAGCCCAGGATGGGCGTGGTGGACCTGGTGACAGGCCTGCACTGCAGGAGAACCCAGAAGAAGGGAGGTGCTGCGGTGACCCCGGGAAAAAGGGGATAGTGGCACAGCGTCTAGGAAAAGGGAAGCAGTGCGGTGGGCCTAAAAGACCGGTGACCCGATAAGAAGTCCTAGAGTGGACAAGAGTCCCGAGGAGGGACATATTTTAGAGAGAGCCCGGAGGGGGCATATTGAGAGCCCCAAAGGAAGTAGACCAGAGAGAGAGAGACCCCAGAAAAGGGGTACACCAGGAGCCCCGAGTGGGGCAACGTTAGGGAAGGCCCGAGAGGGAGAGGGCAAGTATGCAGAGAAGGCCCAAGAGAGCAGCCAGGTGTTTATGATGACAGTCCAACGTCTGGTACATCTGCGAGGCTTGGGGCGTGGTATTAGGGGTTGGTAGGAGCCACACATAGCCCATAAGGCTAGGGTGTCTGGGGAGCACCCATCATCCCGGGAGACTCCAGGGGGTCCCGGAATATACGCGGACAGAGGTCCTGGCTAACCGTGCCCAGGGAGTCGTAGGAGCCTCCCAACTTTATACTAAACAGCAAAGACGTGGCGGGCGAGAATCGAGGAAGCCTTGGGCCGACTTGGCACGGTAAAGGGGGCCACAAGGAGATCACAGCCCTCCTGTAGGACCCCGCTGCTACACATTGCTTCTAAACCTTAAGGCAAAATGGTCAGGACGAAAGATGAAAAACAATTGTGATTTCTGACAGGAAATTGATATGGTTGCCCAATCGGCATAATTGTTTGGCATAATTGTAGGATGTCATAATGAAGCCAGTGATAGACGATGTTTTACAATCAGCTTCCACAAGACTAGGAAAATATACTCCGTTTTAAAATCTGGCAAGGGTTTTGATTATACTTATGCCTAGTATACATTTCAGTTTTTTTGTTTTTTTGTTTGTTTTTTTTTTTTAACTTCTCTCCCCTACTTCTAGCTCAGATAGTTTATTATCTACAGTTTCCCACAGCAATTTATCTATATTACTGGTTTTTTAAACAGCAATCTCCCATCTTGTATCTACAGTGATTATTATTTTCCCCTAGGCCTTGCATCTGTCTACATTAAACCTCATTTTTATATTACCTGCCCATGTTGCCTAACTTGCTAGATTTTTTCTGTAATTTTTAATTTATCTTCTTATCTACCTTGCTTGGTATTATTTGAAAATTTGCATCTTCCTCCAGATCAAATATTGTCAAGATCGAAGGGAAGTTATGGCCCTTTAGGGAATGCTTCCAGCTTCGCTTTGAGAGAAACAAACAAGTTTATATTGGATGTGGTCCCATATTAACAGAGGTTGGGCAAAGCTGAAGACGGCTATGAAGGGAAAATTGGTTCAGTCCCAGACTCATTATCTCACTGGACAAGTACTCTTTATGCAAGTAGCAATAAGGATTTACCAAACAAGTAGGATAGAGTCATTGCTCTTAGCCCTATGCCTGAAACGCTTTTGATTTGTCTAATTGTGGTGAGCAGCCAAAACTGTCCTACAAATATGTTTCTAAAAATCAGCTAATTCTGAATAATGGATAATCTTTCTGTGGACAACTTGCAAATTGAATAAAAAGATGCATTTCTGGTTCAAATACTTAGTCTGCATTGACTAGTCAGTGCCTGGCTTCACTGGCATTTGTATGCCAAAAATGCCAAAAGAAAGGTTAAATTTCCAAGCTGTTTGGAAAATATTTTATTTTATATTGTGTAAAAGATATGGCAGAAGCAAATAAGATGATGCTGTTATACAGCATAACAGTAGTACTGGTGTTTGTCTGGGATGATCTACACACAGCTGGTCACAGGTGATAACAAAGTATCCCACAGGGCAACTCGTCTTTATTTAATCCAGTGTTTTGCCATCAGTGAGCTGCTATTTCAATTCAAGATGCATTATTGATCTCTTTGAAGCCTTCCACTGGCTCCCCCTTCTCTAGTGCATCAAATGTAGTTTACTTGTTTGCAATGTCCAGGGCCATCACAACCTATGTCCATCCTACCCAATGTCCTTCTTTCACTAATAAAACATTGTCTTCCACTTTGGATTAGCTCATAGTGCCAGCCTCCAGTGACCACTTTTTAAATATGCCCCTTTGCACTTTGGCAAATGCTGCCTTCATGCTTAGAAGGATCTCTCCATAAATCTCTGCAAAGCTACCTGATCAAATCAATTGCCACTTTCAAATCAATCCTCAAAACTTTCCTTTGCTCCAATGCCTACAAATAACTTGAGAATGGTTAGGCCATTGCTGCAGTGATACTAACTAGCCTGTCTGCTAGACTTGGTTAAGCAGTTTGTCAAGACGTAAATTCAGTGAAAAACATGTGATTTTGATTGTTTTGTACCGCTTCGTGAATTCAGGTTAAATTTTCGTTTGCAGAAAACAATTTTTCTGAGAGACTTTTGCATAATGATGTCAGGATCACTTCCCTTGCATACAAGAACTCTGAGGTTAAAGCACTCAGCCAGTGTAGGAGACCTGCATTCATTTCCTTCCTTTGTCTTAGGGAAGTGGTTTTCAAACTTCCTAAAGTCACAGAGCCTTTTCATATCACTTCTTCTGCCACAAAACCCCTACGCTGGGTTCGCGGCCTGCTCTGCCCAATCTCTCCGTGGAATTCCTAATGAACTATCATGAAACCCTAGGATTCCTCAGAACACAGTTTGAAGACCAAAGGCTGAAGAAATGTAAGCCTGTCGTGTTATCTCCCTGCAGAGTATGCTAACCACTAGGCAACTGGCCATTCTGAATTGGGCTTCCTATACTCCATCTTGTTGTAGCTTTCATGCCTTATACAAAATATTCAAGTAGCCAGAAATACCAAGCATAGATTTAAAATATATATATATTTTATAGAGAAAACAAAATAGAAATTCATCTTGGTTTATACTGATCTTTTTTTCTGCAAGTTTTGTTTTGCTGCCTGAATTAAACATCAGTTGCCTTATTATATCCATCTGCTCTGTCTGATCTTGTACCTTGATTACAAGCTCTTTGAGGTGGGGCACTGTCTTTTCCCCCATGCTCATACAGAGACCTGGGGTGCTGGTCCATGACCATAATTCCTCAGTGCTACAATAAATCTACAGCATATAGGATTCATTTATTCAGGTTCAGAGAAACAGCCCTGCTTAGAACATCACTTAAGTCTTATTAGGTCAAATAGATTTACATACACGCCTACAGCGAGGCTTGTGCTTAAGTGCTGTCCTAACATAGGGCTTTGGGGAGAAATGAAAGCATTTACATTGAGAGATAATATACAAATTAAAGTGTAGTGTACTTCAATAAATGGATGTGGATTTTGCTAGAAACTGTCCCTGGTACTGAGTCTAAAAGGTTGCTCAGGCTGAACTACTGGATTATGTGGGGCAGAACAGGCCACATAATAAATTAACTTAAAACTTAGGTCCAAAATGTGATTTCTGCAACCATCTCCTAATTTGACCCAATGTAACATTCAACAAAAAATGCACGATATTTCATGAGACAGCCTGATTCCAGGCATATTTGCAGATGAGCACACTCAGATGAGCTTTATAAACAAAATTCCCTATTTGTTTAAAGTTTTCCTGTTAATAATGTTGACCTATTTCTCTTTGTGCTTAGCCTAAGAGGTCTACATCATAAATATGGAAAGAGTCAGAATGCTGCTCATGAAAGGCACCAGTAGAGCTGGGTGAGAGACAACTACTCATCATCAAGATGGAAGTGTGGAAAGGCAAAAGATCAAACAGGCTTCTTTTTATTTAAATTACTTTTGGAATGGAGGTCAGGAATACAATCATTCAGAAGCAAAAATCATCAAGATCACTGATTCTGAACACGCTAGTTGCTTCTGTATAATGCTGCTACAAATGAATATAAATGTGTCACTGTAACCCTCTGAAATTCTTTAACATGATAGGATGTTGCCAGTTTATCATGCTCTGCTCTATTCCACAGCACTTGCGGTATAATGATGCCTTTGTCACTTTTAGACTTGATTTTTGCAATGCGCACTAAATGGGGCTACCTCAGAATACCAGAGAAGTTCAGATTGGTGAAGAGCATGATTACTGCTTAATTAGAAGTACTGGCCACAGGTAGCAGATTAATTAAAGTCTGTAACAAACTAAGGTTTCAGTTGTTTTCCAACCATAATTCAGAGTTGCTTGTGACTTGTAACAAGCTCATGCCTCCACAACCTACTAGAGTTCTTTGATGGTGTCAATAAGCAGGTAGATCAGGTCATTCCAGCTGATATGGTATATTTGGGGTTCCAAAAAGCATTTAACAAGGTCCTCCATTAGGCTTCTACCTAAATCAGGTATCCATGGGATTACAGGGCATGTTCACTTATGGATTAGAAATTGGCTTAATGATAGAAAGCAAAGAGTGAGTATAAGTGGTCAGTTTTCAGGATGGAAAGAAGTGTACCATATCCTGGAAACTGCACAGGAGCCAAAAGGAGGGCTCTCAAATTTATACAGTGGAGTCTGGGAGGGTAGGGTCACAGGCCAACACCAGCCTAAGGAGACTGGGAAAAACATGGGTAAGCAAAAATTAAGCTACATACACTTAAAGATACATAACAGACAATAACACAATAATAAAACACTTCAGGAACAAATAGCAGCATAACATAGGGAACAAATAAATAGGGAACATTAACCATGTGATGCAATACACTAAAGAAACCTTAAGCCCTCCCTTAACTCCAGGGGTGGTCTCAAACCAGTCTTTAGTCTCACAGAATGCTCAATTACTATGCACCCGAGCTTCCCATCTGAGCCCCACTGCTGGGATTTGTGGAGTCAGCCCCACTGCAGCTCTTGAGTCTCAGCACATGCCTCTCTGGCTGCTGCTTTTCCCTCTCTCTTCCCACCAAGCTGTTTCTTCATATTTAATCCCAGCTGCCCCTCCACTTCCTTCTTCTTTCCCCAGCAGCCTGCTGGGAACAGTGGTTCTTGCCGTGATATTACAGTCCCTTACAGAAGTAAAGAGCAGGGTCCCCCAGGGATTAGTGTTGAGACCAGTGCTGCTTAACATATTCATAAATGATCTGGAAAAGGGGATGAGAAATGAGGTGGCCACATTTGAGGATGAGAAAATTATTTGAAGTAGTAAAGAGCAAGGTGGACTGTGAGAAATTACAGAAGGATCTGGCAATGCCTGAGTGAGTGGGCAACTAAATGGCAGATGAAATTCAATGTAGGTAAGTGTAAAGTGATGCAGATGAACAAACCAACCCATACTATACTTACACTGTAATGGGATCTACCTTAGCTGTTTCATAGTTTCATAGTTTGTAGGGTCAGAAGGGACCTGAGCAGATCATCAAGTCCGACCCCCTGCCATGGCAGGAAAGAGCACTGGGGTCAAACGACCGCAGCAAGGTGTTCATCCAGCCTCCTCTTAAAGACCCCCAGGGTAGGAGCCAGCACCACTTTGCTTGGAAGTTGGTTCCAGATCCTAGCTGCCCTGACAATGAAATAGCGCCTCCTGATATCTAGCCTGAATCTACCCTCTGCCAGCTTGTGACCATTATTTCTTGGCACTCCTGGGAGTGCTTGGGGGAACAGGGATTCCCCCAATGCCTGCTGGTCCCCTCTGACTACTTTGTAAATGGTTACTAAATCCCCCTTCAGCCTTCTCTTGTGGAGGCTGAACAGGTTCAGGTCCCTTAGCCTCTCCTTGTAGGGCCTGTCCTGCTGCCCCCTGATCATGCAAGTGGCCCTCCTCTGGACCCTCTCAATGCTGTCCACATCCCTCCTGAAGTGCGGCACCCAAAAGTGGACACAGTACTCCAACTGCGGCCTGACCAGTGCCGCATAGAGGGGGAGGATCACCTCCCTGGACCTGCTTGAGATGCATCTGTGCATGCATGACAAGGTGTGGTTGGCCTTCCTGACTGCGTCCCCACACTGTTGGCCCATGTTCATTTTGGCATCAATAATGACTCCAAGATCCTTTTCTGCCTCTGCACTGATGAGAAGGGAATTCCCCAGCCTGTAGGTATGCTGCTGGTTCTTCCCCCACAGGTGCAATACCTTGCACTTGTCAGTGTTGAAACCCATCCTGTTCTCATCTGCCCACCCCTGTAACCTGTCTAGGTCTGATTGCAGCCTATTCCTCTTTTCTAGTGTGCCCACTTCACCCCACATCTTAGTGTCGTCTGTGAATTTGAACAAGGTGCTTTTTACCCCCTCGTCCAAGTCACTGATGAAAATGTTGAACAGTGCAGGTCCGAGAACTGAGCCCTGGGGGACCCCACTGCCCACATCCCTCCAGGTCAAAAATGACCCATCCACCACCACTCTGTGGGTGCAGCTCTCCAGCCAGTTAGTGACACATTTGACAGTGTAGGTGTCGACAACACAGTCCCCTAATTTTTTAATGAGAATAGGGTGAGAGACAGTGTCAAAGGCTTTCCTAGAGTCCAGAAAGACTACATCCACTGCTACCTCTGCTGAATGGTGAATTCCAGCAGGTGATGATTGCTGTAGCCCAGGTAGTCGAGCACCCGCAGACCCCTCACCAGGTCATCGCCTGCGGCCAGGACCTGGTCCAACAAGGTGGATTGTGCACCTCCTGGGTTAGACGGAGGTCCTGTATCTCAGCTAGGAACCTTCGTGAGCAGTCAGACCTGGCTGGAAAGTTCAGGTCACCCATGATGACCACATCCTTTGACCTAACTACCTCTGTGAGCTGACTTCAGAATTCCCGGTCAAGCTCTTCCACTTGGTTGAGTGGTCTGTAGTAGACCCCCATCGTTAAGTCCCTTTCCCCTTTACTTCCTTATATTCTAACCCAGAGCACTTCAGTGTGCTCCTCCTCTGACCCAGTTCTACTCATTGAGGATATGTATTCCTCCTTGATGTAGAGCAGCATACCCCCACCTTTCCTCCCTGTCCTATCCCTCCTGTAGAGCCTATAGCCCTTGATATTCACCACCCAGTCATGCATTGGGTCCCACCACGTTTCTGTGAGCCCCACTATGTCTGAGTTGGTGTCAGCTACAAGGAGGGTAAGTTCCTCCTGCTTGTTCCCCATACTAAGATAGTTTGTGTAGCGGCATTTGAGGCCTTCTGAAGATGGCCCCCTACTCTCAGTACTGCCCTGGCCCCTGTTGCTTACCTGGGTATTTGTTCTGCTCATTGTCGGTCTAGGCTGGGCTGATCTTGTGGGTGATGCTTGGTTTACTGGTCCAAGGCTTCCTTCGCCCTCGTCTTCCCCGTCCCCCAATGAGCCTAGTTTAAAGCCTACTGGAGGAGATCCGCCAACCTAGAAGAGAACACATTCTTACCTTTGGGGGAAAGGTGAAGCCCATCCCACCCAAGCATGTCTCTCATCCTGATGTGCAGGTCATTGTCTAGGAAGCCAAAGCCCGCCTCGAGACACCATTCCCGAAGCCACCAGTTGGTCCCCCTCATGTCATCTTCCATGTCCACTCACTGGTAGGACAAAAGAGAATGCCACCTGTGCCCCTGTCTCCTTCAGCACACCCCCCAGAGCATGGTAGTACATCATCAGGTGATCAGGGCTTCTCCTGGCTGCATCATTGGTACCCACATGGATTAGGACCATGGAGTAGTAATCGGTGGGCTGGATCATGGCCTGGATAATCCCCATCACATCCTGACTCTTTGCTCCAGGCAGGCAGTAGACCTCATGTGTCGAGGGGTCCTGGCAACAAATGGGACCCTCTGTACCTCTCAGGATGGAATCACCTATGATGATCACTCGACGTTTCCTCCTCCGGGTCTGCTTAGCTCCTTTGGCCTGTTCTGAGTGTGGAGAGTGTGGAGTTGTCTCCTCTCCACACAGGAAAGATCTGGGAATCATTGTAGACAGTTTGCTAAAAAGATCAGCTTAATGCTCAGCAGCCATCAAAAAGACAAACAAAATGTTAGAGATTATTAAGAAGGGAATTGTAAGCAAAACAGAAAGTATCATCAAGGCCCTTTGTCTACACATTGAATATTGTGCCAAGTTCTGGTGCCCACACCTCAAAAAGGACATAGAAGGACTGGAGAAGGTACAGAGAAGGGCAGCAAGGATAAATAGTGGTATGGAGGGGCTTCCGTATGAGGAGAAACTACAGAAGCTAGTCCTATTCAGTTTAGAAAAGAGATGCTTGAGCAGGGACATGATAATGGTTTACAAAATACTAAGTGACAAAAAGATCTTTTTTTTGCTATCTCTTACAATACAAGAACTATGGGTCACAAAATGAAGACAGTGATTAGTAGACAGTGAGTTGAAAACTAACAAAAGGAAGTTCTTTTCCACACAGTCTGCATGAGTTGTTTACTGTGCAGTAGACTAAGCTGCGCAGCAAATGTCTCACATCTACACATGCACCCCTATTAAGCTGGAGTAAACTAATGTACTCCATAGCAAGGTAGTACTATATTTACAAGTATTATCCTGCTGTGCAGTAAAAACCTCTGCAACAGTGCACATATAAACGCTGCCCTGCATGGCTGGGGCTTGAGAGTGCTTTGGTGCAGAGGTTGCCTGCTGGCTAACCTCACACTGAAGCACCCTCATGCCCCTGCCAGTCGCTCTGCAGCACATTGAGCTGGGAGGAGCAGCCTTGGTCTGGCAGGCTGACACTCTGGACTCCCTGACAGCTGGAGCTGTTCCGACCCAGCTCAATGTGCTGCAGTCCTGGGCACACGTGAAGACACGGCACCCAGCAGCAATGAACTCCAGAGCAATAAGGTCCAGAGATTATTCATGCATACCAATTGTACATGTAGATGCACCCAGTGTGTAATTAAAGTGTGGAACTCATAGCCACTGGATGTTGTGGAAGCTAACAGTTTAACCAGTTTCAAAAAGGGATTGAATTAATTCTTGGAGACAAGGGGCATCAGTAGCTATTGGGCATGGGAGCTAGGGATACAGCCTCTGAATCAGAACTTCTTAGACCCGTAAGCTGGAGACTGAAAGTGTGAGAGGAACAGTGAAAAAAACCCTGGTCATACCCAGTTCACTCTCTCTTTCAGCATCCACTCTCTGCTACTGCGTGAGTCAGGATACTGGGCAAGGTGGACCTATGGTTTGACAGAGTAAATTGAAATTCCTGTGTTATTATGCTCTTGACACCATACAGGATATAGTTTGGTAAATAGTTATGTAAGTGACCTCCTCTCCTCCTGAGTCCAAGAACTCAAATTTTTCTGTGCTGTTTATGAAAGCAGTTGTGCTGGCTTATTGGATATTTTCTGTTAATATAAGTAAGTTTACTGCACCAAAATATTTCTAAATTGTGGCATGTCCCACATTTAAGCTTCAGAAAATCAGTAGCTTCACCTTTATGGCCACCCTGTACACGTCTACATCTGCCCCATGACACTGTTGTTACTGCGCCATCATTTAGTACTTCCTTTAGGTGCACAGCTGATGGTGCATTGTTATTTTAGCTGCTACATCACCATAGCAACACACTATAGTGAGGGAGCACATTGGTTTGGTGAAGTAGCTGTGATGTCACAGTTTGTGCCTGCTGACGCCACACTGCTGTAGTGTATCGTGCAGATGTGCCCACTGATAATGAGAGAGACACCCTGGACTAAAGATCTTACAAAACAAGTGAATAGTGGGATAAAAGGGACTTTGCTTACTCCTATTTAGAAATGGCGAATTAAGGTACAGATACATGAAGAGATTTACCAAAAATCCCAGAGGAACTTGACCTGAACCCTCATTCCAATACCTTAATTGCCAAGGTCACATTTCTTCTCGAAGACACACAAAATCATTTGTTCATAACTCAAAAACATGTACCGCTTCGTATTTTCAAAGCAAATGACTAAAATTAACTCCATTAATCTTCACAAAACCCTGTGATATAGTTAAATGTTAGTGCTTTTAGTCATATCTTATACAGGAGGAAACTGAAACAAGTATTTTTAAAGAGTCCTGAGGTCCAGCTGCAATTATCCTTGGCCTACAGGTATCCAGATAGTGTGTTCAGTGACCCAGTCAGCCTTCACAATCACACATGCAGCTATATCTATATCGATAGATAGATAGATAGATAGATAGATAGATAGATAGATAGATAGATAGATAGATAGATAGATAGATAGATAGATAGATATCCAGTGGATTTGGGGTAATCCATTTAACTATTCTTGGCCAAAGTTTGGCTAATTTAGTTATCTTAGGCACAAAGCATATCAGACATGACAGTGGAATTAAAGTAAAAGAGCTAATATGTCCCAGAGGAAATAAGATCCTGTGGGCAAAACCCCGGCTCACTGTAGTCTGTGATAGCTTTGATACTGATTTCAGCAGAAGCAGAACTGAACCTTATGCTTTCCTAGAATCATAACTATATATAGCACATATATAACCTAATAGATACAACAGAACCCTGAAATATAGCAAAAATGCAATACAGCAAAATTTAAGAGTTTCCATTTCCTGAATTTTTATGAAAATCTTTCCTACTTTTATTATTTCAAGTAAATGTCAAGTGATCAGAAAACCAGCTTCACAGTTTAAAACATCCCAAATTAAAGGCAGACAGCATATGCTATTTCAGTAAACATGTTATTTAAAGTAGGCTTTCTCCATCTGTTTCAGACCTAATTATTACATCATCTTTATGCAGCTAGATTTACAATAAGTGAATTAAATGTGTATGTGAGTGCTTTGTACAATTCAGAATGCAGCTGTGGCATTTTTAGAAATGAAACAGGGTAAAATGGTCTCTTCTAGACATGCTAAATAGTTTTTTTTTTCAACTGGGCTTTCAGGGAATATTCCTTTGTAGCAAACTGAATATTTTCCCTACGTTCCTTAGTCATGTGCAATTGTGTATTGAAGAACCACAAGGCACCCGCTTGGATTTTAACAAGATGTTAAATGTTTATCAAAGAAAAGATCACAAGTTTAGCAATCAAAACAGAAGTCTCAATTAAATGCATTCAGATGGTTCTCCTAACCAAGCTGTCACCAAACAAAGACAGATTAAGATTAATTGCTGTAATTAAACAAAGGGACAGTCTACAGTATTAGTAGCAGCAATTGATCAGTTTTACTGTTCTCAGGTACTTCATCTAACAAGGAAACAGCAAATCACGTGAGCTTGTTTAACCCATGTGCATTTGTTCAAGAGTAGTTAACGCTTTAGCTATTCAGTACAAAGCACATGTATGGGTATGAAGTATCAGGCAGTTTTCTTTAGAATGCTCTTCAGGTGGACAATAGCTAGTTTCTTAGCATTTCTACTGTATATTGCACGCATCTGAAAGCGTTCTCTAGAAATAACTTTTGAACAACTCATTATGTATAGGCAAATGTATATATGCCATATTTTCTCACATGTAACCTGCAACTTTTCCTCCCAACCTAGCTGGGGAAAATTGGGGTGCATGATATACAGGAGGAAAAGGCTCCCCATAGGTCTGTACATTTGGCTGTGAGGGTGGAGGGGCAGGGGAGTGGTGGCAGAATCAAATACCATAGCTCTGATTCCCATGGCAATGAATGCTGCTGCCACTCCTCTCCTCCACAGCCAAATGTCCAGACTCAGGGGGAGCACCCCTTTTCATCAACCTGCTAGACCAGGCTAGTGAATGGGGTTGCCCTATGGCCAGGCCCAACACACTGGCTCTGGAGCCACATGCTGGGTTGGACACACTTGGTGCATCTACACATGAGCATTTACTGTGCAGTAACCAAAATTACTGCACAGTATGGGCACAGTCTATACTTGCACGCCCTGACCTGCAGTAAATATGGCAACTTATGCCAACTTGAGCATAGATTTGATACCTGAGCCCAGCACCAGGGCTTCTGGCTGGCCACCTCTCGTGGTTTCAACTTGGGAATAAAGTTAGTCCCAATTGCTGGCAGCTGGCAGCTGGCTCTGGCTTCAACTTGGGACTAAAATTATTTCCAAGGGCTGGCAGTCATGTGGCCAGAGGCTGGAGTTCCACCCCCCACCCCCCACCCCCCCTTGGTGGCCACAGGGGCACATGACAGGCTGCTCTGATTGGGGACTAAATTTAGTCCCAGATCATCAGCTCTTGTAAACACTGAGCTATTCCCATTTACTGTGCACTAATTTACTGCGCAGTAAATTTAAAACAGCTTAAATGCACATGTAGATATGCCCAGTGTGCATCTCCTGCACTGCTGCAGCCAGATCAGCCCTTGCCACACAAACTTCAGCCCTGTCACATGGCCTCCAGTTCTGCTATGGCAGTATTGGGCCTAGCTCTATTGTGCAGCCCCCAGTGCCACTGTCACTGGATTGGGCCATCCCACAGGGTTGGGACCAGTATGCAGCCCACAGCCCCAAGCTTCCAAGTCCCCAGTCCTAGCTCCTAGCCCCAGCATTTAGCCCCTGGTTCCCAAGGCCTCAACCCCAGACCTCAGGTATTTACCTAAACTTCAGGTTCAGGTTTTTTTCCCTTCTTTAAGCCCTCAAAAATAGGCTCTGTGTGTAATATCCGAGGTCATGTTATACATAGGAAAATAAAATATATCTAGAGACAAAGATATGGATATATATGTTCCAATTTCAAGTGAGAGGAAAAGTAGAATAAAAAATAAGGTTTTGGCCAAGATTTCTGTTATAAAAGTTGACATGGGTCAACCCCCCCTCCAGTTCTTATACTTCTTTATATATTTAGCTTATTGCTTTAAAAAGAAAAAAAAAAGAGCATTTACCCCCTCCCCCTCAAGCCAAGCTCTGCTTTCTGTGGCTCCCTGAAGCTATCTTTGGTCACTATACAGCAGAGGTGGGCAATTATTTTGGGCAGAGAGCTGCTTACAGAGTTTTGGCAAGCCATTGAGGGCCACATGAAAGGCAGCAAGGGGCAGATACATATTAATTTTCTAAATTTTTTAGAGGCCCCATGGGCTGGATAGAATGGCCTGGTGGGCCACATCTGTCCACAGGCTGCATTTTGCTCACCCTTGCTATACAGTCAGTCTACAAGGCTAAATGGATGGGTAACAGACCACTGCAACTTCATGGTGTTGCATTTGATGATCTCTTCTGAGTTGTAAGAACTACTACGTTCTTTAAATGGCCTTCTTGGAAGCCGAAATCTGTACCTCAGAGTATGCGGTAAATGTTAATTTTGCCTCCCTCAAATAAAGACTCAAAAGCTCAGCTTATTGCAATGTCACACTAAAGCAGATATATAGTTTCTGGTTTGGGAGATAGTAGGCACAGAGCAAGCATGGTGTGTCTCAGTATGGTGGTGCCTTGCACCATATAAATATACCAAGCATCAGGATAAACAGCCTGAATGAAAGCCCCAGTTTACAGAGCATAAAAACTCCCCCAGTTCCAGGACATCTGAATTGTCTCCTCAGATGCAAAACTGTGCTAACCAAATCCTGCTTTCTTCTCCTCATATGTCATCTCTTTAATTATTCGCCCCAGATTCCTGTTCTGCTTGGAGATGCCTCCTCTTTAGTTTGACTACAAACACAACCTCTAAACATCCAGGCAGAGCATTTTCCTATTACACCAGTGAAAGAGTCCTTTGCCTTTGATGCCCAGCCCATCCATCAGATAGGCACCCTGTCTCCAGCACTGCTTCATGCTGGCAGGCATCAGATATAAAACAAACAGGGTTAAGAAGTCAACAGCAGCTTTGCAGGTGGCAGAAAATAATGAGAGTTGGGTAAAGGAGACAAATATTTAAGCTTTGAACCAGAGATCAAACCCAGGTCTGGAAGAAAAAAATATAACATGGCTGGGGAAAAAGGAGTTGTCCTTTGCAAATAACATGCATTAATGGTTGGCTGCCATAACTTTCCTCTCTGGCAAAATAATTGTTGAGCTATTTCCAGCGCTAACCCCGTGCTTGTAATTACAGATGCTAATCTTGTTTGAGAAATTTAAACATTTCATCTTGGCAAGGCATTAATACATACTGTAATGGTAACTATCTGGAATAAAGCCATACAAGAGACTGTCCCAAGGGTCAACAATGGAGCAGGAGGGAGAGTAGAAAAAGAAATTCACAAACTCTTCTGTGAATTTTGACCCACACTGGCATGCCCCTCCTTACATGTTGACTTTTCACAAACATTCAAATAAGCCAAATTTGGTTTATATGAAAGTTTGCAGGAAACAAATCTAGAGTCCAGGGCTGAAATTTGCTTGAGGATATAAAGGAAAGATTGTAATGATTAAGTCATTCAACTGGGCAATGCAATAAAGCCATCACATATGTTCACGTAGTTTGAATTGTGAATTCTACATACTGAATAAACAACTGAATCACTGCAAACTCTTTACTGAACAACCCACAGTGTGAAAATGAATCATATGTGTTAAAAATGGCTGGTGGTCTTGGAAGTCCCATGTAAGCATCTTCCAAGGAGCCTAGTGTGCAGAAAGAGAGGTCAGGTCACCTGTGTTATCGTTCGCAAAGCACCCAAAAACACTTTGTCTCTTAGAAAGCCTGGGCCACAATTTATCTGTTGCAGCATTTTAAAATAACAAACACATTAATGGGAATTAATATTCATTAAGGAACTATTTGTTGTCATTATTGATTTCTGTTGTGACTCTGCTTGGCATCCTTATGGAACAGGACTCAGTTTTGCTAAGATGTATACACCAACAGGTGCTGCACAAAAAAGGCAGAATGTGCCTCAAATCATTCATAATATGTCATTTATTAACAGCATAGAGGTATATATTTCCCACAACCACTGTGCAGTTATCAGTGAACTTTTAGCATTTACTCAAAGCTAAATTTTTCTTCTCTTCCATGTTAGGTGAAGAATATTAATAGTAACAAGTGTCAACAGAGGAAAACATGATGTGGTACAGTACAGGCTGTCTGTTGACAGAGGACCAGTTCTCTATCTTGTAGAAGAGGGAGACTGCAGCTGCCAAACAAATTGCTTTTGTTTGATCTTGTGACTAGAAGCATGTAAGGAGAGGGGCTAAATATTCATCCAAAGTGACCTTTAATTAGCAGATAACTTCAGTGAAAAAAGACTGAAGTATCATAACAGGGGGTTATGGTACTTTTATTCTCACAGCAATACATTACCACATAGTTCAGAAGACATTTGTGACTCCATTGGCATTTGAACTGAAAAAGATAGTTAATAGTGTGCCTCAAAAGTCATGAAGACTGCAGCAAACAAGCATGTCAGGAAACGTAATGAGATGGTTAAACTTCACTGACAACCTGAGCAGGACAACTTTCATCCTATTTTTCTATAGCTGCATTAGCTCCTCCTTAAGCTCTTACAACCAGCACTAAATGTTCTATTTCTAGAGGTAAATGTTAAAAGTAAATCTTTAAACCATTTCTATAATAAAAAGATATTACAAGACTGCTACTCAAAAGTGACATAAGATTAAGACAGGTATTTGTTATAAAAAGCATCATCTGGTACATGAGAATATGTAGCATTATTGCTAAATTAGCGGGTTAAATAAAGCTGTTGCTATGTACTGTCAATTACTTCCTGAGTCCAGCTCTTGCTAAGTACATCTAACATGAACTCCTCAGCAATTATAGAATTGAGGGAAGTAATGTATTCAGTGAATTTAGCCTCATTTTTCTGAGGTTGAATTTTTCATAAGAAGTTTTCTGTTAGTTTTAGATGTATTCATTATTCAAATCCAGTGACCAAATGATTTCTTCAAATGAGTCTGACTCTGAAGATCGTCAGCAGGTGAATTCATTTCAAGTATTGTACACTCAAAATTCAAGCTGTGTCCATCAGCTTGGATACAGGAATGGCATGGAATTGTTCTGTTCTCTGATTGGGAGACTGTAACTCATATAATCAGTGTTAGGCAAGATACTTACCTTTAGAAGTTTAAAATCCATTTTTCCATGAAATCCAGCTGTTCATAGTACTTCATGTTGCCCAAGCTATAGTAAAGAGTGCTTTATATTATAACTAGACAAGCAGGAAAGCCCTTATAAAAAACATAATTATTGCTCCTGGCATTGTAGACATTACCATGCCATAGAGTTAGCAATTACAGTTATGCATAGAGTATTACAATAATCCATCCATTCTGTATGTAATATCCTGTATTGTGTGTAGAAATGACAGAAAGCAATGGGTATTTACAGAATTTAATTAATAATAAACTTACAGAGCAAGAGAGTTAATTTATGATATTTATAGGAGCTACCCTTCCTTATGCATCTCCTTATGGCAAATGTTGAAAAAAATCCAAGTTTTACCATTTAGTTTACCAAACTCTTGTTCCTTCTCAAAAGTGTTGGTAAAAATAAGAGGCCAGAGTTGAACACCCTATATCAGGGGTGTCCAACCTTTTTGAATGTGAGGTCAAATCAAAAACTTTTTATCACCCAGTGGGCCGGTGCCCCAAACTGAACAGCCTCACTCTGGCGAGGGGGGGGTGGGGGCAGGGGAACAGAGAGAGGGAGAAATCACTTGAGTGTCTTCTAACTTGTTACATGCTCAGCTGCAATTTCTAGGCAGGGAAGAGTGTCCCAAGAGTTCCCCCACCCCAACCTTGTATAATTGAGATCCTCCACCCCAACCCCCCCAGTAAAAATAGCAGGGGGTGGGGGCAGGAAATCCATAAGAGGTAGTCAGGTGGAAAGCAACAAGAAAACCACCTATGGAGGTTGCTGGGAGTCTCCAGGACTGGCAGGGGTACCAGCTGCAGCCCCAGCCCCAGCTCTGGTGCTGGGAGAGTGGCAGCGGCACGGGCTACACCGCCGGAGCAGATATGGGGGCAGTGCCCGCCCTGCAACCCACGTGCTGCCCAGGGTCTGGGGGGCTTCTGGGAGGTCTTATGGAGGGTTTCCCCCCCTCGCTCAGTGTGAGCTCTATGTGCTGTGGGGCGGGGGGGGGGGTGTTTTACCCACTCCTCAGTGTGCATGGGCCCCTGGTTGGGACTTTTGGGGGTCTCTGGGATGACCCCCCTAGCCCAGAGTGTCAGCTCTCCCTGCTGTGCTGGGGCTGGAGCAGGGGGCCTGCAGGTGAATTCCTGCTGCCCTTCAGGTTTTACCCGCTCCCCCGAGCCTGCCTGGGACCCTGCCGCAGCTATGTAGGGTCTCGTGGGGGTTTCCCTTCCCCCCAGTGCAAGGCTTCCCTTGCAGGCTTCGCAGAGCAGAGCTGGCATCGCTGCCTGTAATGCAGTTGTGGGGTGGGAGATTGGTTCCCTCGTTCCCACATTTGCATCCTCTTTTCCCATCCTGGTGGTATGTTTTGAATAAATAAAAAAATAAAACTTATAGAGACAAAGATGCTTATTTTTATTTTCACAGACTCAATATTTCACAGACTTAACATAGACATTGGATTTATGACACATTAATCTGCCTGACATCTGATTCATCACCAGGCACCTGCCTGACCCCACCTTTTACGTTCTTCTTTTTCCCCAACCTTTCCTCTCTATTTGTTCTGCCTTTTGTCTTCCTGATTTCCTCCTTTTCCTTTTTGCTTGAGAGCCTCTCTCACCTTGTACTATTATCACTGTCCTGTTTCCCTTAGGCCTTTTCCCCCCTGCTTTCCTCCCACTCTCTTCCCTGTTTTACTTTTGTTTTTTCTAATTTTGACCTATTTTCTTTTCCATGACTTCCTGTCACTCTTTCTGTGTCCCTCTTTGCTCTTTTCCTGTCTCCTACTTATTCATTTTTCACTGACGGCTTCTTTCCACCCTTGCAGTCTATCACTGCTGTCTCTCCTTGGGACAGCAGCGGCAGGACCCACCTCACTGATGAGCCCAGCCCTGCGGGGGTAAGCAGCTCCCCTCCCCTCACTGTTGGCTGGGGCCCATGGGCCGGCCCTGCCCACCTTGCCTCACTGCTGCCCTGCCGCCGCTGCCACCGCAGTGGCTCCGCACTCCACAGCAGTGGCGGTGCTGCCGGTGGCTCTGCACTCTGTGGCAGCGGTGCTGGCTCTGTGCTCCACAGTGGCAGCACCGCCGCCGCTGCCTCAGGCCAGATAAATGGCTTGGCGAGCCGCATGGTGGCCCGCGGGCCATATGTTGGACAAGCCTGCCCTATATTGTTCTTTTCTGTTACCGTTGTGGTCCAGAATGGTGGAGGGGAGGGAAATGGCTCTAGTGTTGAACAATCCAGATGTTGCTTTAAGTGTTATTGGGAGGTGCAGGGGGAGAAGAGGGGAGGGTCTAACTGGGCTCTACACCATCTGGCAACTGATACAAAGGAAAATAAATAAGAAGTTCTTGTGTGTTAGTGCACACTAACATTGCTGTAACTGCTGTGTAGTACAGAGATACCCAAGTTATCTGGCAAGTACAAGGATCACTAGCAGAGAAGCACAGAACACAGCATGGGCTGCAAAACATGAGAAGACGGGTTAATACTAGGGTAGCTAGCCTGTACTGAGCTCTGCAGTTAGGCTGCCAGTGGTACCCAAGCTATCCAGATCAAAGCTACATTGTACTGTGGTCACCTCAGTATAAACATGCCCATATTTTAGACCAGACCAAACAAATCGAATCATTTAGCCCATGTGTATTCAGAATGACGCATCATTTAAAACAGCTAAGCTTGTAGAGAGCCATAGTTGTTTGTGAAACATCTTTGGGCCTCTGCCTCCTTTCCATACACATCCTCATTCATAGCTGGTGCCCTGCAGTGGTACGCCAAAAGACCAAAGATGTAACATGCATTTTTGCCTGCCTGGCTGTGCTGCAGAATCCTATGGGCATATGATGCAAGCCCTGCTGTTAAATAACCTCTGGAATAAGTGGAGTCTCCCCCAGTGCAACTGTCTATTCAGAGGAAAAGTGATTTGGTCTAACAATGAGAAGCTCTTTCTCTGTACATTGTGTTCTGTGCCTACACAGATGAGGATGAAATTTTTCACTCTCTTCTTGGTTGTGATAAAACCTGAGGACAAGTGCAGCACTGTATTCTATTCACCTGACACATAAAAACCCTCTGAATTTATTTATCCCTAAATAAAAGCTGTTTTCAAGTCAGCAGCTCCCTTTTCTTTTTCTCAGATGTGTCCTAACCTAGTTAATATTAATATATTCATTTAGGGTTAAATCCTCTAGAATGTATTTCATTTTAATCCAGTCCTTATTCTAGCAAAATCCTAAAGCTATAATATGAGTTTTGCTTGAATAAGAGCTAAGTAAAAAACTTCCAGCATGTGGCTTTTATTATATTAGAAACTTAGGCTGGGTCAGTGACAGTGCAGATAGACAATGACACAAGTGCACTACGGCATTCCATGCCATTTCCATTCTGGTGCTTCTCAAGCCCTAAGGGGATGCAGGACTCAATGGTAAAAATGAATACGTGACTTGGAATGCCTCATCAGAAAACTGGAGGAGGCTGTTATTTACATGTGTGGACCATGGGCCAGATCCATATTGACCTTGTAGGTATCTAAACAAGATTTAGGTGGAATTTACACACCCAACTGATCTAGCAGCTGCAAAACTGCTGAGTTGCCTATATCAATTAGATGCCTCCATTTTTACCTTAAAAGGTCCCCAGATACTTAGACTTTGGCTACTGTACATGCTCAGGAGCTATCCAGATTGGTCACCTAACCTAGTCCATAGTCTGGAAGTTAGGGCACTCTCCTGAGAAGGCTGAGATGGGCACTGGAAATGGTAGTAGTGTCTCATTTCCTGTGCAAGTGCTCTAATCACCAGGCTATTTGGCAAAAAGGGGTAGCACCCAGTGAACAAGGGTTCAGGTTGGTCCATGTAGGCATGTTCCCTCTAAATGACTTGGATTCCAATGAGTGCACCTCCCTTGCAACTCAGGTAAGTCAGACACCTATGCTCTGGGAAGGTTTGGGTGCTCAGATACACCCCTAAGCCTATATTTCCTATTGTCTATCTGTCTCCTGGGGGCATAGACACTAAGCTGCCTATGTGTTAAACTTGCCAGGTCCAGAAGCAGTGCCCTTAAGCATGCTACGTGTTCTTGGTGGGTTGCCTCCTGACCTAGAAGCCCATGCTGAACAAAATAGCATGGTCATGACCTATATCCACCTTGGCAACCATTCCTATTCATTGTACAGGGATCCTCCATATCTTTTGTGAGACAGGTGCCTACATGGTTGATTTGGATCTGTGACTAATTGACCCTCAGCATTGGGCTAAGTCAGGGGTGGGCAAAATGGTGGATCCAGCTGGTGGCCAGATTCCAATGTCCCAGCAGCAACTGCCTGCATGGCTGGGGCCAGTTTCCATGGAGATCCAAGCAGCAGCCACGCTGTGATAGTGCAGGACTGGGGTTTCCATGGAGACCAGCCCCAGCACTGCTGGCAGGGCATGCAGCAGGGCGGGGAGCTGCTCTGGAGCTGGACTGGGATCTTGTGGTGGTGACAATGTGGTCCAGAGCCAGGGCACAGCCTCGATCTGCAGCCTGCATGTTCCAGGCAGGGGTATGCAGGCAGTGGATCATGGCTCTATCCCAGCTCCGTACCATCCTGTCACCGCTGCCAGGAGCCAGGGCAGAGCCATGATCTGCCTGGAGCACACCTGCCCAGAGCATGCAGGCTGCAGATCACAGCTCTCCCCCATCTCCAGACCATGCTGTCCCTGCTGCAAGATCCCAGCCTGGCCCCGGACTGCTGCTGGGGCTGGTCTCCATGGAAAACCTGGTCCCGCACTATCACAGCATGGCTGCTACTGGGCTCTCCATGGAAACTGGCCCCAGCCATGTGGGCAGGGCCTGCTGGGAAATGGAGTCCACTGCCAGCTGGATCCACGGACTGGACTTTGCCCACCCTTGGTCTAAGTGAAGATAGCTCATTTCCAGGAGGGTAGGGCACAAGCACAGCTAAGCAGCTGTGCTGTCATGACAAAGTAACAGAAGAATAGCTTGTGAGGTGGACAGGAACAGAAGGGAGCAAGAGAGAAAGAAGGGCAGATGTGCTCTGAGAAAAAGAGCAGAATGGTCATAAGGGAGAAATGAAATAGGCAGCAAAAGGAGGAAGATGTGAGTTTAAAAAGGAACAGAATGGGAAAGGGCTATGGACACGGAGAATAGAAGAAAAGAGGTGGGCAGGAAGTGGTGACAGCCTGTGAGGGAGAGGTTCGTACTCGAATGCACAACTAAGACTTGCATTTGACAACTTTGAGCATTTGTTTCCAGCACTTGCACTAAAAGAGCTGTATCATCTGTCACAGAGGCTAATGAGCAGATGCTGGTCCAGGATAGCTTCTAACGCTTCACCACAAGGTTACTAGCAGCAAGAATTTGACCCTTCACACTGGTCTAGCTCCAATCTGCATATGCAAGTCATTTGTTATTGAAGTCTTTAACATCACAGCATTGCAGAGAAAGCTACACTTCGCACATGAGTGCAGTGGCAGACAAGTGGTATTATTTCAGTGCCAGAGCCCAACTTCATTAAAGCCAAGAGTACAGACAAAGCAATGAAATCAGCTAAAGAGGTTTCAAAAGCTGTGGTGATGGATTTCTAGAAAAAAACTTATTTGTGGGCAAAACTTTTGCACATGTGTCTCCAGTCCTCAATTCCCCATTCCTTGTCCTTGAGGCAGCAACAAAGGTTAAAGACTACCTTAGAGGATACTTGTGTCCCTCCTCCCACCCCATTGGACAATAAGGAAACAGAAACTAGGCACAGCATAGTGCACTCAAGCTCATGACCCTCCCTGCATTTGATGTTCCAGAGAGGGCTGTTGTGGTTTAAGGGCAGTGCATTGGGTTACTTTTATAGCCCAGCTGGTGGCTTATCATTAAAAATTAAATCCAGCCCTTTCTGCTGAATGAGGGTCTTGTTACACATTATACTGTGAGCCATACAAATGTTGATTGGTGTTAGTGCCAGCTTGAGTTTGGAGCAGTCATATTCAGGCCATCAGAGACCTAGAGGACTGAAAGGTAAGAACCACCTCCTTTTCCATTCTGGGCTTCCCTCTGCCCCTTGGGGCTCCCCTGGTCCCCCCCTGCCCTGGGGGCTCCCTGCCCGCCATGCCCCTGGAGGTTCCTGCTTCTGGGCTGCTGTTCTTCTCAGGGTTGAGCCTGCACAGAAAGCAGTGGGGGCAGCAGCTGGCAGGCAGGTTACCCTTGCCTGCCTACTCCCCCAGGACAGACAGCATGGGCAGCTACATGGGTGGGAAGGAGTAGGGGGCAGTGTGTGGGATGCTAGGGAGGGCGGTGCGGGGGAGCAGTGGGCCCAATCCAGGCCAGAAGGGGGTGGGCAGATTAGGTGGGGTGTGTACGCTAAGGTGTAGTTAAGGTAACACAGATCAAAGACAATCCTGCCCTGGAGTGGCATAACTTTGAGCCACCTAACGAGCGCTTACAAATAGTTTCAGGTGTTAATGTACAGGCAATCCAGGCGTTAAGAGCTCCAAGAGCCACCCCAAATTACTGTGTAACAAGGCCCTGAGTCTCCTGGTCTAATTCATCCTTCTCATGTTAAAGCAGTGCTTCCCAAACTTTTCTTCAGCATGTCCCCATTTCTGACCCCATTTCTTCAGCATGGTCCCTCACTCTCGACTCGCAGCCCCCACCCCTCTCAGATGCTCTTCATTCCCGACCCACAGCCCCCTGGCCCTGCTGATGCCCCTCACTCCCAATCTGCAGCTCCCCACCTTCCCCAGGTGCCCCAGGGCCAGGGCCCACAGTCCCCTCACCCCAGCACCACTTGAGCCCTGGCTGCCACCTGAAGGAAGCAGCAGCTGCTGAAGCCCCCACCACACCACCCCTGCCCCTTCCCCCATAGGTGGCACAGCCAGAGCGGAGCCTGTGATGGGGGAAGGATGCAGGCTGCCTACTGCAGGCTTGGGATTCCCCACCCTGCTGCCCTTCCTCCAGGCCTCTTTAGCCTGGCAGGCAGGACCTGGCATGGGAAAGAGTGCCATGCTGCAACATCATCCACTGATGTTGTGACCCCATTTGGGGGCGTGACCTGCAGTTTGCAAACTGCTGTTTTAGAGAGACTTGCAATCTTACAAGTGACCAAAGAAACCTCCTGTCCATGCCAACCTTATTAAAAAATCACCACTTATCTTTGCTGATGTTGTCTCAAGAGAAATAATGGCACTTAAAAGTAGAAGGGCCTTTGGCACAGTAGGGAGAAAATAAAATCAGAAAGTATTTTAGAGGAAAAAGACAAAGTCTCTGAGAAAGGATAACAACACTGATTTAGGAGGCAAACAAAAGCAATACAATTATTATAACAACAGAGGAAAAATCACAGCCATGCATCACCCCTGCATGGCACTGGAAAGTGCCTCGCTATGGGACGTACTACACTTCTTCAGTGTACACTAGTCCCCCCGCCTCCCAAGCAGAGCAGGTGAAGCCAGCTTAATGTGGTGGCACACCAATAAACTTAGCTTCTCAAGAGTGATTAGCATGAAGCCAGAGTTGCACTAAGCTGACTACACTGCTTCTGGCTGGGGAGGTAGTGCATTCAGGGTGACTGTAGTGTGGGTATGGTGCATCTAATTGCAGTCCTGCCTTGAATGGTACTGATGCAGACAGGCCTTGTGGGTCATATGTTCATTGGGAGCAAATGAGCACAGCTTCGTTGAAGTCAATGGAGTTATAGTTGTTTATACCAGCTGAGATTTTGGCCCTGTGGACCACAGAGAAATGTTGAACAGCCCTAAGATACACACATTTTGCTGTCTCTGGAGAGTATTATTACAGTCCCTCCCACGGCTTGTCAGCAACTGCTCCCTGGTGAGAACACGAAAAGGTTGTCAGGTCTATTAACCTTAACAAATGTAAATATGAACCCAAAATGTGGAAAATGCTGTGATCTGAAATGAATTTCATTCTAACAGACTGCTGAGTTAAACAACCACTTACGAAGCAAACACAGGAATGGCAGCCATTGAGAAAATAAAAATGAGCTCTCCACAATTTGGAGAGTTTCCCCTTTGGCAGGTTTCTCAGTTTTGACAGCAAATATAAACATCTGCATTAAACTAGAATTCTGGTTAAAATTATTCATTACAAAAAATGTATCTGATGAATTTGGTCCTTTTTCCCCTATTCGCTGATTTTCCACAAACCAGAAAAGATCATAATTGGCAATAAATATCCAATGAAGAGTTTGAGCAAACAGATTTTAGCCAGTGAATTATTCAAAGCAGCTATAAGTACTTGCTATTTATTATCCAATATATATATACCATATGACTGATCATGTCACATGACATTGCTTCTCTTCATCAATTGGATGAGACATTCCAGCAAGAAGGAATCCTTTTTTCTGTTTGCAAATTATTCTGGAAAACAGAAATTGTTCACTTTGCCTGATAGGAAGGGATATGAAAGTAGTGCCTGCATAAGCATGCTACCAGACTTCATTAATGTGCTACACCCAGGCTACCTGCACCTTGCATGTGCTACCTCTCCAACCAGAAGTACTGCAATCAGGTTAGGGCAGCACTGAAATTTCATGCACTTCTGTTTGGCATGCTTCTGCTTTCCATGAAGTTTCTTGAAAATAAAAGTGGGTAATGAAACCGGAACATACCTGGCCCTTTTGGTATAGCCATGGAAAGCACCATGCAGCAGTATCTGTCTAGTTTTACTGTTCCTCAGCTGGGAGCTGTGTGCTTCCTCTGGGAGGTTGGATTAATGTTCCCAATGAGCTCCATGCATAGTACTTTTCATGGGGAGAAGGGGAGAAAGTAAAGGAAGGACAGGCTAGAGGATCCTTCACAGTGCAGAGTTCCCCGTCCCCACAGTCACTCACCCATGCATATTAAGTCCTGCAGAAACCCCTCCAGCCCTTGGGACTGGGTCAATGTATGTGGGGCTGCTCTTCACCATTTTGCAGCCTGAGAAGGGTATTACTTCCTCCTTGCCTTCAGCACCTTGTCTACCCAGTGCTCAGCCATGACACTCAGACCGAATTCCTCATAGATGATGTTCCCAGTCCTTTGGGGATATGATGTTTTGAAACACACCCTGCCCATCTCCTTCTGCTCATACACGCTACACCCAGAAACGAGTAAATGAAGCCACTTCAGAGGCAGCCAGCCACTGCACTGAAGATCTTTGCCTCTAGTGGGTTTGAAAGTAGTGGTGGGGAGGTCCCCAGAGAGATTTAACCACCTCATTACTTTTTTGGAGATGTATGAACACGAATGGGAATGTGGGATCTGCTTGAATGTGATGCTTCTCCAAGCACCAGGGATGCAATGTAGACAGTATGTTAGGTACCTAACCTGCCCTGATGTCACTGAAATCAATGGGAGTTAAGCACTTAACTACTTGCAAGTCGCAGGCACCAATACAGACAAAAGGGTCTGAGGTGGTGCGGGTGCAAATAAAATGGGTAGTTAGTAACAAAAGGACAGTTAATTTTATATGTAAGAATATTCGCAAATCACTTCCTTACTGTATCACCTTGCTCTGCTCCAGGGGACAGAGGAAAAAAAAACCAAAAGAAGTAATAAAATGCTTAAATGTTATACATACCCACATGTGTGCAAGCACACCTATTATATCTCTCTGACTTTATTTGCATTTGAATGAAAAGGGCTATTTGTTTTTACTATTCCTTTCCCCACTTTAAGAAGTAATTTCAACTTTTATAGAAGGTTGGTTTCATAGCTGGACTTTCTTTTTTCTTTTCTTTTTCTTTCTTTTTTTTTTTTTTATGATTTCCAAGTCAGGATTGAAATGGGTGACCTGGTATGTTATTTATTATTAAACTATTACAAAACAAACTGCTTGAAATAAGAAGGGTTGTGGACTGTATGTGCATGCCAGTGAGAAATGTATTGCACAGCAGAGTGCCCATTCAATTTTGCTACTGATTCATAATATAAAAAAAAATACAGTCTGTGAGTAACTGACCCATATGCTGTGATGTGGGCAGTTGCATCAATGCACAAAGAAGGTGTGAAGGGACACCACTGCTTTTGACTGTTACAGGAAAATGTGCAAAACTTAGATACGCATTAAAATGATGAATGGAAACTGCAGTGATATGTTCGATAAGCGCAAATACAAACATATAGGCTGATTTTCTCTGGGAAATGAATAAAGCTGCACTGACACTACTATACCTCAAAAGAAACAAAACAGAGAAATGTATTGAAGAAATCTCATTTACATTCTAACCTGCTGTTACTGGTCCTTTGATGAAACACAGAGTGTTTCATGGTCTCAAAATGAATGAATACTAGTACCAGGATGATCATTCACACACAAAGAATTTTGTGTCAATATTTGGTAGGAGGAAAAAATAGTGCCTGAGTCATTATGAAAATGCTGACATTCTGTTTATAATACCCACATCTGTCACACTGCACTCACTTGTAAGCACACCCCCTTGTTGACTGGGAAAGAGAAGATTATGCACATCCCCAGGGAAAAATCTGCTCATATGAATCTGCTGCTTTAAGCACACATTCAAAGAACAATCAATCCACTAAGAACCTGCCTAATTCAAAAAGCAACAGAGCATACAGTACCAGTGAGGGAGGCCCATTATAATATATATACAGACAAAATAAAGATATACACTGAATATATTAATCTGTGAAATTATCCATGATGCATAGCAGAGTGCAGACACCTGGAACTTCTGTTACATTTTGTTTCAGTACAAGGTAGTTGTACAAATATCGGGGTGTTAAAGGTATTGCAGAAGTAACAAAACTAGTGTACTAAAACTTGGAATTGTAGAAGAAGAAAGGGAGTTCCAGGGGTTTCAAAACTGTAGTCTAGTATAATTACTCAGGGCTCAGTTAAGCAAAGCACCAAAACATGTGCTTAAGTCTACTCTGTTAAAAAAGCATTGAAGTCAAGCGACTTAAGCCAATGGAACATAAATATGTGCTTATATGCTTTTCTGATTGGGATTGAATGAAGCATGGATTTACATGTTTTCTTCCAGCATAGGTGAAGTTTGCAGTTTACATACCAAAGAGCATGCCATTTCACAGAGATGTGAACAACTGGCTTTCAGGAATTGGTTCAACCTTTAGTTTTAGTTCAAAGGTTGAATAATCCCAAAGATAAAAGTCACTGGAAACTGGAATGCTTGGTTTCAGGTTGAGATCATGAGAAATACGTATTGTACGTCACTGGCTTATCTTTGAAACCAAACTGGCCCAGGTTTGCTCATATCTTGGCTACATTGCACTTAAGACTGAACCTAGTGGATGAATATGAATCGTCAGTGTGACAAAGTCACAGCAAAGCTAACTGCACTTTATTGTGCATCAGCAGATGCATGACAAACAGAACCAAGGAGGTGATACTTCCCCTCTATCGGGCGCTGGTCAGACCGCAGTTGGAATACTGCATGCAGTTTTTGGCACTGCACTTCAAGAGGGATGTGGATAACCTGGAGAGGGTCCAGAGAAGGGCCACTCGTATGGTTAAGGGCCTGCAGACCAAGCCCTATGAGGAGAGACTGGGGCACCTGGACCTCTTCAGCCTCCGCAAGAGAAGGTTGAGAGGCAACCTTGTGGCTGCCTATAAATTCATCGTGGGGGCGCAGAAGGGAATTGGTGAGGCTTTACTCACCAAGGCGCCCCTGGGGGTCACAAGAAATGGCCATAAGCTAGCAGAGAGCAGATTTAGACTGGAAATTAGGAAGAACTTCTTCACAGTTGGAGTGGCCAAAATCTGGAATGGGCTCCCAAGGGAGGTGGTGCTCTCCCCTACCCCAGGGGTCTTCAAGAGGAGCTTAGATAGGCATCTGGCTGGAGTCATTTGAACCCAGCACACTTTCCTGCCTATGCAGGGGGTCGGACTCGATAATCTATTGATGTCCCTTCCGACCCTAACATCTATGAATCTATAAATCTATAAAACTCACAAGCGCAGCCCACAGCATTCTGAAATTTAGACAATGCTTCACAGATCTTCTAGGACCTGGTCAGAGATTTGAGTTAGTCATGGAAATCTAGATCATCTGACTTGAGTTATAATTCTACTTTCTGTGGGTACAATAGCTTGAGCTACTACTCCACATTCCTAACATGACCCTAATTGACAGAGTTTCGTTGCCACAACCTGGATCACCTTTAAGGTGGCAGCAATCACTTTCTGGGCAGACACAATGAGGAAAGCCTGTCATCCGTCACTTTTACTCATATGTGAAATGCATGTTATCGTGTCACAAAACGAATTTTGACTATGTGCCAATTGGCTTTTTTAAAAACAGTGAGAGAGAGAGAAATCTGTGCTTCAGATATTCAAGAGGGTCAAACATAGTGAATCTAAAAGCACTGAAAGGCCTGTGATTAACATTTCCCAAACTCCACTCAACAAAAATATAAACCTTACTGACAATGAGGTCTAGTACTTCCAGGTTAGACCCAGGGCTAAACAATTATATTCCAACCTTTAGCAAGTAGATCATCCTCAAAAGAACCCTCTCCCCTGCCCCCGAGTCAATAGAATTTTATGCTAATGACTGATCCATAGCAGCTCAGAATAGCCTGTGTCCTGCCAGTGATAGCATCAGTATAATGCTAGTGCCAAGGAAATGACAAAGACTTGAACTTTTGCAAGATAATGATCATGCGGACTCCTGTTTAGTAAAAAAAAAAAAAGAGAGAGAGAGAGAGATATGAAAGCCATGTGTTTGCAGCAGTATATGCTGCAAGCAAATTTGTTGTGAGGCCTGCACTGTACAAAGGCTGAATGCCAAAAAAAGGAAGGAATGCTATTGTTCAACTAGTAAAACATTCACTTGAGGGATTATAAGCTTGTAAATCAGCTCTGTCCTGCCCCCTTCCTCCCTCATCAACATAAAATAGTGCTTCTTTGGCCAAAAAAAATGTTTAACTACAGCCACTGTGTGTTTAGATTCTTTTTCAAACAGCTAGCCATCTACTACTGCCATCTGTCATTTCAACCTCTCCACCTGCCTTGGAAAGCAGAACATTCTGTGCCGTAACCACTGCCATGAATTGGGTAGTAGAGAAGGTGCTGAAGCCAAAGCAGAGTGGGCATGAATATTCTGCCCATCCTACAAGACCAAATTGCCAGTTCTGCAAGGCACTGACCTTCTTTTCATTGCCCTCCTTAGCTGAGTCCTCAAACTGTCTCCCGCCTCTTGTTTGTCTGGGCTATAACGGCATGCTGCCTCTTGTGTAAAGAAAGAGCTTGCATCCTGCCTGCCAGGAGAGAAATAGCTCTGAAAATTTGGGAATGTGGAGACAATCAGCCTCCACATATGCTTTATTTAGCAGAGAATGGATGCAGTCTTACAAATGCCACAATATGGAATTGTAGAACCCCAGAGATAGCATCTTCCAGTTTTCCCTTTTCAGCATGCATACCCACTTTGGTATATAGAGGGCATGTCTACACATGCTATTATTGGACATAAATAAACTCTGGAGCTTATTGCTTCAGAGTTTATTGTTCCTGGACATGCCATTTGAACATGCACCCAGGAGCAATTCATGCACAGCATGTGGAGCCAGGTTGCAGCAGCCCTGGCTGGTAAGGGACCTCAGGGGTCAGCCTGCCATCTCAGGGCATCTCCCCCCAGCTCAGTGAGCTGTGGGGGGGCTGGCTGGGACATGAAGGAGCTTCAGTGTGGCAGCCCCCTCACTGAAGCATCCTTGTGCTCCAGCCAGCCCCTCCAGTGTCTACATGAGCTGTGAAGTTATTTACAAGTACTATCCTGCTGTGGAGTAAATTAGTTTACTCCAGCCTAGCAGGGGCACACATGTAGCTGCTGAAACATTTACTGCTCAGCTAATTAGTCAACTATGCAGTAAATGTCTCATATAGACATGCTCAGGTAGTATTTTCTATCTTTTTAACCTATATGCCTTGTGTATTTGGATTTTTGGATATAACATCTGTATGTATATCTGTATGTGTTTATATACACACTCACAAACATATATAACTAGTTCATATATGATATAATATATATATAAACACATGTACAAAGCATATGGCGTCACATATGTTACATCTTTTTTTTCCTGTGTGGGATACCTGTATAAATATCATCCCCTAGTACTGCAAAGTCAGAGTCCGTTACTATTTATTCATGGTATACTGGTTGTATGTGAAAGGGTTGGACAAGTCTGCCTTCCATGATCGTATTAAGCAGATACTGTATCAACCTGAACAGCATGAAATATGTTGAGTAGAGAGCAATTTTTTCCAAATCATTCTTTTGCTGAAAAAAACAATGTTCATCACAATCAAAATGTTTAGAAAACCATGAGAAGTAAGGGGTTTTGTGGGTGAGAGCTTTTATTGGACCAACTTCATGGTTGGGAGAGATTTAGACAAGCTTGTAGGCATTTAGTCCAATTTTTTTAAGACAAAAAAACCAAAACAAAGTATTCTTATAATATAAAAAATACCCAGTTGAATAATTTTGGAATTGAGTACATGGATTTTTTTTTGTTTTTAAAAAGACTTTTGGAAACACAATTCATTTTTTAATATAAAATATTTTAAAGGTTTAAATAGATCACAATCAGAACAAGCTATTTCAGGTTTATTGAAACAAAATATTTTCATCAAACTGAAACAATTCTTTCTGGAAAAAAATATTGTGTATGCATTTCACAACTTCCTAAAAAATGGAAAATGCAGTTCCTGCCCATCTCTTTGAGGCTTGTATGGGATCTACATGCCACAGCAGAGGTCAAAAAAGGCATAGAAGGAAGTATTTATCATTGTGGGTGGTAAATAGGGTTTGCCGCGAGCCCTTGTCTTTAACCAACTGTTGATTGCTCTGAACTCAGAACAAAGAAGCCATTTGAAGCAAACATAACATAATGAACTCTCCCCACTAAATGGAGATAAATGCCTGAAATCATGGTCTGAACTGGAACAAGGAGGCCTCTTGATATGGTACTTTTCTGCACCTTTCACAATTTCATGTCTCCCTGCAGCCTTTGTCCAACTGCAATCCCAGTGGGATAAATACTTTGGGAGATTTGCTGTGAAACTGTGGTAGGTTAGGAGACAGGATTCAAGGATTCCTGCTTTATAATCTCCTCAGATTTTCTGTATGTATTTATTGATCCATGTAAAGCAAAACAACTTTCTACAGTATTTTGAGTATTATGGGTGCTGGGTTCCATAACAATGTGGTCAGAGGTGAAGTAGTACCAGTCATATTAGGTCACTTCAGTTTGCCTAGTCTGTGTGTGTGCTGTCAGGATACTGTCAGTGATACTACTACTACTAACAACCTTGTTAGTTGTAATAAAGAGACCACCGACTTTGGTTCTTTGTAACTTTTGAAGGTTTATTGTTTAAAAACAACACTAGCCACTAATATCATGCCTCATTTAGGCATAGTCAGGTTACCTGTTTAACATGGCATCAGCATAAAACATAGCCCCTAGGTCAGTGCAAGTACTCAGGATTCCCAGGCCCCTTTTATACATTGATTAAATACCAAAACATCTTTAGGTGACATCCTTTATAGCCAGTCTCCCCAAATGTTGCCTCTGCTACTGTAACATTTTTTACCAGATACAGGTACTTGTTTACTAGGACACTCTGAACTCATTTCTTGGTGGTTTTTTGCTTATGTCATATACAGCTTGCCTTCAGTCACCAAGGACTATGGCTCATGCTATTACTGAGGCCTACTTTGGTTTATTTTGCTATGATTTCTATATGCTTTGGTCAATGGCTGAATCAATCCATGCTCCAATGAGGTCTACAATGGACAGCCATGATTTTAGTAGAAATTTGGCACCTAAAACCCTCTAAATTCCAGAAAGGCATTTCCTTTTGATTTGAAGGCATGAGGAGATGGAGACTCGTGCATGGCAAGCTTGCTCAAATGGTCAGTCTCCATGGGCACCTATAAATCATCAGTGAGGCAGTTCCAACACACTGTTATTACAGCGCACCGGAGTAGACTCAATTAATCAAGCCTGCTGGAGTGTGGTAATTACCATGCTCGTTTGACAAGCTTTAGTAAAGCACCCCATGCCCCCATTTTTCAGCATGGGGATGCTGATACATGAGACAGTCTGGGTGTCTTAATTAGAGCAGTTCTTGGAACTCCCCCTCCCAGATGGTGTGTATAAATGCCCCATACTGTTAAAAATTCATGCTTCCTGCCTAATTTGAATTTGTCAGGTTTCAGCTTCCAGCTCCTGGTTCTTGTTACACCTTTCTCCACTTAATTAAAGAGTCCAATATTTCTGTGAAGGTGTTGACACACATTGAATAATCTCTCAACCCTGGACTACCTTTGTTAGTGCCCAATGCCTATTCCACATTCAAGTGTTATTTATCATTGTATGGAACAGTATTTCCCTGTTTAAACAGACTGCATAGCACTTTAACTTCTTTGCATATTCAAATAAATGTCTTCCACAAATAAAAGTTCATGCATTACTATGTAGATCATTCCCTGGATGGAAATCCTGTGGAAGGCAAAGTAGGCTTTCACTGACCTGTGTGTTACCTGAGTATTAGAGTGCATCTCTCTGAAACGTAACTTTAAAGGATCCAGAGTCTAATAACACCAATTCAACCACCACCCCAATTGTTATAAAAGGTAATCACAGAAAAGCTCTTGCCCAATGTATGGTATCTCTCCCTCTTCAGAAAAAAATAACTAGAACATCTTACTTCCGTAATGTTTTCATCATCTTTATACTGTGTAATAGGCAAGTCCAGCAAAGTTATTGTCTTCTCTCACAGTGATGGCTTGGTATAAAATATGTAGATTGGTCTCAGACATTGTTTTTCAATGGAAATGCAGGCCAATTTATTAATACTGTGTGGAAAAAATGGATTTAATTGATTCAGAACATATGAATGGCTTAAAATCCTGCAAAGGTCTCTGTCAAAACTGTATGCTCCATGAAACAACTTGCACAGTTTTAGGAGGAATCATTCTTTTCCATCTGCCAACTGTGGAAAATAATAGGTGTGTACCAAGACCCAAAATGCAGAACCAAACAAATTATTCATGCCAGAAATTAAAACAGTATTGAATCCCTTCTTTTACTATATATGGCTCTTTCTGTACTCTGGTTAATTGTTCTGATGTCGCTGTTGGTACAATTAAGCTTTACTTACTTGTAAGTTATTTATATTGGATATTACTTTACTCTTAACTGCAGGCCTGAAAAATAAAGTAAATGCATTTGGATCTGTTCAATGTAATTACCTAAGTAGATGTCACCAACCTGTAATTACTCCAGATAAAACCAGTTGCCATCTACATTGATAAATAATTACAGTACAAGTGGCTTATGCAGAGTAAAATAAAAGCATTACCTCTAATCATATGTACAGTGTAACCTGTGCCATTCACTACTGAAGACAAATATTGATTTGACACAGTGCTGAGTTGATACAATGTAAAACTGATCATACAATTTGGTACAGTACTGGATTGGCATAAAGCAGCCAGGTTTTCAATCTAATTATGTCTGTATAAATGATGGAGAGGGCTGTACGTTATGTCACTGTCTTGGCAAACACTTTGTAATAAACCATTTAAATTGAATGTATCCTAGTAAAACAGGAGTATGCTACATTTGTTCCAGCTCTGGAACAATTTTTTCAGTGTGTTCTGTTTTTCCCAAGCTATTTTATATTAACAAATAAATCCCTGAGCTGGGGTCCTATATTGACCACCTGAGAAAATATGGAAAGAAAAGAAGAGAGTCAATAATTCGATTGTTTTAAAGTTCAGCTTTGGAGCCATAATTTACTTCTCTCCTCACTCTGTACCCATGTGATAGAGGTATGTAGGCATGGATGGATTAATCAGCTGAGATAATGTTCTGCAGGAAGCCTGCTCCTAAGCCTAATTCATAGACACCCAGCCAGATTATAATTTGGTTATAACTTGCAGAACTGAATAGAAGGCAAAAAGGTATTTGATAGACTTTGCTTGATTAACAGAGTCTGTTGCCTAGAGTTGAGAACTGCCAGAACAGTACAGAGAACAATGTTTCTAATTGGTTTCCTATGACCTGCCACTACACGAAGCCCCCAATCTTATTTCCCTCTTGGAGTTCTTTTGATTCTTTCTTTTGTTCAGGGGTGCCTATGACAGATCTACACTGCACCTCTAGCACCCTCAGAAAGAAAAGGCTTGAACACACCTTACCTACCTGCTCCTGATCATATGAACCAAAACTAACGGTAAAGCCGCTCTGAGGGCACCTGCTTTGGCAATTCTTGAACCCCTTTCTCCACGTTCTTGAGAGCTGCTGCGGGAGCAGAGCTGAGAGAGGCTTCTCTGCTGCTGGTCCAGGTTTGGTGCGTGTGATGGTAGGGTGGGGTATACTTGAACCTGTGCCTCTGAGAACTCCAGGGATGTAGGGGAGTCAACACCCCTGACGAGTGGGAACATGACTTAGGGGCAGGTGAATCAACTGGAATAAGCCACAACATAGACACACCATCCTGTTTTACTCTGTTCATAGAAATGGGAAGTTAGTGAAAACCTTAAAAGTGGGGATTCAAAAGTTAAATAATGCTTCTGCTACAGCTATTACATGTATTGTTCCTCATTTTTTTTTAATACTGCTGATACCTTATAGGGTGATGGAAATCTTGTATCCACACCTGGCCTTCATAGACACTCAGGCAGCCCCATGACACAGGGGGATTGTGCAGCAAAACAGAGTTCTGACGGCGGAAAGACAATGAATCACTCTGATGTCATGTTCCAGGTGTTTTTAAGTGGTAGTGTGAGAAGTTCAGGGCCATGGGGAATTGTTATGACTGATGGCCCCCTTGTGTGCTGTAAGTCAAGAGAATATCTTGCAATTAACCAGTACAGGTGCAGGCTTGTCAGTTTACACAGCTTTACATTGTAGCTGGAAATGTCCTAAGGCCGTTGGGTCAGGTTCGTCTTTGATGTAAACGGACTGGCAAAGGTTAAAGAGTGTACATGAATTTACAGCGCCTAACACAGTGTGCCTACAGGGTCCACCAGATAGCCTTTATGAGAAATTTTGTTGAGTTATAAGACATATTTAAACTTACAGAGTTGCACAGAAGTGAAATCCTATCAGAGGGGAAAGGAGGGACACAGTGGACAAGGTGTCCTCACAATAGTTGTAAAGGCATGAGTTCATGCTTTAACCTTGTTCCACAGATGACCCCATTTGACCCAGCTGTAAATAGATATTTAGTCATTTGAGCTGGAGAGTCAAAGGCAGCAGGATGTGATGCTAGTCACAGAATTCCCCTGAATGCTGTTGGCTACAGGAACTGGCCTGCATTAATCATGCTAGCTGTCTCAGCTGTTGGGCTCAGGTGCACCCTTGACTGACAGGGGAAAGGCAGCAAAAAGCCTCACAATGAGTCAGACTCCTCTCTACTACTGATTAGCATCACAAGTTAACCCTCCCTCCAAGTTCCATCAAAGACCACTGCATTTCACAGCACTCCTGGACTCTATTATAACTCTGGCTCTGACCTTACTCACACTGTTTACTGTCAAAGTGAAATCTTTAACCTTTCTTTCAAACTCCCTAATTAAGGCTTGATCCAAAGCCTGTTGATGTCAGGTCAAAGACCGCCATGACTTGACTTGGTTTTGGATCCTAATTTTAATGCAAATGTATATTCTGGTAAACTAAGTAATTGTCTGGGCTGAATTCAGAGTGGACAGAAATGAATGCAAGTCAAGTGACATCACTGGAGCTCCACAGCTTGAAGTCTGAATCTGGATGGTACTCCATTTCTGACTGTTCAAAGGACTGATGAGGCAGGCAACTGATACAACTCCAGCACAAGCCCAGGGTTGGAGCTGCAGCTGCAACCTGCCCCTTCACTGCTTCTCCACACCTGGCCGCTTCTCCCCTGCGGGCCCCAGTCAACCCCCACCCCTCCTCACTGCCCCACACTGCTTTTCCTTCTCTCTCCCCCTCTGCCATACTCCTCCTTATCTTTGCTCAATGCCTGCAGACTCTGTTCCTGCTGCAGCTTAGGGTACAGAGTATGGCTCCAGCCCAGCCCCAAAGCAGCATCAGCAGGGAGCCATCTCTGCTGCTATAGGCCCAGGCTGCAATAGCAGTGCCAGCTCTGCACTGTTGTTATGGGGCTTGGCTGGAGCCATGATCCAGGCTGAAGCAGGGATGGAGCCCATCAGTGGAAAACAAAGGTAAAAGTGGGGTTCAAAGGGCAGGAAGGCAGAGAGGCTTTGCAGGGGTGGGGGAGATGGGAGGAATGGGGGGTGGGGACCTGAGGTTGCAGGTGGTAGAGGTGGCATGAAGAGAGGAGGAGTGGAGAACAGGGGAAGGGGAAATCAGGGCAGCCTGAGGCTGAGGGCAGGGGGTCAGGCACAATGGGGAGGGTAAATGGTGGAGACAGGTAGCAGAGGGGCAAGCTGCCTGCCTGTCTCACTGCCTGCCCCTACCACCTGTCTCCCTTATGTCTGTCCCCACTGTCCCTCTACTAGCTGCCCTGTTACTTCCCCCCACCTACCCCACCACATGCACCCTCACTGTCTGTCCCCCACCACTTGTCCCTTTACTGCCCCCCATGATCACATCTGCCCCCATCACCTGCAGTTGTGGGGAGGGGGATGAATTGAAAATGATCATCCAATAGTTAGATTCCATTTATGGAAATTTATTATAAACTTATACATTTTCTGTGTGTAGTATCTAATAATTGGGGAGTTGTCTTATGTTCAGGGTCATCTTGTATCTGAGTAAATATGGTATTCTATATGCAGCGGTCAGGAACCACTGATTCAGTTGCCAGCAATATGCACATGCCCCACAGCTCTACTTACCGTGACCATGCCACTGTTCCCAGAATGTCTCAGTGTTTATACAAGGTCATCTCATAAAGGAAGAACAGATGATGTCTATGGCCAAAGGAAAGCATTCAAAGTGTCAGTTCCATATCTTAACAGCTCAGACTATCTTTAAGACAGGAGACTGAGTTCATTGTCTAGAGCAATGGCAGTTTCTACAAAAACAAAACCTTTTCAGGGCTTGGTCCAACATGGAGGAATTAACTCCTCCTAGGAACTAGAGATCATCATTCTCAGCACCAAGTGAAAGGCTCATCTCTAACACCTTCAGAACCACACATATATTTAAAACAAAAGATTAAACCCTATTAAACTAAGTTCCTTTACTGTACTGCCTCTCACCCTAAGGGAAAAGGAAGCCAGAACAAATACCACATATTCACTGCTAGAATATGCTCAGATACTATGATGATCTAAATTGAAGAGAATTAGAATTTATCTTTGCTTACTTCATGACTTTGGCTTTAAGCCGCATCTATGGTGCTGTTGTTTCTGGAAAAATTTCTCCTATGGGCCTGACTTGGTGTTTTATGGCAGCTCTGCTTATACTTACTGTGTTTTGATGTCTTTACTTTCATTGCATGTAATTTACCTACGGAGTTTTCTGTAGCTGTTCTTTAGTTATTTTTATAACTTCCAATGCTGATCCTTTGGTGATACATAAAGTATTTCCTTTTCCTGTTTTTTTAATTGAACTAGTTTTTACTATGCAAGAAAATATGCTACTATTGCCAAATAAAATACAAAGCACTTGATATCAGAAGAGCTTGTCTTTCAAGTAGAGATTATTATCGGGTGCTAATTGTTTTGGTAACATAATGGAGCAATTTTGAAATCATACATTTAATTTTTAAATGTGAACAGATAAATGATATCACATACTTGCTTGCATCCTATTTTTTTCTGGGCTCTCAAGTCTTTCTCTGATTAACCATGTCTTATTGCTGATACTTTTGGTAATTTTCAGATGTAGATGCTTGAAAGTTGGGCAACTAACACTACAAGGGAGTTGGAGAGTTCAGCATCTCAGTATATTGGACTTCTTATTTAGGAATTAGGATAGCGATAAGTGTGTAAGTATTGCCTCTCCATTTGAAAATATTGAGGTCTGTTAATGTCTCATTTGTATTGCCCCATCTGACAGTTTTTAGCTGGCTGCTGGCTCATTTACAAAGAAATTCCAAGACAAAGCTGTTTGACTTTAACACACTGAGCTCCTTTAACAGACGAAGCTATGTAATCCTGAGTTCTGGAGCTGGCTGGCCCGATCCCTCTTTTTCTGTGACACAGAGAAAAACATGGTGGTTTGTTCTCTTATCCAAAATATCAGTCATGTGGAATCTGTCCAAGTGCTATGACAGGTTCCTCTATTAAATCATGTTGGACCCAATTATGTCTCTGGCACTACCCACAGAACTCCATCTCCCTGCACAAAAGGACAATCAGACACTAATACAGCGATGGGCTCCCCTTCTGATGGGCATAGCAAAGGGCCATCTGGGTTATGGAACCTGTGTGAAATGTGTTGGAGAGTGGATGGGCCTGGAGAAGGAAGATGTGAAATTTGGGGAGGGAACATCCATTATTTCTTCACCAGGCTTGTGAAGTTTCTGTGGGAACATGAGGCCTAGGTAGTTGGCAGGGCTGCTTCCTTGGTGCTGGTCCAAGCAGCTGGCTTAGGCTGCCAATGAGAACTACCTGGTCAGAAGTTTCCTCACAGAAATGTTTTTTTCCAATGGAAAATGCTAATTCACTGAACTCAGTATGTTCCATGGGAATGAGGCAAACTCAGTGAAATTCTTATGGGAACCAGGCAAGTTTCAATGTCTGGCTGGTTTTCTGCCAGCTCATTCTTCACAGCTTCTTGGCAGTCTGCCTGGAAGGCTTTTCAGCAGCTTGGGCTTCCAGGGTCCCAGCTGTTTAGCACTGTGGCTAGTGGGGTAACAGGGTAACAGCCAAGAGACTGTAAATGTTGAGTTATGGACACAGATGGCTTTCCTAGGTGTGATGACTTTTTCCAAGTAAACTGTATATGAATTAGCAATGTGACATTCTCTTTGTAGAAGTTGATACCAGTTTGATTTGACGTAAATTGGAAGGTGGTCATGCTGCACTGTTAGCATCATTCAATTATTGGTTCAGAATCACAGAATGAAGTTGCAAGTCTACCATAGCTTTGAGCTGACCTCACCTCATAGTTGTTTCTCTAAGTTGTGAAGGCTGAACCAGTTGTACTCAGAGAGCTCCCTAGGGACAACACATAGTGCTAAAAGCACAGGTTTCTTCAGTAAAAGACTGCTTTAACTTGTAAACACAAAATCTTATGAAGTAGTACCCATATTGGATGGTATAATATAGCTTAGCATGAATTCTGACCTAGTCCTTTCACAACAGATCAGATCTGGAACTTCCCATTATCAGCAACAGAGTTGTTATTTGCTGCAGTGTGTTCTCCGGAGACCATCAATATATCCATAGAATAATATTTTATAAAACTAACAGTTTCATATGAAAAAAGTGTAGAAAGAGTACTGAGAAAAATCCCAATTACCCTTTGGTACAGTCAGTATAACAATGGCCTTAGTAAATAATAAGTCTGGTTAAAATGAAGAATGAAATGCTGCTAGCTCCTCCACTGTGTAGAAAAGTGCCAAAAGCAGGGAAGGAAAGCTTAGATAGAACTAATCTGTGACTGCTATATTCATCTTCTTATACCTGTTCTTCACAGGTACACAGAACCTTGGAGGGTAAGGTTAGGATTCAGAGTGACCTAGAAAAATTGGAGGATTGGGACAAAAGAAATGTCATGAGATTCAATGAGGACAAGTGCAAAGTCCTGCACTTAGGACAAAAGAATCCCATGTGACCAGCTGGCTAAGCAGCAGCTCTGCAGAAAAGGACCTAGGGGTTACAGTGATCGATAAGCTGGATCTGAGCCAACAGTGTCCCTTGTTGCCAAGAAGGCCAACAGCATACTGGCCTGCATTAGTAGAAGCATTACCAGCAAATCGAGAAAAGTATTTCCCCCTCTGTTCTGCATTGGTGAGGCCACAGCAACAGTACTGTGTCCAGTTTTGGGCCCCCCACTACAGAAAGGATGTAGACAAGTTGGAGAGAGTCCAGTGGAGGGCAACAAAAATGGTTAGGGAGCTGGGGCACATGACTTCTGAGGAGAGGCTGAGGGATCTGTGCTTATTTAGTCTGCAGAAGAGAAGACTGAAGGAGGATTTGGTATGAATTACCTGAAGGATGGTTCCAAAGAGGATGGAGCAAAACTGTTCTCAGTGGTGGCAGATAATAGAACAAGGAGCAATGGTCTCAAATAGCAGAAAGGGAAGTTTACGTTGGCTATTAGGAAAGACCTTCTCATTAGGATAGTGGTGAAACACTGGAATGAGTTACCTAGAGAGGAGGTGGAGTCTCCATCCTTGGAGGTTTTTAAGGCCCAGCTCAACAAAGCCCTGGCTGGAATGATTTAGTTGGAGCTGGTCCTGCTTTGAGCAGGGGGTTGGACTAGATAACCCCTGAAGTCTCTTCCAACCCTCATTTTCTATAATTCTATGACTCAGTAGAAACTCTGGGGTCACTAACTCTAGTCACCAGCTGTTTCAAGCAACTCCCTTGTTAAATCTTGCTCCTAAATGACTAATCAAAATCCACCTCGCCTGACTAGGACCTGGTCAAAATGTTTCCGTTGAGATGTTTTTCATGTGACAAAAAATGACTTTATAATTGAAATGGACATTTCCAGTAGAAATTAGTAATTTACCTTAAGAAACTGAACAGATAGCGGGTTTTTTTTTTCATTTTTGTTTTCTATATTTTTATAGAGAAGCCAAAAAGATTTGAAGATTTTTTTTTTTATAAATCAAAATCTTTTCCTTCCATTCTTCTTAAGATATTCCACGAGCACAAAATGTATTGCCTGAGCAACTCTAGCTGTGAGGTGTGATGATTAGTAGAAAGGAGAATATCATCACCAATCTCCTTACAGAGTACATGAAAACCAACAGTGGAGTTTGCTACAGATTTTTCCTCATACAAAGGCATGACAAATCTTGATTCACTTCTCCAGCAACATCACCTATCAGACTCTGTCTTCCAGTACCCACCTGCAAACTCTAGAGAGCCTTATACTTCCCCTCTCTGAACTACATTCACCCTTACTACGTCACTCATTTTTAGTCCCTTTGCTTCCTGATTCGAGGAGTATGTATACACATCAAAGTCAACTTAAAATAAGGCAACTTAAGTAAGACAACTTAACCCAGTCAACATCAATTAAGCCACGTTGGAGTGTACACATGTACAGCTCCTTGACATGGTGGCAGCCATCACCACATACTTTAAGTCTTAAAGTTGACTTAACTAATGCAACTCAAGATAAAACACCTCAGAGATGTATTATCTTTTGCTTCATTTAAGTCAACTCTGCTCCACATACATGTGTGCTATGACATGACCATTAAGTTAACTGTCAGAAAGTTAGTACATGAGTACGCACCCCAGCTGTCAGCTCTCTATGACACCTCTTTATTATAAACACCCAAGCCTTCCCTCCTTGGTCTGACTGCCTCCATTTGCCTTGCTTCTCAACAGTTACCTTTCAATTCTGGTCTTCTTCCCTACCCTACAGTCAAACCCATTTGCTCTGAGATGTGCCTTGCCCTTTTAAAAAAGGGGTTCTCTGTCTCAACTCATATATGTGGAGATATTTCATCTCTTGGAGCATGGATTCTGGCTGAGGAGAGCATTTAGTCAAAAGGAAGGAAAAACTACTTAGTACTATGCCGTAATAAACTGTGAGACATTATGGAGCTCATTTTTACAGCAACAAAAAAGAAATAGGAGAGAACAAAAATTCACCAGCAGTTTGCAGTCTCCTGTCTTCACTAATAATGATTCAAATTTCAGAAATTTCATTTTTTATTTTCACAAGTTTATTTCCTTTCTTACTTTTACTTTTCTTCCTGGCTCGATTGTAAGGTGAGGGACTTTTACCTCATATTAAATGGGGGGGAAATCTTCATCTTCTAATTGAGTAAATATGGTAATAGAAAAATAGGGCTGGGAGTGATCTCAAGAGGCCATCTAGTCCAGCAGCTTGCACCAAGCAGGATCAACCCTGGCTAATACATTCCAAAAAAATGTTTGTTTAACTTATTCTTCATTTTTTTCAAGGAGGGAGATTCCACAAGCTTTCTAGGTCAGAGGTTGGTAGCCTATAGTCCACAGGCCAGCTGCAGCCCATGGAGCCTTTGGATTCAGCCCACGGAGCTGTGCCTTTGGCAGCATTTGGCAATGGAGGGCTCTCCCTGTGCTGTGCTGTGCTGTAGTTGGGTGCCTAGGCCTCCAGTGAAGGAGAGTTCTCCCAGCACTGTGCTGCAGTCACACACCTGGGGCTTTCACAGAGGGGAGCTCTGACCATGTCACAGAGTCATGTGACATAGACTCCAGCAGAAAGGGACTGCACCATGCTATGCTGCACACTGTGCCAGACTGCAGATGAGCAGCAGGAAGAAGCAGCAATGGTGATACCAGCCATGTCCTAATGCCCACTCAGCTCTGACCTAGGTCTTCCCCCCCAATAGAAAAAGTTGCTGACCCCTGTTCTAAGTAATCTGGTCCAATACCTAACTAAGTTCATAGTTAAAAAGTTCTTCTTAATATCACCACTTGACAACTGACAGAGCAGTACAGAAATAGTCAAGAGTTTCTCATTGGCAACAGGGATGAATTGTGCAGACATCCAGAAGAATACGAATGGATGCCTGTCTTCTATCCTTTAACAGCAGGAGATAATGCATCGGTGTCACTAAGAGTTTCAGTTCCATGTCCTGGCCTGAATTCACATTCTGCTGAGTCTATAATATTAGCTTCAAACAGCTAGGCTTGTGGTTGGCATCTCTATCTGTTTGCTAAGGAATGGGAAGTTAAACACTGGGCAGTAATTGACTGAAAAATATAGCCAGGGTAGTGTTCTCGGGTGTTGAATATCTTATTGTGCCTTTGAAGAAGGAAGAATAGATTTCTTTTCTTTAAAATACATTGGCTATTTTCATTAGGAGTAGCACTAATACTTCATGACCATCTTTTACAAATGAAGACAGGCATAATTTGGCTCCCCTGTGTACTTGGCTTGGGTCAAGACTCTTTCAGGATGTCTGGAATTTCTTGGAAGTCATAAACCAACACTTCACTCCTATAATGACTCTCACCACTCCCTGAAGGGACTCAATACATGGGACCCACCCAAACCCAGTCTTGCAGACTGCGTTCACAATCTCTCTGCCAGAAGATAGTGAGACTCAAGACTGTTCTTAGGGTGCTTGTAGACATGTGGGACACCTGCTCTGAAGTGCTGTAATTACAGCCGCTCTAATGAAAGCACCCTCCCATCTGTCCCCCAAAACCCTGGAGCACCTGTAAAGAGAACCTTAGTTCCCTTAGCTCTATTGCAGACTGTGATTAGGGGCAACTCAGTTCATCTTGCTGTGACTCACTACTCTGTCTGCACAATGGGGATATTTCCTTACCTGACAGTGGTGTTTGTTAAGTGCTGAGATAGATGATGAAAGAGAACATAGATTCATAGATTCATAGATGTTAGGGTCGGAAGGGACCTCAATAGATCATCAAGTCCGACCCACTGCATAAGCAGGAAAGAGTGCTGGGTCTAAATGACCCCAGCTAGATACTCGTCTAACCTCCTCTTGAAGACCCCCAGGGTAGGGGAGAGCACCACCTCCCTTGGGAGCCCGTTCCAGACCTTGGCCACTCGAACTGTGAAGAAGTTCTTCCTAATGTCCAGTCTAAATCTGCTCTCTGCTAGCTTGTGGCCATTGTTTCTTGTAACCCCCGGGGGCGCCTTGGTGAATAAATCCTCACCAATTCCCTTCTGTGCCCCCGTGATGAACTTATAGGCAGCCACAAGGTCGCCTCTCAACCTTCTCTTGCGGAGGCTGAAAAGGTCCAGTTTCTCTAGTCTCTCCTCGTAGGGCTTGGTCTGCAGGCCCTTGACCATACGAGTTGCCCTTTGCTGTACCCTCTCCAGGTTATCCGCATCCTTCTTGAAGTGTGGCGCCCAGAATTGCACGCAGTACTCCAACTGCGGTCTGACCAACGCCCTATAGAGGGGAAGTATCACCTCCCTGGACCTATTTGTCATGCATCTGCTGATGCACGATAAAGTGCCATTGGCTTTTCTGATGGCTTCGTCACACATAAAGTGCCATTGGCTTTTCTGATGGCTTCGTCACACATAAAGTGCCATTGGCTTTTCTGATGGCTTCGTCAACATAGAAATAGACAGGTCTGTCAGTCTCTTTCTTTATGTTAATACATTAACCTTTCCTCAGCAGGCTAGAGGTCGAGAGGGCATTCATTTCTTCTCAGACAAATTCCTTTTCTCTCATCACAATATTCTAGATGTCAATTTAAACAACTGGGGGGGGGGGAGGCTAAGAAGTGCTAGACAGCTGATAGCTGTGTGAGCTAAAAAACAAACTGGACTTTGCAAGATCACAGGAATACGTAGTAACCTGTCTGCTCTGCCAACTCAGCAAGACCCAGACTTCGGATAACCTTGGAATAGGGTGATTTGAAGTATAGCAAAGCTTTAGAAATAGCATTCTACAATAAGCAAGAGAGAGGAAAACAATATTATATCATATCAGGGTGGAAACAGTGGTACCCAGTGCAAATAATGACTAGCAGCTTTTCTGAAATCAGAGTGTGAGTTGAAAAACAAATCAGCAGAACAATCTCTTAGACCTGACCAGACAAAAAAAAGAGACATCCCAGCAATAAGATATTTATAGGAGTTAACTATCTGTGAATAAGCCAAATTATGCTTTTTCACAGATCTATGTGAAATCTAATTTTTGATCCTCATCATTAAATTCTTTTTCCACCAAAATGTGTTTTTGGCTGAATGTTTTTACAGTCTTGCATAAGCTCCTAAACTCTTTTTATCTTTAGCATAAGAAGCTCAAACTGTGGTGCATGAAAAAGGGAGAGAGACTCTAGTGATGATTTTCCAGTCTCCTGGTCCTTATGTGAACCTTATTTTGTTACAAACATGTATCATCCTCTTCCCACACACCTTTTATGCAACAGATCCATTGTGCACTCAGCTTGGCATTCTACAGCATACAATCAGCATCAGACAAATGACAGAAAATTGACAAAATTGTATGTTTTTGCTCTGTGAAATTGAATGGAAAATATTGCACAGTAAGACCACTCACCCCTCATCCTACATAGAAGCAGTGACCTTAGACTTACAGTTTGTCTTTAAATCTGAAGTGTACCCAAATACTTTTTCGATTCAAGACCCGGCTTACTACTCTACTGTCAAAATGCAGCCACTTCTGCAACGGACTCTGGTAGCCACATTGTCCTCCCAAGAATGCGCAACAATTTTAAAGAGGAGAAATGAAAAGTAAAATATTTAATTCAAATGATAGGGAGGTAGAATTTTAGGTGGGCAGGCTATAATTGCTCAACCAGTATTTTTATCTTTATTTATATCTATTTCTTTGCTTTATAGTAGCAATGAAAAGGTAACATTTTACAAGTATACACTAAGAGTGTGGACAGCTGTAGGACTTAGAATGTTTTAACTACACTTTAAACCCCAAGAGTGGAGACGTATAGAGTGGTTTAGACAGTTCAAACTTCCTGGAATGTTTCAAAAACACACCAAGAAAATTAAGTCTTTTCTGAGCCGATTCTGCCTTGAACCAGTTCAACGTTATGTGCAGACACAGAGCATTCAGTGCTTAGTCTCTAGTCAGTCCTCCTGGCATCCTAAGTTGCACCATTTCTCACACCCTACAAACCCATGCAGGGTCATAGAGCTGCTCTGGGATGCAACCAGGAATAGTTTATAGTTCATAGTTTCTAGGGTTGGAAGGGACCTGAACAGCTCATCAAGTCCGACCCCCTGTCCTGGGCAGGAATGAGTGCTAGTATCGTAATATCCCAGCCAGATATCTATCCAACCTCCTCTTGAAGACCCCCAAGGTATGGGAGCGCACCACCTCCCTTGGGAGTCCGTTCCAGAGCCTGGCAGCCCTAACCGTAAAGTACTGCCCAAAGATCTATTGCCTACTGAGACCACAGTCTGCATGGGTGGGGAAGGAGAAAGCCTCTGTATCAGTTTCACTTCCCTGGTAGAGTCCTTTATTTGGGGTGGACAGGGGTAGCCAGGTTGGAGAGGAGGGGGCTGGCCTCCTGCTTGTGGTGGATGGTTGTGTGGTTGTGCCTGTAATAGTAAACGCCTGTCAATTGCTGAGTAGTGGTAATGCTGGTGGTGGTGGGGAAATGGAGCCATTGTACAATGAGCATCTAATAGAAGAGAATGGCTGCCAATTCCATTGTAATGGGCTGTAATGTTATAGCATGAACTACAGTTCCTAGAAGGCTGCTGGGGAAGAGAAGAAGCGGAGGAGAGCTGGGACTGTGTGTGAAATGGCTCAGCGGTTGGAAAGCAGTAGTGACAGGCAGCAGCTGGAGAGGTGCCTTGCAGGGACTAAAAAGCATCAGTAGAGCTGAATCTGCAAGCGACCACAGTGGGGTTGAGGAGTGGAGGCCAGGTAGACAGTAACTAAATTTTTTGTGGGACCATAGACTAAGGTGGAGCTCCCTCTGGAGTTGACAGAGGGTCTAAGGTTTCTTCAGTGTATATACCATGTTGTTAATGTTCCCTATCTGTTACCTCACTATGTGATCCTGAATGGTTTCTCCACTAAGTCACTGTTTATTATGAGTTACATAGATCCTGAATGTATATACCCTAATGTTTATTCACCTGTGCTCCCCCCCACCTCCTTAGTCCATTGGCTTGTGATCCTAACCCCCCAGCATCCCCTATATAAAAATTGGGAACCCTCCTTCTTGGCTTCCTGTGCCAGTTTCCAGGGCTCTGCTGTTCAATACACCATGTTCACCAGTACACTGTTCATTGCTCCTCACAACTCTGTGCTGCAGTCTTGCAGCCTGCCCTGCCCTGCTGGTTCCACCCTACACATACACCTGTAAACAACTGCTGGCAGTGCAAGGTACTTGAGTGGTTGGGAAAGCCAGGGAGTTCTTGAGAGAGGCCTCAGAGCACCTGGCCCCCTGGGAACTACAAGTACGGGTCCACACACTCCCACAGTACCAGACAACCCCTCCACTCCTATCTCTTTCCCTAGTCAGGGTATTTCTCTCCCTCTAGGGGAATCCTGGTTAACTCAAAGCACTGACCCCTGGAAGGCACAATGGTCTAGGTACTCTACCCCCACCTGTTGTCAGCAACGGCAATCCCTAAAAGGTGAGCGTTCTACTTAGAACACTTAGCAGTGTACACGTGGACACTTCCGTCCAGGGACAATTGTGAAACAGTTCCCAATCAGTGACATTCTTGGAATGGTTCCAGTTTTATGTTTGCTTGCACCCTAAGGGTGCATGCACATAAGACCCCTTGAGACACTGCAAGATGCACATGTGGAGCAAAAAGAATGTTCCCCGCACTGCAAATTTGCAGCGCAAGGGCAAAATTAGACCTTTGGATATCCAGGGGTCAAAAAAGAAACATGCTGCAAAACAGTGGACTGTGCCCTGAAGCAACCAGATGGTCAGATCCTCCACAGAGATGCTCTGGTAACCAGCCAGGGTGTCTCTCTGGCTGGCCCTTGCCCTGGGCTGAAGCACGCTACATGCCTGTGCCAGCTGCAGGGACCTGGACCCGGCCCCAGTCCCCGCTCACTCCCCCAGCCCCGACATCACTGCCGTGTCCAGCCCCATCCCTCACTCACTCCCCCCAGCTCCCCCATCACTGCCCTGCCTAGCCACAGCAGTGTCCCAGCACTCAAAAAACCCCAACCCCACACCCCTGCACTCACTGGCTGTAGTAGCAGGTGCTGGGACCTCATGGCAGAGCTCCCTTGCATGGCACAGGGCAGTGGAGGGCTGCAGAGAGTGGCCTCAGCTGCCTGGCACCCAAACTGCCACTGTCAGATCGTGTGGGTGCTGCACGGCATGGCAGGATGTTGAGCGGCGCCGTGCACTGTCTGGAAGCTCAGGGTGGCTCCAGCAGTCACCCAGAGCCCAGACCCTGGCACTGCTCAGCCCCAGCAGCCCCAAGCTCCCAGATAGTGTGTGGCACCATGTGGTGCCCTGCCGAGCCACGCAATACCCGCACAATGTGACAACTGCAGCATGGGTGCCAGGTGGCTGGGGCGGATCTCCGTTGCCCCCCACTGCTCCACACCATGCAGGGGGGCTCTGCCAGGAGGCCCCAGTGGCCCTGATGTTCGCTGCTACAGCCAGTGAGTGAGGTTGGGGTTTTTTTTGGGGGGGGGCGTGTTGAATGCCAGGATGCTGCTGGAGCCAGGAAGAGCAGTGATCAGGGACTAGGACTGGGCAGGGCACTGACTGGGGGGCTGGGGAGTGATCAGGGGATGGGTCCGGGCAGGGGACATGTGGGCCCGGGGGGGGGGGGGACGGTAGCCCCTGCGGAGAGACTTGGCCCCTGTTGGGTGACTTGGCCCCTGTTGAGAGTCTGTAGCCCCTGTTGGGGGAACAGTCCATGGGCTGTGCCCTGCAGGGGACAGGGGATCCACCCATCCTGAGAAGCTCCCTTCATACACCCATCCCACGCCAACAGTCCCCCCATAATCCACTCACAAAACCCACACCCCCAAGCCACCCCCACAAACTCCTCATCCACATACCTGGCCCTTTGGGTCAGGAGTGAGGGGACTAGGGTGGGGGGCAGACTCTAGGTTGAGAGTGAGGGGCAAGGGCAGGGGCAGGGTACTGGCATATCAGTGCCGCTTAGCGCTGCACATCCTGGTGAGCGAAGGGGGTCGAGGCAGCTCTGATTTTTTTTATGACAAAAAAGCCAAAAGTCAATGCTAAACTGTATAGATATTTAGAATTTATTTTATTATGATGATGAAGGCACTGGTAGGCTTCCAAATAGCTTTGAAACTGTAAATATATCAATAAAACATTGCCCAGTTGATTTGATCTCTCTCTCTCTCCCCCTATATATGTAGGGAGAGAGAGAGAGAAAGAGAGAGAGAGAGAGATCAAAAGACAAAACAATATATATATATATATATATATATATATATATATATATATATATATATATATATGTAACCCGGGTGGAGGCCCAATAGTTGCCACCTCTGCCCAAATATCAGGGATGGTGCGGTGAGAGTGGGGCAGGGCTTCCGATCAGCACCAATTTACTTTCCAGATGGACCCTGCTCCCCACAGAGCAGTCCGTGGTCCGCAGAAGGTCTAGCACTTAACTGATTTAACTATTTACACTTTATTGACAAAACAAGAATAATAGGAAAGGTTATTTACAAGTGAACTTAAATGGCATAACAAACCAGAATGCATTAGTCAACCCTTGACTCAAGAACCACAGGTAGGGTAACTGGCAGCTTTCAGCCACTGCTGAGATGCTACAGCAAGGAAGCAGGGTGCTCGCTTCCAGCAGCTCCAACAGGCTTCCCAATAAGCAACAGACTGCAACAGTGTAACCTCTTCTGGTCTGCAGCAATCAAATTGTATCAAACCTCAACCCCCAAAAGAGGCCGAAGGTCACCCATCATGGCAACCAAAAAGGCAAGCAACAAGCAACAGAGTAGGCTCCTGCAGCAATCGGCATGACCCAAGCACAAAGCTCAGGGACTCCATCCGATGACAATCAGCTGCAGAATAAGGGACAGGACTGAGTCCCCTCTGGGGCAGTCAGTGGCAGAGGGTCAGCAGCACAGGCAGCTCTCAGGGGTTGCTGCTCTAAACCGGGGCTCCAGATGACTGGCTGGGCACTCCACATACCTCGCAGCTCGCCAATCCCACTCTGAGCTCCGGCCTGCATGCTAAGCTCCCAGGAACCCTCATCGTGGTGCTCTGCCACTCCTCAGGATCCCAATGCCTTGCCTGCCACTGTCCTGCTTTCCCGGGGAAGGTAAGGGGTTTCCTCAACTCATCAGCCCAGCTCCCTGAGCTCCGGATAAGGATGCCGCCTACGCTCCTGAACGCTGCTTCTTCTCTGCAGTGGAGTGGGGACTGACTGCCACCCCTACCTTCTGGGACACCGGGCACATCCAGCTCACTGTGATGGGGCCTTGGGGCTCCAGCTCTCAGCCCCAAGGCCTGGCCATGGCTCCCTCTCTGCTGCAGAGCTGGAGGAATGGCTGACTGCCACTGCCTTCTTCTCCCAGGGCCTTTGAGACTCTTCAGAGGGGTCTCTCTGCTCCCTCTGCTGGGTCAGCTCACCCCAGCTCTTCTTAGGCTTCCTGCATCGTTCCCTAGAGTCACTGTCAGCAGCCCCCACACACCAGTTTGGCTGCTGCTTTTATCCCCTCAGGCAGTTCCTCCCTGGCTTGCAAACCGGCCAACCAGGGCTCAGGGTGGCTGGCCCACAACCCCAGCCATCCCCCTTCCATGTGAATGAGGGGATTGAAAACCCCTTCTTTCGACTGGCTTCTCCTTCTCCACAGGGCAGGGCTCCCCTGCTCCACCCTTGGGGTTTCTCAGAGTTCATTGGCACTGTTTCTAGCCCAGGGTAAGGATCTCAAACCAATCTGGTGAGCCCACATTGGCAGTCTGTTATATATATACAGTGGTCTTTTGTTTTACTTGTGGAAGAACGTGGATTTTGGGGTATTTTAAAGAGTGACTTTGGTATATTTTTTATCAGTGATTTTGCAATTTTTAAATAGGGAACAGGATGCCTGCTGGGGAGGCCAGTGGCAGGACCCAGGCAGAGGAGCCTGCTCAGAGTTGGCACCTAGGACCCAGCTGGAGGTGGCTGACCCTCCTAGCCACTTTGGGCCACTTGGGTCCAGGAGGATATGCTTTGACAGTTCAAATCAGGCTACCACATGGAAACATCTTCCAGGCAATAGCTGCTTAGATGGCCGGGCAGTGGCACACATGGCAGTAGTGCCACACAAAGTCCAACTGTGCTTCCACAGCCCACTGGCAGCTGGCTCAGAGGTGCAAATGCCTCTAATGGCCATGCTGTCCCCATCTGGGTCTGGCAGGCATGCAGCCTTGGGGCCACATGATGTTGCAGGTGGCAGCAGGTCACATCCAGGCAGCAGCCCGCACTGCCAGACTGCTGCAGTGGGTAGAGGGTGGAGGGAGCTCTCAGGGCTGCTTCAGCAGTCCAGCTGGCACAAGGGGTTGTGTCCCCAGGTACCAATTGGCTGGGCCCCAGAAGCTCCTGAGAGTGAGTAGCCCTGAGCTACTTGCCAGGGCAGCTTTTTATATTGCTGGGGTCAGCACAGGTACTGGCCTCAGGCTCTAACTCCCCCTAGCTGCAGATCCCCTCCCTGCTCCTCCACCCCTTCTCCCCCACCCCTACTTACCAGCTTTGATTCTGGCTGCAGCCATCGGGGACTGCCCAAATTATCAAAGCTCTCCAAATCTCTTCTGAAGTTTCGAAGAGCTTTGAACTGATTCGGACATGTACACAGAGAGCAATTTCCTTTGTGAAATTGTATTAGACCCATTATTGTATAGAAAATGTACAATAAAAGTGGTGTCTGATTCAGTGTTTTCTTGTCTATGGACATACAAGAGGTGGTATGAACTGAGTGTCATGAGAATAAATGTGCGTGACTTGCTTCTATTCACTTTTTAATTCAACAAAGTTTGGAAATACTTTTTAATTTTAAAAAATTGTACCCATAATTAATTATTCTCTCTCTCTTTCCCCCTCTACCTCCTCCCCTTGATACTTAAGTATCTACAAGAGCCAACATGATGTATTTAATTTTCATACACTTTCCCTGTTTGGCAATAATACTCCCAATTAACTACTATTGTTATTAACCAATTTATTCATTGATAATCAAGGACAATTGCTTTAACTGTGAAAGAACATTTCTAATAATACGTCTCGCTAATAATGTTTTAATGGGGATTAGCCTTAGATTGCTTGCAAAAGACTCTCTCCTAAAACAAGAAAAGGCCTATTAAATAATATACCTAAAAAACCTGTAAGTTCCCAACCAAGACTTGGTGTTTTGTAGAAGTGAAAAAGAATTATGGAAAAGTACTATAGGTTGTTAACCTCAGTAGGTTAACACTCAGAAATGCATTAACTTACAGTAGGTGGAGTATATGATGTGCTCATGAACTTAGCTGTTCCATAAATCAGTTCTGGCTTCAGTTCCTTCTCAGTTGTTATAATTAGCAATTGAGAAGCTCCTTCTTTACGTCCTCAACTGCACTGGAGTGCAGGATTGCTTATAGGCTTTTCTGTATATAACAAATGGAATGCCATTAATGAATTTAGGAAAAGAAATAAAATAAAAAAGAAAGATCTATCAAATTATAGTAAAATAGCCAATCTAAGAGAACTTTTCCCCATTAAGTTATCCAAGGAATTACATAAAATTTGCAATCACTGAACATATGCTGTGCTAGCTGTAACACTGAAAATTTAACAGATAGATTAGGCAGCTAATCAGACAGGTTTACTAATGATCAACACAGAATTTCTGGCGTTGTCATATTAGAAAGTTGCCACACACATCCAGGCAAAATAAAGGCTGCAGAATAAAACTCTAAAATTAAGTGGAAAGAGAGCTGGTAAAATATTGGAACACATGGTTGAGCAACCTTCAAGGTTTCGAAAGCTGGAAGCAGTGACTTTTTTTTGAAGATAGCTCTACTGAATCTGAATTCAGTAGAACTCTACAATGCGATTTGTACTAAACTGAATGTACCCATCACTTTGCAACCATGTCAAAGCTGAGACTGTCCATACACTGGTCGAAATGTCTTCACAGAATAGAAGATTAATGACCACTTCTGGTGTAATGTAGACATAGACATATGTATGTGTGGTATGCCACCATATACATATGAAAACAATACCTATTTTTGCCAGTTACAGAGAAAGAATGTGGTTTGGTATATGGGGTATTCTTGTTTTGTCTTCCTTGTGTGTGTGTGTGTATGTATATATACGAAAAATGTAAAAAAAAAAATGCCACCTACCCCTAGCTTTCTTTCAGAAAACAACACAGGGGGCATATCTACACATGTATTTATGCCTAGACTTAGTGCACCTTTGCTTAAGGCACATTAAGGCGATTTAGGCACGCATCTACACATGGATGCGTTAATGTGCATTAAGGCGCATTATATTTAGGCTCAAATAGCTAGTTGCATTAGTGTATGTGCAGTTACATGTATTAACATAGTGTCTACCCATTGACACACACTACATTAATGCAAGTATCAAATATAGGCTCACATAGCCTCAAATCGCCGTTTTAAGGTACATTAAGGGCACGCACATGTAGACATGTGCCCTTAATGCACCTTTAAAATGGCAATTTTAGGCTTAGCCCACTTAAAAGAGGCACATGTAGATGTGCTCAGGGAGTTTCAGTAAGATGCAGCATTATATATTTATCAATTATCATACCTTAGATGCAACAAGTATTGTACTGTTTTTATTTATTGTAGGGGTGATGTTAAACCAAGGTCCATTTTGTTCATGTTAAAATTCCCCCACATATTTAACTTCACCATAATGTAAGTTTCTGTTTGACCAGCTAAGTGAGAATTAGATTTACCTCTACCCAGTGTGAGAGAGAGACTTGTGTGACTTCATCCTAACACTCAGGGAAAGACAAGCTCTGATATTCCATCACTCCCTGAAGCATTTGTCTGAACAGCCAAATAAAAAGGGTGAAATACGACCCCCTCTGAAGTCACTGGAAGTTTTGCTATTCTCAGTGGAGTCTGGGTTTCACCTATTATCTTACTGAGTCTGAGTTCCCTTCTCCCTAGTATTAATGTTATGAACAATTTTCACCCAGAAGTCCTCAATGTGGTGCAGATAGACATACTTTAAAAGATATCTCTGAGACAGTACACACAAATGTTATGGTAGCTGTTGATAAGAATTCACTTACAAAATGTTGATGGGATTTGATAAATACCATAAAAGAAAGAGAGCTACATAAATCATTAAATGAGTGTTCTCTACTATTTGTGACCCTGGGATCTGTTCACTGGGCACTGAAAATCAGATTTGGTGCCCAGCTTAACAATAAGAGCTATGACCTTGACTGGGTACATGCTAATTCTAAATTGCTGGAATGCCAGGTCAGTTCCATCATATATTTATTTTTTGGCTGGAAAAATTTTTAAGCAAACTTAATTAAGATGACTGACATTGGGAGAGGGCACGCAGAATATTTCTTTAAAATATGGGCCCTTTGTGACTTGGCTCTTGGTCTCCATCCTGTTTTGAACTCATAGGCTATCATTGTTTAAAAACCTGTTTAGGAGTCATTGCTCTTTCCTGTGCCTAATAATTTTTAAAGTTTCTCTGGTTCTGTGCTTTCCTTTGGATTGACAGAAACACATTTTTTCACAGAATCTGAGTTATACACAGTTAACTGAGTTCATAGTTCTCTTCTCCCCAGTTGAAAGCACATAGTATTTATACCTCTGAGACCTGTACAATATTTCATGCTGTAGTTTTTCTTTCAACTTTGAGTTACCAACAACTTGGTAATAATTTCTGTTTCAGTGCTTACATAAATGTTGATGGACCCTGATATGATCAATTTGCTTGCTGTCTGTGTGATTTGCTTCACCATTTCACAAGTAGAGATAGAATGCCATAAAAGTAGCAGATACAATTATGCCAGATGGATAGACCCGCTTTAATTTGCTAATATTACTATACATTAGTAAAAGTATACATAGAGTCTGAGATTGCCAAAATGGGACACTCTGTCAGCTGAAAGTAGATTGACATGACTGCAAGCATGGGCTACCAACCAGTCATCAAATTGCAATAACTTTTCAATCGCTACCAAGCTTGGTCAGTTTTGTAAAAGTGAACTACTATGGTTCTTCATTTCTTTATAAATCTAGAATGAAGACTTGGCCCCAAATGATTTGTATGGGTGCTGACCTTGAAGGGGTTAGGATTTTAGTTCTAATGAGCTATTCCATTTCCAATCGTTTAACCTTCCCCAAAATATAGAATCCAGGGAAAATTGGGATTTTTTTTTAATCAATGATAACATTGTGTTTATTCACTGTGACAGGCTACTACATTTGCTGAACAAAATTACCCTTTAATTTTTTTCCTGACCACTAAGAATTCACTGAATTAATTAATCAGAATGAGTGGAACTGGCACAGGAGACCAAAAAAGTCAAAACTGTTTACTCTATAATAAGGCTGTTAAACCCATATTTGGGATCCTAAATAAAAGTAGCATGATTTTGTCCAGAGGGATATAGGTAACATTCCTTTCAAAGGAAAACATCCATTTATATAACCCAGCCTTTCTTTCCCTTAAGAAATAAAGAAGCAGTTGGCCAACTTGTGAGGAGAATTATGTGCTTTCCTTAGCCGAGGTATTTAAAGTATAGAGAGAGGCTCTTCCTCTCCAAGTAAAATAATTCTTTCAGACATCTTCTTGTTTAGTTCAAGATACAGTTGTTTTTCTGATTTACATGATAGGAGATGTAGCAGAGTGGATTCACCTACTCCCTACTCAGCAATTTAGAAGATACGAGCTACCAGCACTATTATTCTATTGCATACAATCATGTATTATATTTACAGCAAATTCTGTATTCTATTCTACCCATAATTCTTGCAGATCAAGTCTCAGCAGGAACCTCCCCCCCCCCCCAGCATTTTTTTCCATATATTACCCATTTAACCAGATGTGTGTGGAAAGGAACCTGCCACACAATTTCCCTTCCAGACAAAATCAGAGTTACACAGGGTACCTGCATGGATACCCTAACTGATACATTACCTCTATGAGATCATTAATGAACCACCTCCATGTGAGACATAGCTCTATAATGACATATGTATTACTGTATTTACATGAATCTAAGATGACCCTGAATTTAGATGACCCCCCAGTAATTAAATTCTATACGTGGAAAATTTATAAATTTGTTTTAATTTTCCATGTATAGAATCTAATTATTGGAGGTTCACCTTTGATTCATCCCCCACATTGCTGTAGGGGAACAAGCCCCTGCTTTCACTGTCTTTTCTCCTCCCCCAGCCTCTCTGCTCCCCATGCCATCTGCTCCCTCCCTGCTTGCCTCCCTACAGCGATGGGGCGGGGGGAATGAATTAAAGGGGACCCTCCCATAACACATCTGGTTAAATGTATAATATATGGAAAAAATGCTGGGGGGGGTTCCTGCTGACACTTGATATGCAAGAATTATGGGTAGCGTGCTTGTGCCTGCCCCCTGCCACCTTTGCCCCCCTGCTCGTGTCTCCCCTTCCCTCTCTACCTCTGTTCCCCTCTTCCCCTCCTCCGCTAGACTCTCTGCTCCCCCTTTCCCCTCCACCAAACTCTCTGTTCCCCTCTCCCCCTCCCCCAGCCTCTCTGCTATCCCCCTCTATCCTCCCCACCAGACTCTGGTCCCCTGCTTCTGCCTAGTCCCCAGCCTCTGCTTTCCCCCCCCCCAAAAAAAAAATGGGGGATGGGGGATAGGGACTCATCTTAGAATTGAATGAATAAGGTAATTGCTCTCATGGGAATAGGAATCTATCGTCCGTGGTCAGCAGTGATCAATCATTCATCAGTAAGCTAAGGAAATGCAGGTTAGAAGAAAATGCTGTTAGGTAGACACATAACTGGTTGGAACATAGTGCTCAAAGAGCAGTCATCAATAGTTCAGTATCTGCAGGGTTCTGTCCTGGGTCCACTACTGTTTAACACCATCAGTAATGATTGGGACTGGATGCACCACTAACAAATTTGCAGATGACACCCAGTCTGGAGGAGCTGCAGACAGTTTTGGGGATAGGATTATAATTCAGAATGACCTTGATAAACTTGAAAAAATGGTCTGAAATTAACTGAATGGAATTCAGTAAGGACAAATGCAAAGTCCTGCTCCGAGGATGGAAAAACTACAAAATGGGGGAATAACTGGCAAGGTTGCAGTATTGCAGAAAAGGACCTGGGCTGTTATACTAGGCTATATGAATAGAAGCCTGGCTTGCAAGTCAAGGGAAGTAATCCCTCTGCTCTGTTCAATGCTGCTGAGGCCTGTCCTGGAACCAGCAGCATATGGACACAGCTGGACACCTAGGGCACAGGAGCAGTAGCGACTTCTGATTGCCACTTGGTTGCAATTGCTTTTTATTGGTCCCCTCCCCAGTCAGTGCCTAAGGTAGTGTGAGGGTGCTCAGTAGTACTTGCCTTGCCACAGTACTGCCTGGAGCGCTTCAAGAAAGATGTGGACAAATTAGAAAAAGTCCAGGGGAGAGAAACACAAATGATTAGAGGTCCAGGAAGCATGATTTACATGAAAAGGTTGGAAGAACTGGGATTCTTTCATCTGGAGAGGAGAAGAGCAAGGAGGAATTGGACAGGTTACAAAAGTGGGCAGTATACAATAGGATGCAGTACAACAAGGACAAGTGCAGAGTGCTGCACCTAGGGAGCAAAAATATCCAGCACACCTACAGGCTGGGAAGTGACCCTCTCAGCAGCATAAAAATGGAAAGGGATCTCGGAGTCATAGTGGACTCCGAGATGAACATGAGTCGCCAGTGTGATGAAATCATCAGCAAAGCTAACCGCACTTTATCATGCATCAACAGATGCATGACAAATAGATCCAAGGAGGTGATACTTCCCCTCTATGCGGCATTGGTCAGACCACAGTTGGAGTATTGCATCCAGTTTTGGGCACCGTTCTTCAAGAAGGATGTTGATAGACTCGAGAGGGTCCAGAGGAGGGCCACTCATATGGTTAGGGGTTTACAAAACAAGCCCTATGAGGAGACACTGAGGGACCTGGACACTTCAGCCTCCGTAAGAGAAGGCTGAGAGGTGATCTTGTGGTTGCCTACAAATTCATTAGGGGGATGCAGCAAGGGATCGGAGATGCTCTGTTCTCCAGGGCGCCTCTTGGGGTAACAAAGAACAATGGCCACAAACTGACAGAGAGCAGATTTGGGCTAGATATCAGGAAAAACTTCTTCTTGGTAAGGGTGGTCAAAATTTGGAATGGGCTTCCAAGGGAGGTGGTGCTTTTCCCTACCTTGGGGGTCTTTAAGAGAAGGCTGGATTGTCTTCTGGCCCCAGCACTCTTTTCTGCCTAGGCAGGGAGTCTGACTCGATGATCTTTTGAGGTCCCTGCCAACCCTAGCATCTATGAATCTATGAATTTAGTAAGTCTTCAAGTACCTGAGGGTTGGTTAGAAAGAAAACAGTGATAGACTTCATTCTGTGGGCACAGGGGACAGGACAAGGAGTAATGGTCTTAAACTACGAGGGAAATTTAGGTTGGAGATTAGGAAGAATTTTCTCAATGAAACAGATTATCTAGAGAGGTTAAGGAATCACCATCTCTGGAAGTTTTTAAAAGCAGGTTAGTTCTGGGATGGTTTAGACAAAGATGATCCTTCCTGCCTTTAGCATTGGTCTAAATGACTTCTTGAGGTCCCTTGTAGCCCTAATTTTCCCTGATTCTGTCTCTCATGCTAAATTACTTAAAATAAAATAGTAACAGCAGCAATAACAATGCAATAATACTAATACCAGACTCTTACTTAGCATCAGTAGAGCTTACTTTACAAAGGTACTCAATATCATTCTGCCCATTTTTCAAATGGGAAAATGGGGGAACAGGGAAGTGACATGACTTGTCCTAGATCAACCAAGCCTAAGCCTAAAACAGTGCTTGGAATAAAACCTAGGTAGGTCTCCAGACCAGTTCACAGTAGGGTTCCTGCTTACTTTGTTTGTTGTTCTAGGAACAGGTCCAAAAAGGACTTGGGGCATGTCTATCCTATGGTAGAGGTACATCCTGGCTGTGACAACTCCAGAACATGACACTCAACCACTTCAAACCCTGAACTATGTCAGTGAGGCTGCTTCAGGGTCATCTCCAATGGCTCCACACTCAAATTCTTAAGAGTAGCTAGAGAGAGAGAGGTCGTGGAGCATCTATAGTGACATATTTCCAAGTTTGAAGACCCTCTGTGGGATGCAGGAGGCATGGGGGAGGTGACAGGCCATACTGGGAAAAGGATGGCTACAGTGTGCCACCTCCACGGTGTAGGCATTCCATTAGGGATGTAGATACTTCAACAGGATCTGGATGGCCTTTAGGCTCCCAAACCCAAAACTACAATCCAAAGAAAAGCTTCTCCTAAGGTACCTCAACTCAATAGCCCCTCCCTTGTTTACTTTAGGTGCCTGAAGTTATCCCTTCTAAGCATGTCCCGAAATACCCCGGTCAGAACAAACTAGATGCCTAGTTCTTGCTTAAGCCTCTTTGGGATCCAGAAACTTGGTGACACAACACTGAAGTCCCTAGCATACATCAATACTAATGTGTTCTGCATAAAGCACTACAGCTATAGTCACTTTGATTCAAAATCATGACTGGAGATGTGGTGGAGCTGCCCACATTTCCTATAATAGCATTAAAAGATTCACACATATGAAACGGGTGACGTATGCCATGCTCCCAAGAGAGTCCCTTACCTTCAATCTGTGGGCTAGGCTATTATATGAAAGGTGGACACCGCCACCTTCAACTGCGTTTTTAAAAAGCATAACCCCTTCTCTTTTTTTTTTCAAAATCTGTATGTAGGCATATCCCCTTAAGACTGGATTCTGGGCTTGGAATCCCTAGTGGATGCATATACTTCTTTTGGAGCCTTGATTCAGGTGCCTGAGTTATGGAAAGGAGTGGTATGTCAGGCATGCTACTGGGATTGCCATTTCTGATTGGCTGGTCAGGAGGGCTCTCTATTCAGCATGCATCCTTCTGAGGCATCCAACTTTCCCCACATGCAACATTGGGAGGCTATGTGCTGAACTCTGAGTTCTGTATTTCACTCTAGAGGCTACCTAAACCTTAGATGGTGTAGTACCTAACTGCCAGGCACCTAAGTACTTAAGAGAAAAAGCTAATAATTGTGATAATGCCTGAAATGCCAGACTGGAAATCTATCTTCATCTCTTAAATACAGAATCTTGCATCTCGCTGGATGCATCTACATGAGATATTTACTGTGGAGCCAACTAATTAGCTCTGCAGTAAATGTCTCAGCAACTATAAGTGCGCCCCTGTTAGGGCACAGGAAACTAATAAACTTTCCAGTTTTTTTGTGCACAGCAGCACACGTGTAGATGTTGACCCAGCTGGCTGGGGCACAAGGGTGCTTCAGTGCAGGGACTGCCTGCTAGCCACAAGCTCTGCAGCACACTGAGCCCGATTGGAGCAGCCCTGGGCTGGCAGGCTGATCCCTGGGGTCCCACGTCAGCCAGGAGTGCTCCAACTGGACTTCATGTGTTGCACATGAATAAACTCTGGAGCTGATTGCTCCAGAGTTAATTGTTCCCAGATGAACATTCAAATGGTGCACCGGGAAGCAAAAAACTCCAGAGCACTAAGACCTAAAGCTTACTCATGTGCATTAATTGCACATGTAGACACACTCCTTATATCTAATTTTAATTCTTCCTGTTTGTAACAAAAAAGGCATCTATCCAAAACCATAAAGAGGCTGACAATGTCTACAGAGAAGTCAGAAACCATAGTGCAGATCCTTTTTGAACTGAGTGATAAAACTGGGGGAAACATCTAGGAAATACTATTGCAAATAAACAAAAATCAAAGTACAGATCTAGACCAGTGGTGCTCATCTCAACTAAGTGGTTCAGGGTCATCCCGTGGGTCCAGTCTAGCATGTAGACCCTCATCATATGGCCTACAGGTCTAGAAATTGGAGAGCTGGATGAGCCACAGCAATTTCTGGGTTTCTGGACCTGGGGGGGGAAAAGCCCCCCTTGTCCAAGAAGGTAATCAATTCTGGTCCTTTAAAAAAGACCACACGCCTTCTATGATCTTGAAACATATTAAAAATAGACAGAATCTTATCTGGTCATTTCATCTGGCTCTCTGCTCAAGGCAGGATCATTTCTGCTTACATCATCCCAGACAAATGATTATGTAACCTGCCATTTCCAACAACCTCTCTTGTTAATCTAACCAGTGGTTGACCACCTTCATAATTAGAAAGTTCTTCATAATATTCAACCTAAATATCCCTGGAGAGGTGAAGTGTTGGCACAGGTAGCTTCTAATTAATAGTGGACACTTAGCAGAGCTCAGTAATTCTTGGGGTTTGGCTGTGTATTTTTCTCTTATGAATACATTTGGTGCAGGAGGTATACACTTAAAATCATCTCCACTCTATTTAGCAATAATGTGATAGTAACTGAATAGGGCTGATGTGTCCCTTTACTTCCCTAGTGCACAAAACTGATGGTACTAAAATCTCCTCCACTTTACTTGCTAGCAGGAGATGCTTTATTTGATCACTCAGGAAAAGTTGAAGCAGGCTGTTAGCTTATTTAGTTTCTCTCTGATATAGAATTACATGGTAGGCTGATTCTGCTTCTATCTGAAGACAAGTGTAAGACCTTTCTTGGTTTTTTTCTTACTTATCTATTTTGATTTTCCCAAGTATGTTATAGGCCAGTAAAATTCTGAGACTCCATTTCACACTTACTTAGCACTTGGATTTATGATTTACATGGGTGAATGGATCATCATGGATTTGCATGAAGTGCATCCTGAGATCAGAAGAAATCACCCCCTCCTGTTAGGAAAGTCTAGCAAAACTTTGATTAGGAGCATAGATAGCATTTTTCCCCTTTTCTCTGTAGCATTTGGTATAGCTGCTGGGTCAGGATACTAAAATATATGGACCATCAGCTTGTTCTGGTATTAGTTGGGGTGGTGTTGTATGGAAGAATGCTTACCTACTTATTTTCTTATTCAAACACCTGGAATATATCTGGACTCTCCTCCACACTCATATATTCTTTAACTACACCTTTTTCCCTTACTTATCTTTCCAATTTTCATCTTTATTTGACTACTGAAAGATCTGGGCATTGAGCATCCAGCTGTAATCTCTGAAAGAATGGCAGGATGTTTAGCTCACAGGAATAATGCCATGACTATCACCACAATGATCTTCTTGTCCAAGAAGATAATCAATTGTAGTCCATTCAGAAATATCACTTGAATGTTGGAAATCTGAATCCAGTGTTGACAAGCTATGGATGTGTCACCTGATTGATGGTATGGAATGGAGATGGGCTGTATAAGGTAGTTAAAACAAAACCCAAACTGTTAAAAGCCAGCTTTATACTCCACCTGACGTTTTCCTTATAGTTTAGACAGTGTCATAACCATAGAACAACGTGTTTTTTTCTGTTCATCATGAAATATGTCAGAATCTAGCCCACTGTAGAATATTTGCAATAAAAGAGTGTGTGTGGTTAAGAGCAGGTGGGCATAATGGTGTGATGAAGACTACAATTGCTCTTGTCCTTATGACCCTTGCCACTATTACTTATCACCCCTTTTATCCACTTCATTCCCTTTCTAGCCTCTGTTGACAGAAAACTTGTTATCAATGGTGCAGCCTCTCAGTTTTAAAAATATCAGATTCAAACTATCAGTGCAGAAGCCTATTTAGTAGGAAGCTCTATATTCCATTACCAGAGTATCATTCACTCTCTATTGGATGAGGTCCTTAGCATAGCCTTTGTCAGGTGTGCTTAAGTTTCTTTTTGGCAGACAAGCTACAAAATTGCTCAGAAATGAGAGATCTAGGCTGCAATGCCAGAACTTCCATTCTTTCTCACAGCTGTGCTTATATGTTCTCACTTAGGCTGCATGCTGACTTTTGGCTGTTGCAGGCTGATCCTTTAGTTTATGTTATGCCTCATTTTTCTTGTTGCTTGGCCTCGTACTATGCAGAGAACCATTTCTATCGCAGTATCTATACTGGCAGGTGGCACTAGAGTTGCTGCATGGCATGAGGACCTGGAGACAAACGTGACCAGGTCCTGTGTTCTGTTACAGATCCTTTATCTTTACTGCTGGTACTAACTGTTACCTCAACTATTTACTGGTCCCCATGGTGATGAATTGTCTCTATCTTCTTGACATAAGGCTTTCCCATTAGCACATCAGTTTGTTCATAGTTTTGAAAACGAGCTGGAAAACTAGATAGAATTTAAGAAAGGGAGAGGTTATGATAGTTAACAGTATAATTTGAACTTCATAGCTCCGACTGTTTCATTCAAGCCTTAGTACTAGTAGACAAACGTTTGAATAGAACCATTATCTACTTAGGTATGAAACCCTGAAGAAGTATGCTGTATACACATGGTAGAGTTATTAGGGGTGTGCGAAATGGGCCCTATTCAATTCGGATTTGGCCCGAATCAGGGACAGAGATTTGATCCATTGATTCGGCCAAATCCAAATCTGACAATTCAATGCTTATTCAGCGAATCAACAATTCAGACACAGACACAGCTTTAAAAGTTTTTTCTACATATCTTGAGGTAGCAACGTGGCTCAGGATTGCTGCGGGGGATGGAGCATCCCGCAGCAGTGTAGGGGCTCCTCAGCATGCTTGGCAGCAAACCCAGAAGTAGATCGGAAGTACTTCTGGTCCACTTCCAGGCTGTCCGGGAATTGCACTGGGGGCCCCCCGCTCCACACCCAGGAGGCACCAGTCACCGAGCTGGAGGGGCATGGAGGGGCCCCCCACGTGCTTCTTGGCAGACCCAGAAGTGGACCAGGAGTGCTTCTGGTCCATTTCTGAGTCTGTTGCCAAGCACACTGGGGAGCCCTCCATGCTTCTGTGGGATGCTCCACGTGCCCCAGCACCACAGTGATCACAACCCCTGCTACCTAAAAACATTTAAAGCTGTCTCTATGTCCGAATCGCCGAATCTGTCCGAATTGATTTGGAAGGTTCTGAATCAATTCAGAGAGATCAAAGGGTCCTCTGATTCGATTTGGATTTGGAGATTCAGCCACCAAATCAGGCCGAATCTCGAACGAATTGAATCAGGGACCAAAGCTTCGCACAGCTTTAAAAATTATGTCAATTTTGAGGTAAGACATTGTAAATGGCTGGGGTACTACAAGTATGCCAACAGCTGGGCCACATCCAATTCTACTTACAACTCACCCATGTGTGTGAGATTCTATTCCTTGCTCCAGTCTCTGAAAAATGTTAATTCAAAACATGGGTCAGTCCTCCTCCTCACCACTTTTGTCTAATTTTCAGGATTACATAGATGACAATAGATGCAATAACCATTTTGTAGGAACTTAAGCACAGTCAAATAGGATCTATCTCCTTTACGTGTGTTCGTAGCTTAAGGCAGTGGTCAGCAAGCTTTTGCAGTGGTTGGTTGCATTAAGCAAGGGCTTCCGAGCCACTGTTGCTGCCACAGGCACTGCCATTTCTCTCTGCCATCTGGCTGTGGTATGGGCAAAGCCCCCATGCTGCCAGGTTGTGGCATAGACAAAACTAGAGGCAAGATCCAATGACTCCTTTGGCCACATGTGACATACAGGCCATATGTTGCCAACCCCTGGCTTAGGGCATTTATATCTAGATCTAAATTATAATATGCAGATTGCAGTAATCTAAGCAACATGCTCTTCTTTGTTCAAAGAATGAAAAAAAGGCTATCTAAAAATGATACCTTGTCACTCATTGAATTGCTATAGTCCTCTATTTATCAAGTATTTGGCCCTGCCTCTTCGTTTTGTAACTACACACCTGGGATTCCAAGTTGATCTTCCATCTTAGTAAGGGAGGAGTCCCAGTCTGCTTGTCTCTTTCATGACTCTATAAATTCAAGTGCATTTAGTCTGGCATAGCCAAGCATTGTGGATTCAACATGCTAAAATTTGGCACCAAGGAAATGTGTTTCCCTCTTTATTTGTTTGCTCTAGTTCTTCTCTCCTCTTTCTTCCACAACTGGTTTGCTGGATCTTCCTCTTCTTTTAACTATTCTTCTTCCTTACCCTGCATCTCTCCTTTCTTTCTTCCCCTATTCTCTCTTCTCTCTATTCTCCTTAGAGCATCTATCAATGTAAAATTGCATCTGCACAGTAAACATTTGTCACACTTTTAATGATTGCTCATACTTGCTGACATAAGTAGGAAGTACACTCCATAAAAATTTACATGTCTAAAACTGTCATAATGTCATACACAATGCTGAGATCATTAGTGAGGAGAAAGGACCTCCTTTAGGTTGTCTAGGCAGCAAATGTATAATAGGGAGAATAAGCATAAGTGTGCAGAATGGAAAGCTGAATACGATAATGGCCATGTTAAACCAAATGGATTATAATAAGGGAACTCGCTATTTCTGTGGCAGAAACAGGTTTGAGCTAAATCCTGTGCTTTGTGCAGTGATAGAATCTGAAGGAGAAAGATTTCCCCCGGGGTGTCACAGATAAGATAGCACATTGTTGTAACAGAGCATACAGGAGTAGATGACATTCACGCCTCTAAATTGGTGCCATTTCATTGTTAGCCAGTAGAAGAAGTGGTAACACCCCACTGAGAGAACAGCATTGCAGATTTAGCTCTAATCCCAGCCTTCCAGCTTCACACCTAAAATTAAAACAACATATGCTGAACTGCTTCTCTGAAAGCAATTCCCTGCACAAGGAGAGTTCTAGGAGCTGACTTTGAATGCCTTTCATCAGCCATGCTTATTAGCTAGTCAGTACATTGCTGATTTTTTGGGGGACTTTTACTGTTTATTCTACACTATTAACTAATGTATCACAACAAGCACTGAATATGTTTCAGTTAACCTGCTGAAGAAAAAGTTTCTACTTTTGCATAGGTCATTGTGGAACTCAAATGATTGGATTTTGCAAGGGCAGGGCATGGAGATGTTGCACAGTTTCTGGAACAAAATTAAGAGCTTCTGCCTCAGTCTGCATCTGTCATTAATGTGCAAATAATAAAAACCACAAATACATGTACACACATACACGCACAACAACGCACATGTCCAATTAGTTCTTCTACTGTTGAAATCAATGTAGATCAATTTGACACCTATGTATATATGTATACACACAAACATACACAGAAATATAATACCTATAAGTATGGTATTTTCTAGTGTACTTAATTATCTGTGTGCAAATATGTGCCATTATTCTCATTCCATCTTCTCTTCTCAAATGTCCTTCATAAAGGAACGATACCTGGCCAAAGGAACTTGCAATTTTAGTGAGATAGCAGTTCTAGCTGTGGGAAGAAGCAGAAGCATTTTCTGTCTCATTTTCTGTTATTCTTGTGGCGGGGAAAGATCATTGGCCTAATAAAGACTTGAAGATTTAAATTTAAACTGTATGTGCCAAACTTTCTAATGGGTAAGAAAGGTTGACTATATTATACAATTGTTAATTATCCAAACTCACCTGTGACTGAAACCTGGTTGTGTCCCCTGGGTTTTTCAGATAAGTAGTTCCAATTATTGTAGCTGCAGTTGGCCAACAGCTTTTCAAACTTGATTCCTCTGATTACAGGGACATGGGGTTTCCTCCAAAGCAACTGGGCTTATTAGAACTTTCGTGGAAGTTTCTGAAGACCCCTAAGACTTCTAGCAAGTCTCAAATTACATAACTGAAAACTACATCACCCACTTCAAAGCAGCACCAAAGTCTCCTCTACACGATGGTTTAGACAGAAATGAGTCTGCCTAGAGTAGGGAGTTAGATTAGATAACCTCCTTATAGTCCTTTCCAGGTCTATTTTTCTATGATTCAATGAGCAGCAATTATTATTTTTATATATTGTGCATGAGGCCAGAAACTCTGTGATAGGCACTGACACATCAATTAATAAAACATATGAATGGAACAAACTCATATAATAGGAGTTTTATAAACACATTGTCATGTTTCAGATCTTCATTCTATAAAAAAGGACCAAGATCTCATTACTAAGCCAAGAAGCAAGGTCAAATAGCTTGTACTGAGTGCTCTGTGTTACAGCTAGCACTTGAGGTAGCTCATTTGGGTATCTCTCCCTGACACAGCAGTCTAGGCATACCTTCACCAGTCCTTCACTCTAGCCTGACAGCCATCCATCTTACTCAGATTTTGGTTCATATATGTATATTCTTGGGGATGGCTATCTATCTCAGCTTCATACCAGGCAACACCTTAGTTGTCTCCTGTACCTTTTAAATATGAATTTAATATACTTCTTTTTTAAATTAATGAGGCATTAAAAAAAACCCCCCACAAGAATTCTGTAGTATAGAATTATGGGTGCAGGCAGAAGTGACAATTTTCACCCACTCTGGCCACAGAAAGCAGTTTATAGCTGTGACCAAACACAAGTATGTGGCTGCAAGGTTAAAAAATGGCTGATGGGGTGAAAATCTGACCCCTCATTGCATAAGGTATCAGATAAAGATATTTCAAACTGTAGTGTCTTTTGTAACTTGTGTCTGCCAGAACTCCCAGCCTATCACTGTTTTCAGGAGGGGAAAGGGAGCAGAGGGAGTTCAGTCTGGGGGTTTTGTCAGTCTCTCCCCCCCACCCTCCCCCAGAGCATGGGGCAGGTGTATTGAAGCCCCCCCCCCCCCAAGGTAGGGGGGGGCTCCAATTCACCCACCCCACTGTCAGGACCAGCTGGGGACCCCCAAGACAGAGCTCCCTCTGCTGTCTTTCCTCCCCTCCCATTCTGAAAACAGCAAGCACCGGCAGAGAGCCCAGCTGTTGCTAAGGAAACCTGGCTACAGGCTCTCAGCTGGCAGCTAGATCCCACCCCCAGCCCCCAACCAGCAGTGAACTTCTGTTTGGTCTGGGGTAACTCTGGTCTGCTTGGTCAGAGGTAACTCTGTAACTCAGAATGCTTTGCAAAAATTGTTCTTACAGCTGGGAGCTGCACTTTTGTCTGCACCCTACATGATTACATAGCTCTCTCTCTCTCTCTCTATATATATACATATATATATATTATTTGAAAAAAAAAACCAGTTAGCTATTTGATGCTGAAGAGATCCTGATCTCAGAAAAACCCAGCATTATTGGAACTCAGATCAAAATATGTCTCCCTAACCAGCATGCAACCTTTGTATAGTTAACATTCAGTTACATCCCCCTTTGAGAAACTTTGACAGCATCTTTGTTAAATGGGCTAAGACACTGATGCTACATATTCTGTGAATGGCAACCAATAAAAAATATTCAAGGCCATGAAATGATTGGTTTTCATGACACTTTTTGTAATGCTGTATCAATTTTTCCTTTTATACTAAAATCTGCCTGGGTTCTTAACTACTTGATACAACAAACTTTCTCTCAAAAGTTTTTATTTTTTGTTTCAGTGTTTCCTACATTCAGGCCTCCTCCATTCCCAGCCATGTCTGATTTAGATTCTTTTTTTCAGTAAGTGCCCTGAGTTACTTGACATTCAGCAGTAAGCAGCTTCGGGAAAGTATATTGCCTAAGAGGTCTGTTAATTTTAGCAGTGCCAGGGATTGACTGTGATTTTCCCCAGCCAAAAATATGGGTGTGATGCTCATAAACTCAAATGTTAGGTACTTGAAAAGCCTGACAGTTTTCTCTTTTGTTTTATGAAAAGCAAAAATGAGGGCGGTAATTTCAATAACAAAGAAGTCATCTGCATGCATTTACAACTCCAGCTAGCTGGCATGTGTCCCTGACAGCACTGCCAGCTTTATTAGTATCTTGGTCAAATACCGAAATCTGGCATATTTTATTGCTTGCTGTCTTACTGTTGCTATGTCTGGATTTCACTACCAAGAGACCATCACAGTCCATTATTTTGCACATTTCAGACTGCTGCCTCTGACATGCCATGGGTAGGTTGGGAGAGGTCAGCTGGGGAAAATGCTGCCTTCTTCTCAGGCAGAAGAGACCCCAATGTTCCCTATGACATAGTATTGTATTTATCTATGTTTCACTAATGATTACTTGAGCCCTAACCTTGCCATGAGCACCTTACAGGCCCAGCCCTCAGCATCCTGCCATAAGCACCTTACAAGTTTACCCCCTGAATGGAGACTGAGTGATTTCAGTGGTGCTCTGCCCATAGATATAAGTCTTCACTTAGACATCACTCACTGAGCTCTCATCAGCCTTGGGGCAGAGCTTACTAAGTGAACTAATGGCCAGAAGAGAACAAGCCTGCTGGGAATACTTCTTGACTGGGTGTCTATCTAGGGGGACTGAGTAGACGGCAATAATTGAGACCTAGCTCTTAGATTTTTAAATTTCAAAATGAGTGTCTCCTGACTCTAAGCAACTTGCATCCCCTCCCCTCCATCTGATCTGTCTCTCTCTTCTCTCCTTTTTCCCTCTTCCCTGATTGCTTCCTTTTCAGACAATCTCTCTCTCTCTCGCTCAGTCTTGAGTGACCTAGGATGTAGTAACTACAGTGGATGTCTTGGAGCAGTGGTTCTCAACCTTTCTGGACTTAAGGCACCCCTCCATAACTTTTGTGAATTGAGTAGCACCCAGTTTCAAAAAATAATTTATATATTCTAGTGCTTAGTTCCCTGCAAAGGGGCTGGGTAGTAGGAGTGAGGGATCAGCCAGGCATGGACAAGCATGGATCTACACTTACCTGCTTAACTCCTCATACCTAACGACTTCCTTCATGTTTCCCCAGGGTGCCACAGTATTCTGGTTGATAATCACTGCCTTAGAGTAGGATGACCCTATGTCCTGGATTTTAGTAGCCAGTCCCAGATGACTGTTGAGAAATGTTCCCAGGAACATGAGTCATAGGGCACAGTCTGGCCAGGAGTTGCAGTGGTGCAGAGTGCCTTGCAGGTAGGCAGACAGCCACATCTGTCTCCTTGGCACGCAGTCCCACCCCCACCAGCTTGTGAGAGTGCGGTGGGTGGGGTGGGAAGGAAGTATCCCTGATGATGTCCTGGATTTCCATATGGCCAGCCTACTTTAGAGGCTTCTCTAGTACTATCTTTAATATACTTTAGCAGGGCAGCCCGGGGGGTATGTTGCAGTTATGGGTGTTAATCCAAACTCCAATACAATAAACGGATAGATGGGCATAAACAGAAGGACAGATCCTGTAGGTATACTAAACCATATGTTTCTTGGTTTAATTTTTATTTGGAGACTTCTGTGAATCCCTCTCTGTAGCAGAAGTAATCATGCCAGTCCTGCCAGGAGTAATCATGCTGGTCCTTCTCACCTCCTCCACCTGGGGATTTAGAACAGTAGACTCATGCTGTCTGCACATACATATCCCAGCATCTCTCCTGCCCACCGACTGTGTATCACAACATCACAAGTTCAAAGTTATATGCTCAAGACATCAGGGCTTAAGAGTTTTTCATAGCAGAAAGGTAGCATTTTTTTCAGGACAGTGGCATTTGCCTGCCCACAGAGTAGAAAGGCAGGATTTGCTCCTAAAAGATTTGCACTGAAAGAATAATCAGTTTGTGGGGAAACAAATGTGGTCTCTGCCCCCCAAAAAGGAAAAATGCAGAAAAGGTGGTTGTAACCATTTCATTTGCACCCCTGTTCTAAAAGTCTCTGATAGATAACACTATAAAAAATACAATGGGATACCAAATGTAGCAAGCCATGATGAAATAACAACAAAAGACAAATACCGCCCTAAACAAAAAAAAGTGAAAGGAAGGTATTGGAGATATTAATATATGTGCATAACCAAGCCTGATACTCTAGGTTCCTTTGTTTCTCACAACCTTATGCTTATCTTAGTAAATCCCCTTTTCAATCCCATCATCTGCAAATACCCAAGCTAGCACTGTATTCCTGACTCAGTATCCACTGAAGGTCAAGGTCAGTTTCTTTCCCAGAGAAAAGCCCAGCAATGTCACTGCAATTAATCCTAGGTAGTTGGAATAAAAGCAGATTTCATTGTCACAGGATGGAGTGCACCCAGCTGGATGCTGAGCCAAATCATAGCTAGATTGACACAAAGCTGGGTTACAACTGAAGGAAATATTCAGGTCAAGTCAAGTCAGTCCTGAGGCCGCTACAACCGCTGGGGCACCTTAGATGCTGTGATAACCCTAGCTGAGTTGCTTTGCACCATGATAATTCTTCAGGAAGAGTGACCACCTCTGGGGTGGCGCCCATCTCCTCTCCAGGTAAAGGAAATATTACCAATAGAATAACTGGGGAAAAATTTTTTTTGCTCAAAATGTCTGCTATCAGCACTAGTAAGAGCGTGTGCATATGTTGTCCAAGATTCCCCTTTCTCTCACACACTCCTTACAGATGGTTATGTGCTCCCCTTTGTTGGGTGCTAAATGAAGCTCTTGTTTCTTTTCTTGTTGCAATGTTTACAAGAATGGGAATCTTCATTTAATAAATGGTTTGCTTATCCAATGCCGTTGATTTACTTACACCCTCAGCTGCATGCATTAAAATTCATTAGCATATTGCTTTCCTTTCCCAAGATTTATATAGCAAGTAGAACTCATATTAGATCAGCAAGAAAACATCCATCACAATGAGCTTTAAATTGTTCCTGTTTTGTGCTGAATGTAGGTTTCTTCTCATTATACTCTATTGGGAAGACAAGGGAAGGTCAACAGGAATAGACCGGCCAATTTTTCAATAGAATTCCAAAAATGCACGCACCTTACTTGATAGTTCATACATTTACACTGAAACAGATGTGTATTTGCATATGCAGCTACGTAGTCACCCCATGTAGAGAATCAAGTTAGTATGTGAAAATAACAAGCTACATGCACAAATGTGAGCACTCATGAGTACTCTGGGCACATTTTTGGAAGAATAATGAAACATGGAAACTGGTTCTCTCTCTGTGATATTGCTAACTAATGATATTTCTTCAAACATGTCTGATCGTTGGGGGCCAAACCCCCAGCAGGTGTGAAGTTTTAATTGTTAGCCATTTGTGAGTAATTGTCTAGAATTTTTACAAGTAGCTATATCAACGCCACCAGGCAGGAATGTCTAAAACTTCAAAAACAAATTACTGGTGGGATGAGAACAAGTATAAATCATTTCAGCCCAAAGGATCATTTTCCTGGAAACTTTTATACAGTTGAATGGAAGACTTTTTACTGAGAACCTGTTCTCAGCTACAGCTACAATGCAGTGCTATAATGAATGCCAAAAGTCAATCTTTATTGCTTAACAAACAATAGAAGCAAAACAGAAATTCACTAGGTGATTTGGATTTGACACACAGTGACAATACATTTCCATCAGTCCAATTTTTTCTGTCCTATGTTCAGGTGATTTTCTGATAGGAAAGTTGGATAGTATTCTTCCTGACACTCGATGGGAATATGTGGAAGTGCATTAGCAGACAATCCAGTGATTTCTAGCTGTTACAATGAGTAATATTAATCTCTGATCCTTATATAAAAGTACCAGATGATGGCATACTTATAGCAGTTTGTCTAAGAGATGGAGAGAGGAAAATGACTGTTATGTCCTTTGGAACCTCAAAGATATGTACAGAACCTCAAAGATCTTTTCATAATTCATGACTACATAACTGAAGTTAGCAGTTGAAGAAAAACAAAATATTTAAATCAACAACTGGAAAGAGAGTTACTTTCCAGAAGGCCAATTCAATTATTTTTATTACCAGAAATATGTAAATGCTTTCCTGGGCTTCATCTCTTGCAGAGTAATCTGAAGCTTAGTGCGTTTTAGCCCATTGGCAAACCAGTTTGGTTATAATGAAAATATAGCCAAATATTTTCTGAGGTTCACAGGTCTGGCCAGATCCAATGAGGGGATGAGATCTTTCAACTGCTGTTGACTTCAGTAGGCATTTATAGAGCTCTACATCTCAGGAGGGCTGTTCTTTGCAGGACTGAGGGGCAAAGATCTATTACTTGATGTACTGAACAGCATAAAGTACACACACGCATCTACACACACTCACATACATATACACCCTGAATAACACTGTTAACTTCTACCCATCTATTCATTTCCTGATTTAAGCCTAGAAGAGAAAATCAGCAAGGAAGAAAAAGCTAGTCTTACAGTACAGTATTTGAGATCTGGCTAAAAATAGAAAGTACTGAAAAAAGGTCTGTTCTTTCAAAACTTCTAGCCTAATTTTCAGAGATATCCACATCTAAATTACAGTATGCCTACCTCAAATAAATATCAATCCATTATTACTGTATGTTATTACCATCATATTATTTCCACTTACGTTCAGCATGCAGAAAATAGACTTAAAAAGCATTGAATAATCTATATATGACTGGACAAGCAACGCCACATTTTAAAAAGCATGCATATCTTCCCATAGGCAGTAAATGTAATCAGTAAGCAAATATAATTGCCTAGCTATGTGTTTCCAAACATAATTGCCACACTGAGTCTACAATTTTAGGGGTACAACTGTATGAACACATATGCACGTGTGCTTTTGGCTCTGATTTTTCCAAACTATGTTTCTGATCTGATAATTAAGCCTTTTCAGTAAAAATAAATAATAAAATTCCTTTCCACTCCACCTTTCATTTTGAATCACTCCGTACATTTAGACTGATATACTTTAAAAATCATGCACTGGGATAACTCTAAAGTGAAGCATGGGAACTCATTTAACTGTGCATAAAAGCACTTCATAATCCATGATATGCCATCTCCAGGTGGACCTGCAGGGGAAGATTCATGTGGGAAGAATATCAGGCCAGATTCTCTTCTACTTACTAGGGACCTAAGTGCAATTCTATTCCACCCGGTTCAAATCCTGAAATCCTTTTAATGCATCTATTGTTGTAAAGCACTTTCTTCTTACCCTTAAGTCTAAGCCACAAAAAATCATCAAGGAAGAAGAGGATCCATGCATTTTTGCATAAACTGTTTTTCAGGGGCTCGAGGGTGGGATAGAATTGCATGTAGGTGCCAACTCCACTTACAGACCTAACTGGCAGAATAGAACTTGGCCCATAATGACTACAGCTGAAATATGGTTAGGACATCAATGTAAACACCCCCACTTAGTTACGCCACTTGCCAGAACATACAGAATCCATACAGAGCGGTTCCACATTTTTGGTGATTTTTTTAAAATAGACTACTATATTTGTAAGTGATTTTTTTTTGTCCTGGCTCATCTCAGTACCAACTCTTGTTTTGACCCCTTTTAATTTTGTTGTTCTTTTACAAAGAGTTTCCTCAGCAGATGTTTGAAGATCCTGATTCAGTTTTCTAAAGAAAGTGTAAGGGAGCTGAGAACTGTTAGCGCTGGCCATAGGGGGGAAGGAACCTGCTTGCAGTTTCTCCTCTGCTTCCCCAATAGCCCACTACAGCTTCTCCATCTGCACTTCTTGAGCAGCTAATTCAATTTCAAGTAAGTGTATCTGTTAAAAAGATGGCTGAAGCAGGAGCACAGCAGGCTCCTGGTTTGTTTTTTCATGTTAATAGGAGGGAAATGGCATAAAAATAGGCCATGTAACTAAAAGGAGTAGTTGGAAATAAGATATGCATATTACTGTAGATCACCAAGTACGTTGCTGGTATTCTCCCAAGAGAAGACCTAGCATGTACTAAGTTGACAGTACTCACAGCTTTGGCCGAAAGCAGAGACAAGGGGAACATCAGAGCAACTGAAAATTAACTAAATAGGGCACTAGAGGGTCAAGTGGATTAAGAAAACAGGTTGTAGTTAATTTAAATAGATAGGCATTTTAAAACAATACAAGAAGTTACCTAATTATTAGGATATTATGCTCAATTGCTTCTTCCTACCTACCTGTTATGTAGGGTATAGTGGCAGTATAGGTAAGTTTTCCACTATGGATTCAGAGGGACTTCTCCAAACTCGCACCAAAGGCCAACCACAGTTAATCCAACTGTCAGTAGGTATTTGGTCATTCAGACAGGAATTCGTAGGCAGACAAACATGATGCTAGCCATATCACTCTCTTTGGTGCAGTTCAGAGGTTACACTTAATCAACTCTAGAATGGGGCTTGATTAACCGAATGGGACACCTTGGGACATTGATCACATGACACTGTTTTGGGTAGTTGTTTTAACAGGGGGGCAGAACCCAAAATATTCTGAACCAGTGATGGTTTATGGAGACATTACAAAACCCCAAACATATTTGAATGTCTGTTCTGAGAAATACGACTTAAGGGAGGATATGTCAACAAGGAAGATACAATCATGTAGAGAAATGCAGTTATTTATTAATGGTTTAACATAGTAAAACATTGGGTACATTTGCAACTAGCACAGGAGATTAAATCAGTTGGGACTGCTTCATTTTGCATGGTCCCAGTCACAATCTTGCATTCCTGTGCAAGATGCATTGTCATTGTAATTTGGTCATTTAAATTTCATGTGTAGGTCTGGCCAAGCTTTTACAGTCAGCAGGAGAGTCAACATGTACATGCAAGCAAATGTAAAGCCCTGTATAAATCATACCAGTAGCAAGTGGCAATTGCACATACAAATCAGTTCCACAGTTGCATGTATATCATCATCCATGCAAGGGCATAATGGACTTTTAAAAATAGGGGCCGAGACACCTTGCTAAAGATCATACAAAGTCGCTAAGTGAACCTAGTCTTGTTCCTCACTCAAAGTCATTAGCCCAGTTTCCCTTCTCAGCCTTGTGCTCCAGAATAAAAGTTTACTACTTTTTGCTGCTATTTCCCCTCCCTCCCTCTTCCCTGTTCTTCTATCATGAGCTATGTCCCACAGTGAAAGGATATGTTTGTAAAAGATTTTTTAAAAGTCCATAACAGTTTTATATTTTAAATTGGATCAAGGCACACAATTAGTTTTGGAAGGCTGAGACGACCAGGCCAAAAAAAGAGATCTATTCACTCTAACACTTTATCAAGAAAAACCCACGCGTAATATAGTCTTGTTTTATTTTCTTAACACATTAGCAAAGGGCACAAAACTCCAGTCTGGCATTTACCAGTGACAGCCACGAGGGTAAAAAGTCATTACTCATATTAGTCTGCACTCAGGTCAGAGAGATAAGATACACTCTCTGGACTCATCTCCTTAAATCATAGAACCAGTCTCATATAAATGCTTGAGAAATGTCTGCACATCTATTTCAGAGATTAGTCTTGTTGTTCCCACTGTCTTCACCCCATGCCACTTATGCAGCCAGAAATAAGGGAGAATTGATAGCTGACAGGAACAGATCTACAGTGGGAGCAGAGACAGCAAGTAAAATAAAGTTTGAAGGAACAGCTTGAACTGTTCCAGTGTTCTCAATTATTAGAAAGAGAAAAGGAACAAGATACTCTGCAAGGCTTAGAAGTCAGGGATATTGGCTCTGACAATTCCAGGAGAACTCGGTTGGCATGTGGAACTTTAGATGTTGCCAAATCACAAGATGGAAGAGAGATGGATAGCGTGCGTCTATGTGCCCTTGTCCCCCACTGCAATGCACTCCAGCTTCTTCCATTGGGCTCCTTTTAACTGAGACAAGGGAGACTTTCTGGGCAAACCCAGTGGAACACATTGGGTCAAATTCAGACACTGAGCAAATGGATGTAAATTCACTGACCTGCTTGGGCCAAATTCAAATCTGGAAAATTGTGTTTAAATACAATAGGTCAGGCAAAAGACAAGTGGAAGTGAACGCTGTGCCAGTAAAGCTGCCCACCTCACAACAAGTATGAATGTGTCAAAGGATGTTTTATCACATCTTTTTCCCTAGCAAGGAGGAGGTGACAGGATGCAGACCATAGTACAGAGCTGCAAAAAGGGTGAAATGAAGAACTTTTCCTTCAACCACAGGTTTTATCTATATAGTTTTATTTTAATAAGAAATAATGAAGTGCCATTACCCTCTCCTAACTAACAAAGGGTGTCACTTTTCTTTACACCTGTGCACTATGAGTGCCTATACACAAGGGCGGAGGCTGCTCCGATGCCCTGGAATTCTAGCGCATTGGAGCAGACTCAATTAATTGAATCTGCTGGAGTGTGACAACTACTGTGCTCCAGTAGCCTTCTGCATCTCATGTATCAGCATCCCCGCACTTAAAAATGGCAGCAGGGGTTGAACTAAAACTTCAGACTTGAAATGACAAGCATACCCTTTTTTATACTCAATCTGCAGTATGCTGGTCACTTCCAGTCTGCAGCTTGCCAGTCCACAGTTTGCCAGTCCATGATCTAAAAAGGTTGGGAACCCCTGATTTAAGCATCTGGAAACAGAACATGCCCCAATCAACCAAATGGATTTTCAAAGCAAAGCCAGATGGGGCGCAGACAGAAGTGAAAGCTCCTCACTGTAAGTGAGAACATTTTGCAGGAAGCATTCTGAGTTGCAACAACCCCCCCCCCCCCCCCCCGACCAAACAGAAGTTCACTGCTGGTTCCAGGAAGAAGGGGACTCTAGCTGATGGTTGTGAGCCTGAAGCCAGTTTCCCCTAGCAATGACCCATTCTCCCTCCCAGCCTGTCCCTGTTTTCAGAATGGGAGGGGGAAAAGCAGCAGAGAGAGCTCCGTTTTAGGGGTTCCCCAGACAGTGCTGTAAGGTGGGGTGAGTGAATTGGAGCCCCCCCCCCCCACCTCAGGGGGGGCTCCAACACACATGCCTCACCCTGCAGGGGGGCTGAAAACCCCCCAGACTGAACTTCCTCCACTCCCATTCCCCCTCCCATTCTGAAAACAGCTCCAGGCTGGCAGTCAGTGCAAACACAAATTACAGAAGATGCTCTGTTTTGAAACGTCTTCATCTGACCCTTCTTGCAGTGAGGGTTCAGATTTTTCACCTGATCAGACACTTTTTAAATGGTCTGCAGGCATGCACTTGTATTTGGTCACGGCTATAGACTGTTTTCTGTGGCCGGATCCTGGGGAAATTGTCACTTCTGTCTGCTTCCATGGTCTAACCATGTCCTGAGCAATGAGCTGAAATTCGTATATGACAACTGTTCAATCTTTTTCCTAAAGGTAGCTGTACTTACCCAGTAGTATCCAACAGGTAACCAAAGCCCAGAACATTTATACCAATATCTGCTCTTGTTTAAAGGGCTCTCTTTACCACAACTTAACCACAAGACATTTTCCCTTTATTCCTCTGTCTGTCTCACGTCTGAACAGAGCTCTTTGGGCTTGTTCAACCCACAGGAAAGATTGTCCAGATCATCTTCAGGCTAGCAGTTTGGAGACATAATCGCTTCTGTTAGCTTGTGCTTCTTTGCATGGATCCACAGAGATAGGTGTTTGCTTGGTTCAGGAGATGATAGATATGCAACATATCTGTATATTACTTGGATACTCAAAAATTCCACTGTGGGGATTCCTGACATGGTGCAAATAGCAAAAGAAGACAATTGAAGAAGAAAGTTAACACCTTTTTCCAACAATCATTTTACAGTATTGTAGGGATATGCACAGACTCTGGTCCCCCAGATATAAAAGGGAAAAATCAGGCTGTGAGATGCATCTGATGCCTGTGATAAAAATCAGGTAGGGACTAGGGTATGTGGCAAGACTAGATAAATATAATCTCTTTGATCTTTCAACATTACCCTGAAAAGCGGGGTGGGGAGGGCTGGGGAAGAACAAAGCAGAATGACAAATCTTCTAGAGTTGGGAGCTCGGGAAATGCAAACAAAACAATAAAGACATGCAGTAGAATGGCTTAAAAGAAATGATCAGGCACAGGAAAAGCACAATAAAAGTCTGAGCCACTGTGAAGGGCTTATGACTGAGTTTTTTGATTTGCACCTTGATATAGGGCCAGATTCCAGTACACTTCAATGGTTCCTTTCTCTGCTGAGTCCTATAGAGTTAAGCATAAGTACTCAAGGTAAAGTGCTATCAGCTTGAAATAATGGCATGAGAACATGATTTAACACAGCCAGCAATAGATTCAGAATGAGAGCTGGTCAAAATGTACCTGTTAAACCATTTTTTTTCCAAATAACTTTGGATTTTTAATTAAACACATTAGAATCATTAGAAACACGCATGAATTTCCTTTCCTACAATCTCTGTATTTTTCATCTTCAATTTAAAAAAAAAATCTTGTCAGTTTGTGGCACTAAGCTTGCGGTTGCTAAAACCTAGGGACAAATGGATTGTTGGGGGGGGGGGAGGGGTTCAGTGTTTTGATGAGAAGTCTAGATTTTTGAAGCAAACATCTCCCTTCTCTTTCCGGTCATCCCTACTCCAGGTGCTGGCATTCCATGTGTAAGGTGTCCTGAGCGCTGTTCTGCTTTCCCGTTTAATACTTTTGACCTGTGGTGCCTATAGATAATTCACACCATGCCAAACTGAGAGGTGGAACACCAGGATCCCTCCCTCTCTCTTTTTTTGTATGGCCACTCAGATCTCTGAGAATTGCTAAGGTATTGAATCTTAGTATAGTAGGGTTGAAAGGGACCTCAAGGGTCATCTGGTCTGACCCTGCACAAATGCAGAATTGCTTCTCTTAAATCTACCCTGAACAGTATGGCTCCAGTCTCCTCTTGAAAGCCTCTACTGAAGGATATGCCAGAACTTCCCTGGGAAACCCACTCCATTGCCTCATTGTTCTAGTTAGTTCAGAAATTGGGGAACTTAGTTCTGTCCAACTATCCAAGAGGCTTTGTCCACAGCACAAACCTTGTTAAAAAAAAAAAAGCAAAGAAATAATGATTTTGGATTCCCAATATATCTGAACCATATGGAAGCCAGTAATCTGAAGGACTGTTTCCAGAAAAAGCAGGTGTAGATACCTGGTGTGAATATATGTTTTGTGGAATAGATTCTCTATCCTCTTTCAAAGCTGTTTCTGGAGACAAGAGAAAGGAGCAATTGCAACCAGCAGATCATGGCTCTCTGAGTCTGCCGTGCCTAGTCCCAGCATAAATTAGAGCTGCTGAAGAATAGCGATAAATTATACTGCTGGTGTCATGTCCCTCTGTAATGATTGCAATTCTATGGAGAACCAAGGGGGCAAAAAGAGTCCTATTGTGCTCCACCTCTTCTCTGAATATAGCATATTCACCGTATGGGGACAATTCTCTGTTGACCATTTCTGACCAGTTCAGGTGTGATATGTGCTGCTTGGCTGGTGGGATTGGCGGATCAAAGAATCTCACCATCTAATCAGAATGCAAAAGGTATTTTAGTGGCAAGGCTACATTATTTTGAAAATCTGCCGCCATAAAAAGGAAAGGCAGCATTCACTAGCTTTGTCTGACTGCTGGACATACCTTTGTGGAGATGAGGTCTCAGCCATACGTGTGCATTCATGCCAAAGGAAATCATATATTTTATAGATGTACAGGCTTAGTTTCACTTCATTGTAAAGGAGCTTTTTCAGCACCACTGGGGCTTACCTTTGTTTTGCCCATTCTCAGACTTCAGAAGAGGTCACAAGGCCAAAGGCAGCAAGAATAAAAAATGAAGAACAGGAGATGTGCAACAGCTATTATGTGCCCTGGCAGGCATGGACGTCATTAGGGTTATACTGACTTAAGGTGAAGATGTGTCTGACAACATCAAAGATGCAGGTCCAGATGTCTACATGTCTAGCTTTAATGATTTCAGCTATCTACAAGGCAATTGTCCTTGTAGATAACCTATATGATCATCATGGGCATTTTTACACTTGCTCCGGGATGGGGTTGGGGCATTTTAATCAGAGCAGCTCTTGGGAGCCACTCTAATTAAAACTCCCACAGCATTTCATGTATTCATCGTCCACATTTCAAAATGGCAGTAGGGGAGCTTTAACTAAAGCTCTTTCAATGAGTTTTAGTTAAAGTGTCCCTGTGGCCATTTTGAAATTCAGGGACACTGAATACAAGAGATGTTGCAGTACACTGGAGCATTCCGATTAATTGATTGAGTCTGCTCTGGTGCATTCTAATCCAAACCTGTCAGAACTCGCGTATAGGTGCCCCGTATGACCATCAATATGACCTATGTAGCCATCTATATGACCTCAACTGGATTCACATACAGTTAAGATAGGTTAAAAAATTTCTCCTCACTATTGTCCCAGGACATGAAAAGCATGCCTATGCTGTGTAGAAGGGTGCTAGGGATGCTAAGGGTGTTTTCACTGCAGTGAAAACACATGCTACCCACATGCTTGTGCTTTGCATGTGTTGCATGCCAAAAATATAGAGTGTTAGCACTACCATGAGCCCACCCAAATCTGAGAGCCTGAAACTGGCACTGGGCATGGCAAAACAGTGCTTTTTACAGTGGCATTCTCCAGCACCATCTGGCATGATGTAGACATACCCTCAAACTTTCTGAAGAATAAAATGAGCATACAAATGAAGTCATAAGTTAAACTTCTCATGCAAACCTTAACTGAGTCTGATTCAACTTGTCATAGTTTGCACCAGTCCTAAGATTCAGCAAGTAGCATGCAATCTGCAACATCATGCTTGGCACTTTACTCAAGCAAATCAAGCATCAGTTTTTCTGTCTTTCAATGGCAGTCCCCATGTCAGAGGACATGACGAACTCAACAGGCTGTTTTTGCAGAGGTACTCAAAATACATTTCCTCTTCATTAACACTGCATACAAAATTGAAGAAGGGGTGAGCATCTAAGTGTTCAGAAATGGTTCGGGTTTAAGCTGGCTGGCAAAATCAATGCTAGTTTTTAACAATGCAAAGAGCAGTCATGAACAAATCCTGCCCATATGTTTTTTTAATATGGATGCATCTCACATGGCAAATTCAGTCTCAGGTGTATTGGAGCTGTTAAAATAATCAGTACATGGTTCTGATTAACAGTCAATTTTATTCTTTAATTAAAAGGATGTACTTTGAAAACTCCTGATGCTTCAGGGACCAAAAGAAGAGGAAAGATGGAGAAAGCGGAGATAGCCCATATGCCCATACCCTAAGGGACACCGCCAAGTTTGTGAGCACTTGCAAAAATAATACCAGACTATCATAGCAAATGTTGACTTGTCACAGCTGTAATGTCATTTATATGGGTGCTGCCTTCATAGGTGGATCTAGAATTTTGAAAAACAGGGGTTCAGATGGTGAGGTGCATCCTTATATATATACATATATAACAACACACATTTTTCTGTAGTTAAAAATAAACTAATATGCTCGGGGTTTAGGACTGTAATATTCAGTTTAAGATTGAAGCAAAAACAAATATAACTTAATTGCAGTGAGGTTAAAAACAATCCACTGAGCTGTGAAATAGGAGCTTCATTACCAGCAGCAGCTAACAGACAGCAGAATTGCAGAAAAAAGGCTAGTTTGATTACTGGAACCTCAAGACCATTAAAAAGATGAAATGGTTGTTAACACCCTCTCATGATAAGAAGGGAACAAGTAGATTACAATCAGCCTTGAAATCAAATGACTCCCTCAGCATTGCCTGACTAGAAATGTTGCTGCCACTGCCAAGAAGTTGGTTTTAAACTTTGAGTGGAGCAGAAATCAAAGGGAGGTGCAAGTACACCAGTGCACAACCCCCGCACCCTCTTCCCCACCGGATCCACCCTGGCTGTCTTCTGTGGGCATCTCCGAACGTAACCACACAGTGCACCCAATCCTGGTGGGAACAAAAAGCAGAATACATGCTTTTTGTTATTGTGTTTTTTTCCTCATTCAAATACTTAGGAGGTGCTTGAAGGAATGAGAGACATATAAACATATGGGAGGAAGGGAAGAAAGGAGAGAGAGAGATGGACAGATATAGGTTTCCCTCACTTTATGCGGGTTCTGTATGTGTGAATTCACTCTTACACGATGACCCTTTTATACCAAAACTTTATTATATGCAAGGTGAATTCACTCTTATGTGATTGGTGTGGTGGAAGCCCGCAGTCAGCTGCTTTGTGCAGTGCATTGTGGGAGTGATGAGCACCAAAATATAGTCTCCTGTGTGGAACTGCGCTCGTCATTCGTTGTCTGCAACACGTTTCTGTAGTTGCCATCCCCATTATGATAGTGCCCTGTGCTTGTGTGTACTGTCTGCTGTTGGTGAGTACCAAAAGTGTCTTGTAAAAGTGGTAGAAATGGGTCTGGGGGTCAGTATGGTTGAGATTTTGGAACGTATCTCTATTTGTTACATTGTAAAGTAGGTTTCCTTTATGCAAATTCAAGTTACACTCCATGTTCCAGGAACACATGTACAGCATAAAGCGAGGGAAACCTGTAGACAGACATGAACTCTGCACCCACACTTCATCCCCCAAAGCCCTTCATGACTCATGTACCCACCACTGCTGCTCTGGGGCTGCCCTTTGGAACTGCAGAGAAAGGAACCACAAATGAGGTCACATTAGTTGAAATAGTTCAAGGCGTTTGCACACTTTGGGGCAGCTGGTAGAAGTCACTAGGGGAAACTTTGCTGTCCCCATTCCCTCAGTTATGGGGCAGAGGCAGGCACTGACTACCCCTTTGGATAGTTGTGCTTTGTCCAAGCAGTCAGCCAGGGATTCTGACTTACCCCAGGAGTCTTTAAGGCATCTTCCTAGCTGTTTGACGCTCAAGCTCTGATCCACAGCTCACTAAAATTAGTATGGAGTCTTCCATTGAGTTGAGTGAACTTTTATTCAGGACCTCCATCAGACATGCTCTCTAAGAGACAAAGTGGGACTGATGCTGTTTTAGAATTAGAGGAGGGGCTGATAATTGAGCAGCATAACTGTTGGTGGGGGCACAAAAATAGTCGCCACTAGGGTTCAAATTATGGGGGAGCTTGGGTGGGGTCTGAGCGCCCCCACAAGAAATGAAAGCCCCCCTGTAAGATTTGAAAATCATAACCTGGGGGGGAGTCCTCCAATTTTATTAGGGCATTGTGATGGGCAGCCCGATTTTTTTTCCAGACACCTCCCCCCCCCCCCCAACCCCTGCAAGAGTCAAAATGTAATTTGAACCCTGGCTGGCACCCCAGCAGGGGCTCACTGAATCACTGCCATTGACAGCTGTTGCTGTCCTGGGTTTAGAGCTGACCTACTATGCCTCTGTGATAAGGTGGCAAGAGCCCAGATCCTTGTGTTCCAGATGCACATGTTGCTGGCAATGGAGATAGCATGAAATCCATGTTATAGCAGGCACACAACTCAGCTGGTTGGATTCCACTTGGTCCAGAGCTGTCCAGCTCCTTGACAACTGGGGACTGTTCACTAAGGGGTCATACAGCTGCCCCAGAGGTACACCCACAAGGGAAGGGGAGGGAGATGTTCCCTCTTTTCTCTGTAGGACTGATCCCATTCAGAGTCAGGGCTAATACATTCCTGTCCCCTCATCCCCCAGTAGCACTGCCAGAGGTTTCATTCACTTGCTTGAGGTCACACCATGAGTCTATATCAAAGTGTTTCACTACCCCCAGCCCAGGCTACAGCATCCAAGATCCAGGGAGCACTGCCCTGTACCACCTGGGCTTCCCCAACACATGCTCCACTCAATTGTTTTGTTACTATACGGCACTCTGAAGCTCAGCTGCCCCATACCTCAGACTAGGGCATTTTCAGTTGTGAGCTGAATAAATAAAATATTATAGGGTAGATCTGGTACACAATCTGCAGGATGGATATCCCTGTCCTTGTCGGTGAGTAGGTTACATTATAGAACAAATAAATGCCTATGAAAATTTTCTTGGTTGCTTTCACCATATGTATTTGGGCTTGACTTAGGGTAAGAGTCCTTTGCTTTCATTTGTGAAGTATCTAAGTAAGTCTAGCACCTAGGAAGAGAATTCAGACATTTTACCTATGAGGAGAAGGAAAACAGGCCAAAAAGAATAAAGGCTAGCATTTTTTTCTTTAAGTCATTTTTGACAAACTGTGCTTAAAATTTTTTATTACCAGATTTTCTTGCATACCACATCCCCCCAATTAAGACACACAGCCTGTTTTTAGGAAGGCAGAATGAAGGAGAAAAAAAGATGTTTCCAGAGCTATGGCCACAAAGAACAGGGACAGAGTCTAATCATAAGCTCACTCACCCAATCTTCCTTTCCTGCTTAGGCAAAAAGCTACAATTTAAACACCTGAAATGTAGGCAGCTCTTGGTTGCTCAGCTAAAAGCTGAAAATGGAGCAGCTGCTGAAGACTGGAATCCATGGGTAGATATAATATTTTGAAAAGAGATAAAAACAGTCTGCAGGGCTAGGAAATAAGGGAGACCAGGAATAGCTAACAGATAGCAAAAATGAAAAAGAAAGACTAGGATAATTAGTGGAATAGTAAGGCCATTAAAAGGGAGAAAGGGATGTTAACAATTGTGGAGTAAAAAGCAATTATCAGGAGTCAGGTAGATTGTAATGAGCCATGAAGTCAACTGACTCCGTCAGTGCTGCCTAAATAGAAATGCCACTACTTCTGCTGGGCTGTTGGTTTTAAACTGCAGAAAATCAGCTTCCTTACTCAAGATGCATACCCCAATTTTGGAAGGCTATTTTTGGGGGAAAAAAAGGGGGGAAAAGAATGTGGAATGTAAGTAAAAATGGTATTTTATTTGGAACCCTCAAATATCTCATCCGAGAGATATGTGCGAGTGTGTATATTTACAACGGCATCTTTATAATCATATATGTGCCCTCATATTCACACACACACAGCTGCATGTTGCCTCCACGTATGGTATTTGCTACCAGGGAACTACACAGGTTCTGCTGTAGTACTTAGAGTCTCTCAGGCCAATCTCTTTTTCCTCTAGAGACTTTGAACAGAATCCTCTTTTGCCATAAGGCAGGTTTTCCCCACTGATATCAGCAGGGCCCCGGCTGTAAAAATCTGGAGCTAGAGTTTGCCATGTACTCATTTCCAGAATATTCCTCTCATCCAGAACTGATGAGCCTAGAATATTCATTGAGAATATAACTACCAAAATTAAACAAGGAACAGAGCTAGAGAAATAAACCCCACATTTTACAATCCTATTCATTCTTTCTTTTCCTTGTTTCTAGCTGAAAAATAATTGTACCTTCTCCCACCTTAATCATTTATGTGGGTAAAAGTTGCAGTGCAGAAAATAATAGCATGGAACATTTCCTTAATTGCCTAATAGGCAATGCAAGTAAAGCACTTGCTGATAAATAATTGTTTCTTGATATTTCCTCTTGAACTATAGAGCCTTTCCATGATGCAGAATTAGCTGGGGTGTTCAGCAGCCCTGGCAAGTAAAGGCAGGGCAAGGATTGGTAAGGAGATAGGGTGGCTATGCCTGTCTGTCTCCTTATCTGTAAGCTGTTGACTGGGATGCTTTCTCCACCATCCACTGGTGAGCTGTATGAAGAGATCTCAGTAACAGAACTTATTTGCTTATACGACACTTGCCATGCTAAGGTGATCAATTGGAGGGAAGAGGGAGAGAGATTAAATTCAGGTTGTTGTAGATGTGTACATAAGGAAATGCAGCTATTCTCAGTGTGAGCAAAGGGCACCAGGACTGAGCTTAATATTCTCGGGGGGGGGGAAGGTCATTATATCATAATACTGCAAACTATTCTCATGTGTAAAGTTAGGCACAAGCAGTTTGCTGAAATGGGATGACAGTGATACCAAGAGGTCTTGGCTGTCATTTTTGGGGACTGAAGCCTTCTTTTACAAGGGAAAGCCAGCTGAGCTAGAGCTAAAGTTGCTTATCACCTTCTGTTTGAAGGCAGAGTATTTAAGGTCTCTAAAATTGGTATGCTTACCTGAGTTGCCTGGAAATTTGCTGTTTTTTGGCCTTGTAGTAGGATTGGATATCCAAATATGGGATCACTAGAGGAAGTGATCCCTCTCCTAAAAAGGACCCCCTGAAAAGGGAATTTTACAAACTTACCTGTTTGTTATATTATTTTTGCATACCCCAGGGCTCAAACTCAGGCTTTACTTGACCTTCAGTGGCTTCATGTGAATCTCCTCCTGTGGTAAATCTTCTTTATGCAGCCTGGTGCCTCCACTAAGACTACATAAAGGGCATTGTTTGCGACGATGGGGTTTTGTGATGTGGATACCTCCCCCTACACCTCCTGCTCAACTTCTTTGAGCAACAGAGGAATTTGGAGGCAGAATTTCAGTTTAATCCCATCTCTATTTGTTAGTTCTAAATTGCTGGCTGGAAACCTGAGAAGACTTTGGCAGCCTGCCACACTATCAACAGCTTTTTGGAGCAACTAGAGTGAAAGCATTATCACAGTGGTGTGCTGCTACTGCTGGCGATTGTTACCAAGTCTGTGAGAGCCATACCAAATGATTTTGCAGGGAGGCACGACCACAGAGGCAGCCAAAGCACCTTCCTTACACCCCTTAGAAGCAATCTGTTTTCCAGTGATACTGTTTGCAGAGCACATGCAAGCACTAGAATACAAGATTAAAAGTCAGGGCCAGCACAGCACCGGTATTTGCATCTCTGTTCTCAGTTTATTAGTATTTTGGGTGCCATTTGATTTTTTTCAGATGTTTTTCATGGGCTTCTTTAATGTCTGTTGGGGATAAAGCCAACATACTGTGTATGGAAAAGAAATATAATAAAACTCAGATAGCACCGTCACCTTATGCCTGAATCTATTATTTCTCCCTTGCAGGAGAACACACATTTTCAAATAAAGTATAAAATGACAGTTTTTATGGTAATTACATTTTGCTACATGCTTTCAGGAAACTCCGTTGCCACTTTGAAAAGCCTCTGCCAACAAAGCCAAACCCCAGCCCACATCCAGCTGCCTGCTGCTGGAATTGCCAGTGTCACAGCTTCTGTGCCAAGCTGCCAGGCAGAAAGAGTTCATTGCACAGGGGATGGCAAGAGCAGGCCTTTCCACTGGTAAGAGTCCAACCTGGTTTCCATTCAAAATAGTTGTAAGAGAATCTGAAAGTGTCAGCATTTTCATTTGAAAATGTGAGAAATCTAGTTTTTATTCTATCCTATTGCTCCTCAAAAATGGGAGCATATTTCAGAGTGCACTTGAGTTCAAGAGCTCATCATTCAGATAAAAAAGCAAAACAAAACAAAAATCCTTTCAATAAATGCATCCCTCTGGAAAGCATGTTCTGCTTCCACATCGAATGAAAGGAAGGAGACAGTTGTATAAATCAAGCTGAAAGGATAAATCCTTCATTATATTCACTTGGTTTTGCTTCCCTACCTCTAATGCTACCACAGCAACACTCTTATTCATCTTAAGAACTAACTTCTAACTTCCATGCCAGTGCTGAGAGCTGCTTGCCATACAGATCACAATCTCCTCGTTCCTTTCTGCTCAACCAACTTGTTTATTGCAACCACCTGTACTCTCTGGTCTCACAGTTAGATTGCAAGCCCTTTTGGTCAGGGAATGCTTTTGTTCTGTGTTTGTGCACTGCCTAAAAATTGCAGCTGAGATGACTAAATATTACCTTAGTTCAAGTAATAATAAAACATTGATTTGGTCTACTAAAATTTACACTGGGTTTAGACCTGAGTCAGATACTACAACCCAAAATTCTCTGCCACTTTTGTATTTTCTTGGTTCTGGGCAGTTCCAGAACCCCCACCAATATTTAGACAGTGCTGAGGGCCTGGCTAAACTAGGGCAGTACCAAGAGGCAGCCACATGAGTGACAGCACTTGCCAGAACCTCTGGGCCAAGGACAGACATTCTTAAAGCCCAAGACTGAATTGATTCAATCTTTGCAGGTTAGTCTAATCTGCATAGATTGAACTGATTTTCAAGTGAACAGACATTCACTTTTGATTCTGGAAATGCAGTCCCATGCCTGCAGTGGCTCAGGCTACAAGCCAGGGAGTGCAAAAGCAAGCCCTCCCTTCCCTTCAGCAGCCGCAAGGCTGGAGGGAAGGTGACCTACAGGGTGTGGCCAAGCCCACCGGCAGGCTGCTACTTATGATTGGGGAGGGGTTTAAACTTCCAACTGGCCTGCAGGGACCCCAACTGGGGTGTCCCTGGAGGGGAAGGGGGGAAGCAGCCCTTGCTAGGCTTGTCCCAGAGGGGGGAAGGGGGGCTTGGCCAGACACTCACCCAGGCAGCAACTCACGCAAAGAGGGGCAGGGAGGGGGATTAAACTCTCCTGTCTCTCCTCTCTCCCATGGGCATGAGGACCCTAGCTGCAGTCTGCCTGGCTTTCCCCCCTGCTCACTGCTTGTGGAGCAGGGGGCCTGACCAGAGTTGGCCAGCATGGCCCTGCCTTGTGCCCAGGACTGAGGCTTGGGCTGAGGCTGGCAGTGGGGATGCATCTGCAGGGCTGAACCGGGCTGGCCCACAGGTGCTGCTGAGGGTGGATGCAGAGAGGCCAGCCCAGACTGGGCTGCAAGGGCTTGGCCCTTTCCAGCTGGCTGGGGCTTGAGCTGGAGCTGCAGGAGCTGGGTGCTCAGGTTACTCCCGGCTCTCCCCACCCAGGCCAGGATGGGCTATCATGGAGCTGCAGCTGGCTGAGAAGGGCCCAATGGTGCCAATCCAGACTGAGCCGTGGGGGCAGGGGCCCTTCCTAGCTGACTGAAGGTCCATGACAGCTGGCCAGGCACTGGTGTGGAGGCAATGCTTCTGCAGCATCTTGGCTGCTGGACTGGCTGCATGGGATGTGTTAATTGTGCCCATGGCTTCTGGTGAGGGCCATCCCTGATGTCTGGAGCAGACAGCACAGCCCAGCCCAGGGCTGAAAAGCATGCTGGGATGCTGGGAGATTCTGGTTTAAATTAAACCAGGAAGGGGTCTAGGATAGAAGTTCCATAAACTGGTTTGACCCAAACCAGTTAAGTCTGATACTACATTCAACCAGGTTTATCTTAAACTAGTTTTGGCCATTTTGAAACTGGCTTATGCATACTGAATTTATGCTCTGTCACAGGTTTAAATTAATTTCTGGTCATTTAAACCGATTTATGTGTAACTTCTGTCCCTAGTCCTTGTGTGCTGCAGCCCATGCCTAGACAAAAGCCTCCTTTTCCAGCTCCATTTCAGGCATGTTACCTTAATCAAGTCTTGCAAAAAGGTCCTTAGAAGGCAGACTTACAGTTGCCTTGCCCAGTGCCTGTACTGGACGAAACCTCTCACTGGCAGAAACAGGACTTTTCAGGCCCACAATGTTGCTCCTATTGTGCACAACTAATTTTGTGGATGTACGCTCAATTTCACATAATTTCCCAGGATTTATCCACTCATTTCCTGCCAAAAAAAGTTTATAGAATTTAGCTTCCCCAAATACAAAGATCTTAAGGTCCACTACTATGTTTAAAATCAGCCACAACAACAATTAAGGGGCTACTATTTAGTTTACATCAGTAGTATAACTGCATGAAAGGACCAACAACCCCAGGTGCTGACAGAGCAGGACAGGAAGCTTTCCCTGCCTAGCCACTACCACTGCCCAAGTCAAAGAAACTACTTCTTACACATCTGCCTCATGTTCTTGAATAGAACAACCTGAACGGTTCATACTGGAAGACCAAATTATTAAGGAATGCTAAGAAAGATTACATAAATAAATAATTTCACTGTAGTCAACTGAATAAATTAAAATTGTACAGTTGTATAAATTGCAAGGTATTAAGTGCTTCATCAAAGATGGTGAGTACCCTCAGTTCAAATGACAGTATACATAGTCTTCATAATACATAAGATCTCTCATAATACTTGAGATCTTCAGAAGTTCATAAATGTTCATAAATATTCTCATCATAAACATTCTCATCACAAAAATTCACAGGAATGATTATGGAAAAAGCCTTAACCATAAACGACATATACATGTGGGACGATCAACTGCAGGACTGTCAAGTGGGTGCAAAACTGGTTGCAGGGTAGGACACAGAGAGACCAAATGAATGGATTGGTGTTGTCCTGGTGAGATGTGGGCAGCGGCATACCCCAGGGGTCAATACTTGGCCCAGGGATGTTCAATATCTTCATCAACGACCTGGATGACAGGCTGAAAAGCCCATTGGCCAAGTTCGCAGGTGACACCAAGATATGGGGTTGTGCGGACACACCCGGAGATAGGCTGCAGATACAAGCAGACCTAGACAGGCTGGCATGTTGGGCAGAACGGAACCAAATGAGGTTCAACATAGAGTGCTGCATCTGGGAAGGAAGAACCCCCAGCACACCTACAGGCTGGGCATTGCTAACCTGATAAGCACTACAGATGAAAGGGATCTGGGGGTAACAATAGACCCCAGCATGAATATGAGCCAGCAATACAATGCTGTAGCTGCTAGGGCCAATAAAACTCTGGCATGCATCAATTGATGCATCTCCAGGAAATCCAAAGGAGTGATTCTCTCACTTTACTCAACACTGGGGAGGTTGCAGCTGGAGTATTGCATCCAGTTCTGGGTGCCGCACTTCAACAGGGACGTGCTAAAGCTCGAGAGGGTCCAGAGAAGGGTCACCCACATGATCAGTGACTTGCATGGCAAGCCATATGAGGAAAGGCTGAGGGATCTCAGACTCTTTAGCCTAAAGAAAAAAAAGCTGAGAGGGGACCTGATTGCGGCTTACCGCTATATCAGAGGCATACATCAAGGTCTCAGTGAACAACTGTTCACCAGGGCACCCTGGGGGAAAACTAGAAATAATGGTCACAAACTCCTGGAAGATAGTTTCTGGCTGAACATTAGGAAAAACTTCTTTACAACTAGGGTGTCCAGACTATGGAACAAGCTCCCCCCAGAGGTGGTGCAATCATCTACCCTAGAGGTCTTCAGGAGGAGACAGGACAGTCACCTGGCTGGGGTCCTCTGACCCCAGATGTCTATCCTGCTCATGCAGGGGGGTGGACCCGATGATCCTTCAGGGTCTCTTCCAGCCCTATGATTCTATGTCCAATATATGAAATTTCAATCAAAATCAACTTTTCCTGGCAGAGATGTAAACCCTACAAAAAGTATATTCATAGCAGCTGACTCAGCCTTAGATACTGTTGCAATGGAATAAATAAGGCATCACTCTAATTTTTACTGTACATGGTAAATAATTTCAAGACAAATAAATACTGTTAATTAAAGTGCATGCTAATGGTTATGATTCTTTTAAACAGGTAGCACAATTTAGAGACTTGCATAGATATGTATGAAATTAAAATCAACAACCAAAAAAACTGTCACTCAGATGCAATTTGCACCAACAGCTTATATATAAACCAGGCACTTTAGCTATTTGCTTAGGTTCCTGTACCATGGTCACTTAGTTGCACTGATTTTGCAGTTGTGTTTATTCCCAGTATTTTCACAGCTGGGCTTCTGAATTTCTGCTTTCTGCTTTTTACTTATATTCCTGAAAAATTCCTGCTCTCTTTCATGTTCCTTTTTAAACCCTATCCCACCTACGATACATTTTGGTATTTCTGAGCTGTCATTCTTACCTATGATTCATTTCTGCATGTTTTGTCATTCCTAATTTTGCAGTTTCTAGAAACAGCTGAGGAATATGGCAGGTGATAGATCTACAGGGAAGAAGAAAAAAAAATCTTGAATTTCTTGGTGAAATAAATTGAAGGCTGTGACATTTTCAACAGTCCATATGGAGGTGATCAAACTGCCTCAAAAGGACATCAAATGCTTCCCTACTGGGAATGTAATATGAACGCCTATGACACTTCAATCACATGCTCTTCTCTATTCCATGACATCTATGCCTGAATCAAACAGTATTTTCTGTAATTTTGTGCTTTTTTCTAGATCTCTGTAGCACTGAATACACTTGTATCACTGGTACTCTGGAGATAACATTGCACAGAATACAACCCCCTCCTCACCTGGTATCCCCTCAGCTAGGTTTGAGTCCATTATTATAATTGTTTCATCACTGAAGATGAATTTTAGCACTAAGAGTTACAAATCAGTTCATAACCACTGAAGAGTCACCTGATTAATGTATACTTAACTAGAAATATTGACAGCATAATCTCAAAAAACTCATCTATGTGCCCCAGGGAGTTTAAGAGTTATAACAACCTAAATCAATACTATTGGCAAAATGAAACATCTAGAGGTCTTGAAAAGACTGCACTGTGCCAAGTCTATAGGGAAGATGTTTTATATGTAAGGAGTTGGCTTTTTTTTTTTTAAGGTAAGGGGCTTCTAATCAATGTCTCCAGTTCATTTTCTTATATTGAAATGCAAATTTTCAAATTTCTTTCATCTATGGGTTGACGTGGCAATGACAGGATGCAATCAAGCCAGATATTAGCTCAAATCAAGAGTTGTAACTCACTAATTAGTCTCATTGTTGTCATGGTGCTTATAAAAGGCAAATTCTAATAATGGCTATTTAAATTTCGCTTTGCCTTATTTGCTTTTAATTATTATGTATCTCTTCTTTTTGACACTTCTTGGAACTGTTTCAGGATTAAATTTAAGCAGGGAGTACTTAGCAATTTGAAATTTGTACACATGCTAGTTTCATTGCAGCCAGCCCCACAGCACTTTCATTAAAATCTCGTACAATAGACATGACACCGTGCAGTGTCTGATTTTCATACTGGGATTGGGATTGGGATTGGCGAGTGAGCTGTAGCAATGCTGGTCTGAGTTTCAGGCTTCTCCATAATTCCCATTAAAGTCAATGGGGACTGTAAATTCTTTAAACCTCTGGAAAACGGTTCACATGCTTCTTACTCAATAGAGAAGTGTGACGGTTCAAAGGCAAACAGCCAGTAGATGCTCCCTTCCGGTAAACACCTTGATGGACATGCTGGGGACCTGACTATATTGAGGCCAAAGGCAAAATTCCCATTAACATGATTGCACCCAGGATTAGGTGCCTTTGAAACCTGTAAATCTGGAAAGATGCAAAAAAGACAGAAAGCTTCATTGGTTCACCTGATTAGGTGTCATTCAGGCTTCTGGGGAAGGCCCATAGTACTCAAGTGGGTTAAACAGTGTCTCATCTGCCTACATGATTTCCTGCCATAATGGCAGATGGCATGTATTCAAAAATTGTACATTTCAGAGCCTAGCTTCAGTTACCCTTGGTATCCTTTTCCAAGTTAATGATGACAACCAGGATTTAGTAGGAAAACCAAGTGCATGAATTATTTCTCTCTTTCTTGGAGGGCTGTTACACAATAGATTTTACGTAAAGGAATTTCATTCCTATTTAGGTATATGCCTACAATCCAAACTGGCAGATAGTTGACATTTATCCCTTTTCACTTATAACCCAAATGTCTACGTTTCTCAGATGCAGAGAATATCTGGTCAAGGAATGGACAGGCAATTTTTTTTTCTCCAAAAAAGCTAGATGCATAATTTTTAAGTATAAGTAAAATATCAAAAGATCACAATTTTCACTCTCAAGCACTAGACACTTTTAGAAAAATGGGTCAACAGCCTTTATCAGCCTTGATACTAGTATATAAGAGCCGTCTATCTGAATTAGTCACAGGAAACTTATTTTAGTCAATTGGCTAAAGGCAGCTGACCTCTTCATGCTTCTACATAGTATATTGCTAAATACAGTGCTCTGAAGGTTGCTTCACTCTTCAAACCACAGAAGATTAGGCTAGATCATAAACTTCCTTCTTTACTTGTAAATGCCATTCACTGAAGTAAAACTGCTTCAAAAACTGACATGTGTTGTCTATTTATCCAGGCTTTTAACACCATCACCTGAGATTCTGATCTCATCAGACATACCCTGAATAATCAATCTTACTTCTCAGAGTGGAGACCCCAGTGATGCAAGGAGTGATGCTAGTGACTTAGCACACAGCATTCTCCCTTCAATCAAGGCCAATAATGAGTCAAGCCAAGAAGAAATGCACTGTGAAAATCCTTAGTCTCCTTCTGCTGAAGCAACCTCAAAAATAGTGCTTCTATACAAAATGGCTGCCTCTTGCCTCCTTAGAAATGGATGAGCGACAATAGATTTGGCAGCAAAATTAAAACGAAAGTCCACAGATGACCAAAATATTATTAACAAAAAAATGTAACTTGAAAAATGGGGTTTTCATAACTGAATTTTTCATGATTAAACTGTTACGGTTGTTTATGAAAGTTGTAACAAAAACCCTAAACGTTTCCAAAGGTTGTGAAATTTGAAAAACTGTCATTGAAAATTCTAATATAATAAAAGCCTTACCACTTCCGGTTATGCGTCTGTCCGTGATGCACCGGGCCATCTGCGCATGTGCAGTCTGGAGCCTTACTGATGGAGAGACAGAGAGGCAGAGGTGGGGGCGGAGGAAGTCAGGGCCAGGGTGTGCTCCCCACTGCAGGGCACGGAGGGGGGAGTGACCCCCGGCTGTGGTGAGATGCTGCATGGGGGGGCTTGGCTTGCAGCTGTGTGGGGGTGTGTGGCATGTGGTGAGTTGGGGGGGCATGCCCATGGGGCAGGGCATGCACCCCACACCTGCTCCCCGCACTGGACATGCAGCCACATGCCATGTCCCCCCTACACGGCCCCCCCACCCCCCATGGCCACGTGCCATGCCATGCCCTCAGGCACAGAGCCCCAAGAAGAGCACGTGGCCATGGAGTGGGGTGTACTACTCACACCTGCTCCCCACATGGCATCCTGCAGCTGCACACCACACCCCCCTGTGTGGGGAGTACCCGCCAGCTGCAGCCACAGGGCACACAGCTACAGGGTGCCATGAGGAAAGTGGCACGGACAGCACCCACCAGCTGTAGCACATGGGATGGGGAGCACCTAAATGCCCTCTCCCCATGTGGTACCCTGCAGCTGCAAGCCAAGCCACCCCACTTGCCTTGTCTCCCCCATGCAGGGAGTGTCCACTGGCTGTGGCCACAGGGCACACAGTGGGGGGGGCAGCACGGGGTGTACCATGTGGCTGCAGCATGCCACTCGGGGAGTGGCACAGGGGGCACAGGTAGCACTCACCAGCTGCAGCATGACTCCATGGGGTGGGGAGTGCTCACCACGCCCACTCCCCACGCAGCATCCTGAGGCTGCGCACCACCCCGCCACCTCGCCCGCATGCCATGACCCCAGCATGCCTTGCACCACACTACAGGGCCACACCCTACACCACATGGCAGCAGCCATCTGGTGCTCCCCACGCTGTGGCGACTTCCCACACCATGACCTGCAGCCATTTGCCACTCCTACTCCCACATGCGCCCTTGCACCAAGCCCCCTGCTGCCCAGCACCACACCTTGGGGCTGCTGTAAGCCACACCCCATTGCAGTACACCCCCCCATGCAACCGTATGACACTCCTTCCCATGTGGCCTGCACCACACCCCAGGGCCACTCCCCATGTCACATGGGTGCAGCCAGAAGGTGCTCCACTCATTGTGGCTACTCCCTGTGCCACACCCCAGCAACACCCCACTGTGGGGCTGCACACCATGCCCCCCTGAGCACCTTGTGCCACACCCCAGGGCTGTGTCACACAGCCAGTGAGCACTCCCTTTGTGGTGGCCACTCCCCGCGCCATGCCCCATGGCCATGCGCCCCCCCCGCCACTCAGCCACATGCCACACCCCCCTTGCACAGAGTGGTGGGGAGAGGGAGTGGAGTGGGGCTGGATGCAGAGTGGTAGGGGGAGTGGGGCACGACCCAGAGCGGCAGTGGGAGGGAGGTGGAGCAGGGCAGGATCCAGAGTGGTAGCAGGGGGGGAGCGGGGCAGGATCTGGAACAGCAGCAGGAGGCAGGGGAGTGGGGCTGGACCCAGAGCAGCAGGGGGAGGGTGCGGGGCCAAATACGGTTTTCTGTCCCCCCTGCCCCGTCATTCATTATGGGCATTTTGCTACTTATTATATAAAGTCTTATTTGCTCCGATACACAGTTTAGCTCAGATACAAGCAGGGAAGTATACTATACCTTACAAGAAATCACCTAAACATATTAAATACAGTTATGTACCTGTTCACAAATCTTCATTAATATCACTATGGTTTCTAGTTTGCATGGGACAGTTTCAGGCTTGTAGAGGTATGCAAGGTACCTTGAGCATGTAGAGATCAGAGCACAAAAAGACACGGGTCAGGTTCTCCAAATTCCATTGAAATCAACAACATTACATAAAAGTAGGATAATGGAATAAAGAATGATTCAGGGGCATGTGAAGGTGTCATTTTCCACAGTCTGTAACAGGCTGTCAGTTTAAATATAATAGTCACATACCTGATTATTCACATAACAGAGATTATTATTCTATTCAATATAATTCTGAAGCTACTTGCTACCAAACTTAAGTCAATGTTATTCAGAAAACCAGAAAGAAAAATCTGCCCTATCTTGTCTTGTAGGCACTGCAGAAATGAAAACGCGACACTGCATGTTGACACAGAAACACTTTTTGAAAGGAAACAAACCAAAACAAACTCCCGTCCAAGGCTTTGATACTGTGGATCAGTTGAGCAGTACTACAGCCTTAAATGTTTCTCCCCTGTCAGTCACTGAAATGCTAACTTAGGGTACGAAACACCTGCCAAAACCCCCCACAGGGCTACCTCTGTACAGCTGATATTTGAAACACAGCTTCTCCAGCAGTTAGTCTATCTCTATCAGCACAGCAGCAGTTTCCCTTTATTCCACTCTATAATGCACATGCTGCTCTCACAGGTGCTTCTGCATTTCTTTTCCTTTCTTTCCAGCTGCCTTGCTCTGACAGCCTTTTAAATAACCACTGCACCTATTGGGTGACTTTTAACAGAAAAAGCTGAGCATAATTGGTAATATATTTCCCAGGAAATTCATTAGTCAAAAGGATGACATTTCTTCTATTACTTCAGCTCTTACACACAGGACCATCATTTCATTTTCCATTTCAAATTTAAATCTGCCTCAAAACCTTCCATATCACATTATACTACACCCTGTCTTTTTGTGGGGCTTAATATGGCAGGAAGAAATTGTGTTTAGCAGTCTAATGCCCTAATTATTCTTTATATTGCAATGGTAGTGCTGTTGGCAGTCAGCAGGGGAATTTCAAATTCCCTGCCGTCCTGATCATTCAGAAGCAGTTGTTGCTGCTGGATCAGATCCTGATGCAACTTTCTGGAGTCCCAGCTGCACAAGGATTCTTACACCCATGGGGCACATCCAGACAAGCATGCATGTGCCTCTTGCAGCGTCTCAAAACCCTTTGAGACGCTGCAAGAGGCATGTGAGGGAACAAAAAAACAAATTTGCAGCATAGGGGCAAAATTAAACCCCTGGATATCCAGGGGTCAAAAAATACCCCAGAGGGAAAAAGTGGGGCAGGGCATTGAGGTGAGGGCCAACCATAGAGACACTCTGGCTGGCTACCAGTGCCTCTGTGGAGGACCTGAGCCTTTGGTTGCTTCTCTATGTATATAGTGGTCTTTTGGTTTAATTGTGGAGGAACATGGATTTTGGGGCATTTTACAGAGTGACTTTGGGGTTTTTTTTATCAGGAATTCTTCAGTTTTCAAATAGGGAACACCAGAATTCCTGCTGGGGAGGCAAGTGTCAGGACCCAGGCAGAGGAGCCTGTTCAGAGCTGGCACCTTGGACCCAGCTGGAGGTGGTTGACCTCCTGATCAACTGGGCCCAGGAGGACATGCTTTGGCAGTTCAAAGCAGGCCACCACACATGGAACATCTTCCAGGTAATAGCTGCCCAGATGACCAGGCAGGGGGCACACATAGCTGTAGTGCCGCATGAAGGCCAACTGTGCAGCCACAGCCCACTGGCAGCTGGCCCAGAGGAGCAGATGCCTCTACTGGCTGTGCAGTCCCCATCTGGGTCTGGCAGGTGTGCAGCAGGTCACAGCCAGGCAGACCCATATGCCTGTGCTTCTCCTGGCCTTGGCCAAGTGGGCCCTGTACTTGACCAGGAAGGAGACGCTGGCTGAGAAGGTACCCAGAGACTGTGGGGCCAAGTCAATCAGAACCTCAGGAGGAGGTTCTGGAGGTGGAGGTGGAGCTGGAGGGGCTGCAGCCTGGTGCAATTGAGGGTCATATGAACCAGGGTTTCCCTCTGCCCAAAGAAGGGGCAGGAGACCGGGGTGTCTGTGAAGCTTGCCACATATACACCCATGGAATGGCTCCATGGAGGAGCCACCAGCTGAGGTCCCTAGTGGCTCATGGGATGAGGATGGAGTACAACTCAGCCACTGGGGTGCCCCAGCAACACCCTCACCGAGCATGTCTCACCACTTGGTGTCTGGGCAGGAGGCAAGGGTGGCATGATGGATCGTGTGGCACACAAGCATGTAGACATGGCGGTGATGGACGGTGGAAAAGCGGACTGGTCTGGTGTCTTCCTCCTGCCAGCTCAGGTGGTGGAGTGTGGAGCGCTGTGAGACTGGGGGAGGTGCTGGCCCCACAACAAACTCCGGTAGGCTGGAGGATACAGCGGGGGAGGGAGGCAGGGACTGCCACCGTACAAGACCCGGTCGACAAGGGCAAGGGCATTGGGAAGTAGGGCAGATTTCACCTCCTGGACCAGACGGCAGGTTGCATGTGTCATGGTTAGACCCATGCACCAGGCCAGCACAGCGGGGTCCACCCACACCTGCCTAAGGGCTCAACAAACAGGTTGGTTTCCTGGGTGAGTGTTGCAGGGGACCTGGAGGTGGAGACCAGCCTCCAGACCTGGAGGAGGTCCTTGTAGAACTCTGGCAGCCATTGCAGGTCCTGAAGGGAGAAACCCCACAAGCCAAGGAGCTGCCAGTCATATCGGAGCCCCTGGAAGTGGTGGAGGAAGGTACATCCCAGGTGGCCCCATGCCGCATGGTTACTGATACCGTATAGCAGTCACTGCAGGGCCTGAAGGCAGAATATCAGAACCTGGATGCAGAGGCAAACCAGGCCCTGGCTGCCTTCCTACAAGGGGAGGTTCAGGACCTCTGCAATGACTCAGTGCTATCCTGGCCAGAAAAACTCCAGCACCCATCTCTGATGCCCTGCCAGGACATTGGGGGGCACAGGCAGAGTGTGTAAGTGGTGCCGGAGCATGGACAGGGCCAGCTGGTTCAGCATCAGCACTCTTCCATGCAGGGAGAGACACCTTAGGAGCCCTGCCCATGTCTGGAGGCTCTCCACCACCCTTGCCTCCAGCTGGTCATTTTTGACCTGGAGGGATGTGGGCAGTGGGGTCCCCCAGGGCTTGGTCCTTGGGCCTGCACTGTTCAACATCTTCACCAGCAACTTGGACAAGGGGGAGAAAAGCACCTTGTTCAAATTCACAGATGACACTAAGATGTGGGGAGAAGTGGGCATGCTAGAAGGGAGGGACAGGCTGCAATTGGATCTGGACAGGTTACAGGGGTGGGCGGATGAGAATAAGATGGGATTCAATACTGACAAGTGCAGGGTACTGCACCTAGGGAGAAAGAACGAGCAGCATACCTATAGGCTGGGGAACTCCCCTTTTATCAGCACAGAGGCAGAAAAAGGATCTTGGAGTCATTATAGACTCCAAGATGAACATGGGCCACCAATGTTCAGTTGGAAACTGGCTAATGTGGTCCCAATTTTCAAGAAAGGGAGGAAGGAGGATCCAAGTAACTATAGGCCTGTAAGCCTCACCTCAGTGCTCGGGAAGATCTTGGAGAGAATCATCAAGGAGCACATCTGTGGGGGGCCTGCAGGGGAGATCATGCTCAGGGGCAATCAGCATGGGTTCATCAAAGGCAGGTCCTGCCTGACCAACCTGATTACCTTTTATGACCAAGTAACTAAGTCCTTGGATGATGGTGTTGCCATGGACATAATCTTTCTAGACTTTAAGAAGCCCTTTGACACTGTCTCTCACCCCATCCTCATCAATAAATTAAGTAACTGTGGCATTGATGCCTGCACAGTTGGATGGGTAAAAAATTGGCTGATGGGCACACCCAGAGAGTAGTGGTGAATGGGTTGTACTCAACCTGGTGAGATGTGAGCAGTGGGGTACCCCAGGGCTCGATCTTCGGGCCCACACTGTTTAACATCTTCATCAGTGACTTGGATGAGGGGGTGGAAAGCATGCTGTCCAAGTTTGCTGATGACACTAAGATGTGGGGCGAGGTGGACACACTTGAAGGGAGAGAGAGGCTGAAACTAGATTTAGACAGACTACAAAAGTGGGCAGATTAGAATAGGATGGGGTTCAACATAGACAAATGCAGGGTGCTGCACCTTGGGAGAAGGAATCCACAGCATACATACAGGCTAGGGAGTTCCCCTCTTGAAAGCACAGAGGTGGAATGGGATCTTGGAGTCATTACTGACTCCAAGATGAACATGAGCTGCTGTAACAGGTACACCATCTGGTCCGCCCTTAATGTGGCCCACACAGGTGGCTCTGGGGCAACCGCCCACCTACTCGCCTGCCATGCCTTGTTGTTAATTAATTAATTGGTGTTAATTAGTGGGAGGCTTCCCTGGTACTGCCCCGCTGCCAGGGGGCACTATCTGCGGCTCCTTTCCTCCCCAATACCGCAGCCCAAGCCTCGCAGATGTTAACTCAGGTCTATCCCTATCTTGGCCCCTTCCTGATCTCTCTGGGCCTTCTCAAGTGTTGCTAACGCCCTCTCCTGGGGCTCCCCATGCCCAACTTGGGCTTCCTAATTATGCTGCCCCCCCTATCTGGGGCTCACCATGCCCACACTTGGGCTTCCAAGTGATGCTGCCCCCACCTGGGCTCGCCGCGCCCACACTTGGGCTTCTTAATAGTGCTGCCCGCTATCTGGGGCTCACCGCGCCCCCACTTGGGCTTCTTAATAGTGTTGCCCCCTATCTGGGGTGCCGCACCCACACTTGGGCTTCTTAATAGTGTTGCCCCCTATCTGGGGCTCGCCATGCCCACACTTGGGCTTCCTGAATTATGCTGCCCCCCTATCTGGGGATTCCTGTGCCCACACTTGGGCTTCTTAATAATGTTGCCCCCTATCTGGGGCTCACCACGCCCACACTGGGGCTTCTCAGTCGCCCCCCCTCTGGGCTGGGTCTATGTACCCCCTATGCTGCGCCCGCACTGGCACTGGGGTCCTCACACCCTGCTGTGAGTCCCCTATGTTGCCTCCTCCAAACCCTAATAGCCTCACCCAAAACACCGGTCTTGTAACAACAACAAAACACAAGCCCCTGATCTGTAACATAAATTGAAGCCACCTGGCTAAAACAACATTGCTCAATCCTCAAGAGCTGCCATAAGCTGTACCTGCAGTCAGGCTTCTTCCCATATCCTAGCTTAGGGAGCTCTTGCCTCTCTGGCTGCTGGCAGGAGACTGCCTCAGGCCTCTGCTCCTGGGCTTTATAAGGGTCAAGCCCAGCCCTTTCTGGTCAGCTGAACTTCTTTGGTTGCCCTGGCCACCCGCAGCTGTGCTCCTTAGTCACTGCTAGGGCTCCTTCCTTAGCAGTTTTCCACTCTTCAGGCACAGGGCACCTCCGTGCTCTGTGACAGCCGCCAATGCCAGACCGCAGCCAGCAAGGCCAGGCATACCTTGTCATGCATCCAAAGGTGCATCTCAAGCTGGTCCAGAGAGGCGATACTCCTCCTCTATGCGACTTTGGTCAGGCCACAGTTGGAGTACTGCGTCCAGTACTGGGTGCCACACTTCAAAAGGAATGTGGCCAGCCTAGAGACGGTTCAGAGGAGGGCCACCCACTTAGTGAGAGGGCAGCAGCACAGACCCTATGAGGATAGACTGAGGGACCTAAACCGGTTCAGCCTCAGCAAGAGGAGGCTGAGGGGGGACCTGGTGGCTGCCTACAAACTCATCAGGAGAGATCAACAGCAAATAGGTAGAGCTCTTTTCTCCCCAGCACCACCTAGGGTGATGAGGAGCAATGGTAATAAGCTGATGGAGAATAGGTTTAGGTTAGAGATCAGAAGGCAATATTTTACAGTTAGGGTGGCCAAAATCTGAAAACAACTTCCCAGAGAAGTGGTCCTCACCCCTACCTTGGGCAAATTCAAGAGGAGGTTGGATGATCACCTGTCTGGGGTCTTTTGAACTCAGCATACATTCCTGCCTGTGGCAGGGGGTCAGGCTACATGATCTGTTCAGGTCCCTCCTGACCCTAGCTACTATGAAACTATGAAATGTGGGAACGCAGTCAGGAAAGCTAATTGCACCTTGTCATGCATTCACAGATGCATCACAAGCAGATCCAAGGAGGTGATCCTCCCCCTTTATGTGACACTGGTCAGACCGCAGTTGGAGTACTGCGTCCAGTTCTGGGCACCACGCTTCAGGAGGGATGTGGACAACATCGAGAGGGTCCAGAGGAGGGCCACTCACATGATCAGGGGTCAGCAGGGCAGGCCCTACGAGGAAAGGCTATGAGACCTGAACCTGTTCAGCCTCCACAAGAGAAGGCTGAGAGGGGATCTGGTGGCCATCTATAAACTGGCCAAGGGAGACCAGCAGGCAATGGGAGAGTCCCTGTTCCCCCAAGCACTACTGAGAGTAGCAAGGAATAACGACCATAAGTTGACTGAGAGTAGATTCAGACTAGACATCAGGAGGCACTACTTCACAGTCAGGGTGGCTAGGATCTGGAACCAACTTCCAAGGGAAGTGGTGCTCACTCCTACCCTGGGGGTCTTCAAAAGGAGGCTAGATAGACACCTTGCTGGGGTCGTTTGACCCCAGCATTCTTTCCTGCCCATGGCAGGGGGTCAGACGATGATCTGCTCAGGTCCCTTCCAACCCTACCAACTATGAAACTATGAAACTATGGTGCCAGTTCTCCAGCAGGGAGGGGCCTGTGGGGGACAGGTAGACCCCCAAGTACAGCAGCAAACCCAGACTCCGGCAGATCCCACAGAGTGTAGGTGGGAGTGAACCCATCTGCCACCCATCACCTACCGCCAGGCCAAAGATCTTGACCCAGTTGACCTGGGCAGAGGAGGCTGCTGAGTACAATGCCTGGGAGGCCTCCACCTGCAGCACATCACCTGAGTCCTGGACTGCAAGGAGTACATTGTCATCATACGTTGACAGGACCAGCCACACCACCAGCTCCCAGAGCATCACCCCCAGCACCCGCCTCCACAAGAGAATGAGGAAGGGCTCCGGGGCTAACATGTACAACTGGTCTGACAGTGGGCAGCCTTGACACACCCCTCTTCTGAATGGGATGGGCTCTGTCAGGGTCCAGTTGAGCTAAACCAAATGCTTTGCAGAGGTGTACAGCACCTGGAGAGCCTGCATGAAGTGGGGCTCGAAACCAAAGGCCCGCAGTGTGCCTGTGAGGTACCTGTGATCCACTCTGTCAAATGCCTTCTCCTGATCCAGGGATAGGAGGGTGAAAGACAGGCCCTCCCAGTGCACTAGCTCCAGGAGGTCCTGAACCAAGAGCAGGTTGTTGAAGATGGAATGTCTGGGCACCATGTACATCTGGTCAGGATGGATCACATCCTTCAGCATGGACCACAAGCACAGCAAGATGGCCTTCACTGTCATCTTGTAGTCCATGCAGAGGAGGGTCATGGGACAGCAGTTCCTCAGGTTGTGGGGATCCCCCTTCTTTGGCAGGAGGGTCAGCATGGCCCTCCAGCACAATGGGGAGTTCCTCATTTCCCTAGGATTCAGCCCAGACAATGGCAAAATCTGAACCAAGGACATCCCAGAAGGCCCGGTAGAACTCCGCAGTCAGCCTGCCAGGGAAGCTTTAAGTACTGATGGGGCCAGGACAGGGCAACTTTTTATACTGCTGGGGCCAGCACAGGTGCTGGCCCCAGGCTCTAGGTCCCCTGGCTGCAGATCCAGGAGGAGCCAGGCAGGGTTATTTTGCTGCAAGTGGCACAACTTGCATCACACCAAAGTACATGTCCGGGTATGTGCATTGAGGCAAAAAGCCCAGGCTCAAATTTGCACCACTTCTATTTGAGCTGCTGCAAGTGCATGTGCCTGTATGTGTGGATGCACCCATAGGGCACATGGTCCCCACACAAGGGTTATACCACCCAACAGGGGATTCAACCCCCATACAAGGGGTACTGCCCCCCAACAGGGGGTCCAACCCACAAACAAGGAGTTTGGCCCCCCAACAGGGGGTTCAACCCCCACACAATGGGTATGGGCCCCCAACAGGGGATTCAACCCCACACAAGGGGTACAGGCCCCCAACAGGGGATTCAGCCCCTACACAAGGGGTATGGCCCCCAACAGGGGCCAAATGGCCCCCACAGGGGCTACCACCCCCCTTGCAAGGCCCACATGCCCCACCCCAGCTCCCCAATGGTTGCCCCACCCAGCCTCACTCCCCAAACTTGCACCCCCAGCCTCCATGGCTACCCCCACAACCCCAGGCACCATCACTTTAAAAAAAACCCAGAAAAAAAACAGAAAAAAAGGGGAAAAAAAGCCTCTGCTTACCTTAGAAGCAGGGGTGGGGGGGCTCCAGGGCCTCCTAGCAGAGCTCCCTGGGGCAGCACAGGGCAGCGGGGAGGCAGCAGGGCCTGGGCTGGGCAGCTGGGGCTATCATCCTGCCCCACACTGTGCGGGCAGGGCCCCAGTCAGCCAGATGCAGCCAGACTGCAGGTAAGTGCAGGCAGGGTTGGGTTTTTTTAAACTACGGGGTGGGGGGCAGGGATTGGGGGGGCTTGAGGGGATGGGGCCAGCCAGGGCAGGGGTCAGGGGCCTCGGGGAGCTGGCGGGGAGAGGGGCCATCCCATGCAGGGGTCGGGGGCCTTGTGGGGGCCGGCGGGGAGAGGGGCCATCCCCGGCAGGGTCAGGGGCCTTGGGGGGGCTGGTGGGGGTTGGGGGGCTGGGGGAATAGGCAGGGCCATTGGGGTTCCCCCCATGGTCCCCTCCTCCAGCCACCCTGACCCCTTACTCACCGGCACTGGAGCCCTGGTGCTGAAGCATGAGGCCTGGCCGGCTGCGTGTTTCAGCACCAGGGCGAGGGCCAACCATAGAGACACTCTGGCAGCCAGAGTGTCTCCATGGAGGACCCAGCCTCCAGTTGCCTCAGGGTACAGTCAGGGACCATGCCCTGCCCTGCTTTTTTAAACATCAATTTTTTTAGACCCCTGGATATCCACGGGTCTAATTTTCTCCCTGCGCTGCAGGTTTGCAGTATGGGGAACACTTTTTTGTTCCCACATGTGTCTGTTGCCCTGCCTCAAAGTGGTTTGAGGCGGGGCAAGAGGCACATGCGCACTCATGTGGACATGCCCATAGTGGCCAACCCATGGCACACATATCACAAATAGCATGGGTAGCTGCTGTGTTTGGCAAGCCAGCCAAATTGGGCACTGAGTTAGGGGGTGCTAACAACAGGAGTCAGAGTGATAGTGGTTGGGAAGGGGAATACAGTGTTGTCCTGAGTAAACAGCAAGTTTTGGACAGTCTTTTTAGGTCTCGCTTTCTGTATCACCACATAGGCTGACTTGATTTCAAGTGCCTTCTGCATTCCAGAACTGAGCATAGCTGTAGTTTAGAACCAAGGCAAAGCTCTGAGAGGGGAAGCTGTGACTGTGACATGGACACAAGCCAGTGCTAGAAGTAAAACATTTAGCAAATTTCTGGAAACGAAATATTCAACAATCACAAGAACAATTCAGTCCAGTCTTATGAACACAAAAAGCAAAACTACCACATTTAGTTTTACTTACAACAGAATAGTTTTTGGTGGTAGGCTCTTATTCAGTACATCTTGCCAAGGACTGGCAAAGGATAAACAACAAATTATTTTGAGATTTACCTCAGCTTTCATAACTTTCTAGTCTTATTCCAGATGGGCTCCCTGTCACTCTTTCCCCCAAGACTACCATAGACTTCCAGAGCTCTTCCCTGAATCTATTATAACCCTCCTGTTCTCTTCTTATTTCCAGCCCTTCCAATTTCCTTTGCAATACTACCCAGTCTGCTAACAACATCTTCCTTTGGAGCCTCTTACAACTTTCTATTTTGGCCTCTGACCTCCACCTGCCTTGGGAAATGAAGTCCAGTAACACGCACAGTTTTTCTTCTGGCTTCCATCTGCTGCTGAATTTATGTGCTGCAAGTTAAGGAGCTATGAATTATAGAGTGTATGAAAGTTTAATTAAATGTTGGCTTATTAGATGCTACTGGTCAGGAAAGAGAGTGCCAGAGGCTATGGGGGAGCCACGGAGAGGAAGCCAGAGGTTTCATGAACAGTCACAGATTGGGAGAGCTCCATGGTGATATGAGGGAGGGAACTGGGGTCAGAAGCCTATTGAAGGCCAAGAAAGACAGCGTCTCAGTGTTTTTGAGAGGCAGAAAAGAATTAAATCCACCCTTGAAGATCTGTACAAGAAAATTTGGGGAATCATTTTAAGTGAGATGGTTAGAGTTTGAGAACAGTCCTCTCTCTCTTGATAATCAGGTTCATCCTATCCTGGTACAGCACCACTGTTTTAAAGTAGCCTATGTTTCTGCTTAGAGACCCACTACTAATTTGGATACCTAATACTCTATCTGCATTCATTATACTGCATATTGTGTGGGGGAGGGAGCCCACTAAAATCCCTCCACTGATCTTGATCCAACAGATACCTTTGCTCACTGACTAGACAAATTACTTTCAGGCAGTTTGGCATTCCTCCAATTACGATCTTTCTTCTTGATTTATTCATGGCTCCCAAGTAAGAAACATTAATCTGGAAAATATATAATCAAATGGATCCTGAGAGATTCAGGAAACTGACCAAGAAGCTGACTTTGATTTCAAATTCACTAATTATTTATGATGCAAAGAAATATACTGGAGATTTCTCTTTTTACATTATTTCCTGCCAGCACCAGAGATCAGCATCTAACCATCCAGTAGCAATATCACTAGCAGCTAATATGAGAGACCTAAGTAGGAGACACTCCCAGATAAACAACACTTCAGGGAAACCTAGACCAAGGACACACATTAATACTCAGCCCAAATCACCCTTGCTGGAATTTCAGTTTCATGAGTCAGCATTTCCAATTAAAACATTTTTCATTTTCATGAGTCAGCATTTCCAATTAAAACATTTTTCAAACAGAAAAAGTTAGACACCGGGGGACATGAGATGGAGCTGAAATGAAGTAGCTGAGAGAAGCAGCATATGTCTTCTATAGTGATATCACTAATGGAGACAGGATAGTTCAGCAGCAGGATTTTAAAAATACATTGCCAAGATAGAGCCTAAGGGACATAGCAGCAGCAGCAGCGGCAGCAGGAACAGACGCTGATCCCTTTTGCTGCTGTTGCTCCATGTTCCCACTGCTGCTAATGCTCTCTTTAGCTCCTGGGTCCTGGAAATAGATTTCTACAACCTACAATTCTAACTGCGTTCAGAGGTTTAAAAATATCCCTTTAGGGTCCATATTACACTCAGTGGAAATTTTGCTCATGTTGCCAAATAACGTAGTTTCGAACAAGACATAGTTCTATTTCAGGAGGTGCAGTTTACAATAGGCCACGTCTATATCCTGTTAATGTCTTCATAAGCTAAGATCACAGGAATTTGGAGGTGCTTACCAGACCTTAAGATAGCCTTATGACCATTAGGCTATACATTCTGTCACAGCAGTTAAGGCTGTTCAGCAGCCAGCCAGAGGTGCTCTATGTCTTATGGGATCTGGTTCTTATCTTATTTCCTTAAAAAAAAAGAAGTCATTTCTACCCTATGCTTTGGGCCTAATTCAGCAAAGTATGTAAGTATGCATTTAACTGTAAGCATCCAATATTGCCAGCTTCAAAGGTTAAGATATTATAAATCAGGTTTCCTAAAATCATGAGATGGGCCCCAAACTGAGATTTGGGGTCTGTCTCTGGATTATAGAGCTCACTCTGACCATCTTTTCTGCCCACATATGATATCTAGTGCTGTCAGCTGCTCCACATTCATTGAGTAAGGAGAATTTTGCCCATATTGCAAGAACTCCCATACCCCTATCTCCACCATTCAGTTCACCAGCAATTCACTGTTGCCCGTAGCACCAGCCTCCCCTCTGCTACGTCTGCTGTTTCTGAGGTTTCTCAACACCCAACTCCTCTTCTACCCCCTACTCCCCACTCCACACACACACACACACACACTCCTGGGGGGCTGCGCTTGGGTTCCCTCCCCACATTCCTTGATTTAGTATTACAGAGAGGAGAGGAAAGAAGATAAGGGGGAAAGGAGTATGGCTGTTGTGCTCTCCCTGTATCCTCTTGTCTCTACCCTTCTTTGAGCATGATGTCAGGTCCTGGAGTCAGAAGAGCTCTACCTCTTAGTGAAGGGGCAGTTCATCAGAGGAGGTGTCCCTCAGGCGTGACTGAAATCTCGAGAAAGAGAGTGCCAGTCACCACACTGGACACTAGTTCCCCCCCTACTGAAATCGTATCTCTTGCAAAAATGAAAAGGTGAGACATGGCAAGAATAATCAGATTTCTAAATCTGTCTTTATCTGGCTTATCTTATTCATGAAAGTGATTTAAAGAATCAAGGCCTACTTTACTAGCATGTGGGGGAGGAATGATTTTGCAGATACACTATTACAGCAATGATAATAGCAAGCCTCTGGGCCTGCTCAGGGTGAACAAGAAGTCTGAGCAGAGTCAGGCTGACCTGAGTTTGCAAGTAGCCAAAAAGGATTACTTTGCCTTCTCTCTTCCTAAACATATAGCCTCAGTGCTTCCTAACTATTCCTAACCAGTCTATGGCACCAGGAACATGGCACCAAGAACAAGGCTCTGTGATTTGCAAGGATATGGTACAGGAAAGTATGCTATTCGTTTGAGCAAACACAGTTGGAAATTTCTTACCCCACAGTGGCTGCAGAGAAAGCACCTAAAGTGCAGGGTGTGATGTTTTTATGTTGGAGGACGACAACAACAGAGGGCTCAGGACAAATTTAGGGTTATATTTCATAAGTGCTATAAAAACGCTTCTTACAAGAGAAAGTTGTTTTCTATTTGTAATCAATAACAATATGAACCCGCTGAGCTCATATGACTGGCTGAGAATTCAGTGTTATGAACTTGAGGAACTCCTTCATAAAAGATACACCCGTGTGTGAAATAAAGAACAACCAAGTGAGGTTGCAAACAATTGCAGAAGCTGATTTAACCTTAACCCTAGGCACAGACATTTGTAGAAGCATTGAAATTAGTCAAATGCAGATTCAGGCACTGAATGACCCAGCAAAGAGTGCATCCAATACAGGCTATACCATTTCAAGAAGACAATCAAAATAGGAGTAATAGTTCTTCTGATATAGAAACATCCTCATGGACTAGAGCCAACAGTTTCTAAAGCAGGTTATAAAAGTTATATACTTCATGCAAGATGGCCAGTTCCAAACATTCAAGAATTGTAAATCATATCCCCCTGGAATCCTGTTATGGGGTTGTTTTTTGCTTTAAAAGACTCACAACTTTTAATAAACAAATAAATATTGGGATATTTTTATTTGGCTTCTGGTCTCTGAGTCTTTTGGCTTCACCTATTTCACATTTTCACGTGTTTCCCCACAGCAGGGGTAGTTAGAATTTTTTGTAATTAAGTCGAGAATCTCACTTAATGAGGGGCTAGAAGAAAGTTACCAAATATGATATTCACAATAAAACTATGAGAGCGGATTCACAATAAAACTACGAGAGCAGATAATATCTATTATGTGTGTAAGGGGGTAGTTACTAGAGATGACAGGTACCTGGAAGTCCAGTTTGATTCCATGCAAGATGATGGTGTGTAGTACCTCTGAAAAGCCTCTGAATTTGTATTAGGTGCCTAACTATCCTATTTTAGATCCCCACTAATGAAAATTATGAATTATTTATACAAAACATGAGTTAGGAAACTGCCCATGCAACTATGCTATATAGGTGAAAATTAACTCCCAGATGTAGAAGGACCTGAAGGCACAATGGAAACTGCAAAAGGGGATATGTCAGGGGTGAGTCATAAAGTATTTACTGCTACTTACCATATGCGGAGCTGGCATGGAAAGTCACACTGGTGGCAGGCCAATAATGGTTTGGCTGAGACTGCAGTTCCATATTTATTTGGACAGATCCCGTTGATTTTGTGATTAGATATACAGGCATGTAGGTCTTGAGAGTACTACTCCAGCCCATGGATTTGTCTCAGTCTTACCTGGAATTAAAAATAATTAAATGAGGTCCATCAGCTTCTCAACTAGGGTGATGGGCCTATAACATGATGCTTAGAGGACAAATGTTATGAAAGTGGTTAAACAGAAAGCCAAAAAGAACAAGTTGAGGTCTTAAACAGATTGCTTTTCTCATGTAGCAAGGGGTGGATCCAGGGGCTGGGGTGCACTTGCACCCGCATTTGATTCCTACTCCACCCAAAGTTTAGAACCAACTACCTGGCAGGTGCAGCAGCATTTCTAGTCAGGCAGTGCTGAGAGAGTCATTTGAGGAAGTATGGGTTGGATGAATGGACTGTAAGGTGGATAGAAAGCTGGCTGACTTGTCTGGCTTAGCAGGTAGTAATCAATGGCTCAATGTCTAGTTGCTGATATCAAGTGGAGTGCCCCAAGGGTTGGTCCAGGGGCCAGTTTTGTTCAATATCTTCATTAATGGTCTGGAGGATGGGATGGATTGTACCCTCAGCAAGTTTACAAATGGCAGCAAGCTGGGCGATGCAGTAGATACGCTCAAGGGTAGGGCTAGAATTCAGAGAGACCTAGACAAATTGGAGGATTCATAGATTCATATTCATAGATGTTAGGGTCGGAAGGGACCTCAATAGATCATCGAGTCCGACCCCCTGCATAGGCAGGAAAGAGTGCTGGGTCTAGATGACCCCGGCTAGATGCCTATCTAACCTCCTCTTGAAGACCCCCAGGGTAGGGAAGAGCACCACCTCCCTTGAGAGCCCGTTCCAGACCTTGGCCACTCTAACTGTGAAGAAGTTCTTCCTAATGTCCAGTCTAAATCTGCTCTCTGCTAGCTTGTGGCCATTATTTCTTATAACCCCCGGGGGTGCCTTGGTGAATAAAACCTCACCAATTCCCTTCTGTGCCCCCGTGATGAACTTATAGGCAGCCACAAGATCGCCTCTCAACCTTCTCTTGCGGAGGCTGAAAAGGTCCAGGTTCTCTAGTCTCTCCTCATAGGGCTTGGCCTGCAGGCCCTTAACCATACGAGTGGCCCTTCTCTGGACCCTCTCCAGGTTATTCGCATCCCTCTTGAAGTGCGGTGCCCAGAATTGCATGCAGTACTCCAACTGCGGTCTGACCAGCGCCCGATAGAGGGGAAGTATCACCTCTTTGGATCTATTCATCATGCATCTGCTGATGCATGATAAAATGCCATTGGCTTTTCTGATTGCTTCTTCACACTGCCAACTCAGATTGGGCCAAAAGAAATCTCATGAGTTTCAAAAAGGCCAATGCAAAGTCTTGCACTTAGGATGGAAGAATCCCATGCACTGCTACAACCTGGGGACTGACTGGTTAAGCAGCAGCTCTGCAAAAAAGGACCTGGGGGTTACAGTGGACAATAATTTGGATATGAGTCAACAGTGTTCCCTTGTTGCCAAGAAGGCCAACAGCATACTGAGCTGCAGTAGTAGAAGCGTTGCCAAGCAGATTGAGGGAAGAGATTATTCCATTCTATTCTGCACTGGTGAGACCACATCTGTAGTACTATGTGCACTTCCCACCCCACCCCCCCCGCCACTATAGAAAGGATGTGGACAAGTTTTCAGCCAGCAGAGGGCAATTAAAATGTTTCAGGGGCTGGGGAACTGGGGAACATTACTTATGAGGAAAGGCTGAGGGAACTGGGCTTATTTAGTCTGCAGAAGAAAAGACTGAGAGGGGATTTGATAGTAACCTTCAGCTACCTGAAGGGTGGTTCCAAAGAGGATGGATCTAGACTTTTCTCAGTGGTGACAGATGACAGAACAAGGAGCAATAGACTCAAGTTGCAGCAACGGAGGTTTATGTTGGATATTAGGAAAAACATTCTCACTAGGAGGGTGGTGAAGCACTGGCACAGGTTACCTAGAGAGGTGGTGGGATCTCCACCCTTCGAGGTTTTTAAGGCCCACCTTGACAAAGCCCCAGCTGGAATGATCTAGTTGGGGATGGTCCTGCTTTGAGCAGGGGGTTGGACTAGATGAGCTCCTGAGGTTCATTCCTACCCTAATTTTCTGATTCTATGACTTCATTATTCATTATAATCTACCTGAAATCTTCTGAACCCTTCATTCTACATGTGTTAAGGAGCTCTAATCTATTTAATGGTCTTGATGTTCCAGCAATCAAGCTACCCTTTGTTCTACAATTCTGCCAGCTGTTAGCTGCTGGTGGTAAAGAAGCGCCTATTTCACAACTCTACAAACTGCTTTTCATAGATTCATAGATTTCATAGACATTAGGGCTGGAAGGGACCTCGGAATATTGTCGAGTCCAGCCCCCTGCCTCAGGGGCAGGAAGTCAGCTGGGGTCATAGGATCCCAGCAAGATAAGCATCCAAATTTCTCTTGAAGGCATTCAATGTGGGTGCTTGAACCACCTCCGATGGCAGGCTATTCCAGACCTTGAGGGCTCAGACAGTAAAGAAATTCTTCCTTACGTCCAGCCTGAAAAAGTCTTGCTGGAGTTAATAACTGTTCGACCTTGTAATCTCTTGGAGAACTCTGGTGAACAATCGTTCCCCCAGATGCTGGTTAACACCCCTGATAAACTTATAGGTGGCCATCAGATCACCCCTGAGCCTGCACTTTTCTAGGCTAAAGAGCCCCATAGCTCTCCGCCTGTCATCATAAGGTCTGTTTTCCTGGCCTCTGATCATGCGTGTGGCTCTTCTCTGGATTTTCTCAAGCTTTCTCACATCCTTTTTGAATTGTGGAGCCCAAAACTGGTCTCACCAAGGTCCAGCAATACTCCAGCTGTGGCCTTACCAAGGCTGAGTACAACAGGAGAATGACATCCTGGGATTTACTTGAGAAGCATCTATGGCTGCAAGCCAACATTTTGTTCGCTTTACTAGCCGCAGCATCATATTGAAGGCTCATGTTCATCTTGTGGTCAATCATGACTCCCAAGTCTTTTTCATCCATAGTGCTAGTCAGTGTAGCACTGACAAGCCTATAAGGATGCTGCAGGTTTTTCCTCCCAAGGTGGAGAACCTTGCATTTTTCAGTGTTAAACACCATCAGGTTCTCATCCACCCATTTCTTGAGCCTGTCAAGGTCAGCCTGGATCGCCCTCCTGTCCTCAGGTGTGGATGCTTTACTCCGGAGTTTGGTATCATCGGTGAACTTGGCTAGTCCACTTCTGACTCCAAAGTCCACGTCATTAATGAAGATGTTGAACAATATGGGTCCAAGGATAGAGCCTTGGGGGACCCCACTGGTCACAGGGCACCATGATGATTGACTTGGCTTGTAGGGAGGCAGTTAGATGGGCCAAAGCTACCATGGAGCTGAGGATGGCATCCCAAGTAAAGGACAACAAGAAATTGTTTTTTAGATATATAGGGAGTAAAAGGAAGGCCCAGGGAGGAATAGGACCCCTACTAAATGGGCAGAAGCAATTGGTAACAGACGGGGGACAAGGCTGAACTCCTCAACGAGTTCTTTGCCTCAGTGTTCCTAAGTGAGGGGCAAGACAAGTCTCTCACTGGAATGATAGAGAGGCAGCAGCAAGGCACCAGACTACCAAGCGTAGACCCTGAGATGGTACAGAGTCACTTGGAGGAACTGGATGCGTTTAAGTCGGCAGGCCCAGATGAGCTCCATCCAAGGGTACTGAAGGCACTGGCCGACGTCATTGAACAGCCACTGGTGGGAATATTTGAACGCTCGTGGCGCACAGGCCAAGTCCCGGAGGACTGGAAAAGGGCCAATGTGGTCCCCATTTTCAAAAAGGGGAGGAAGGAGGACCTGGGCAACTATAGGCCAGTCAGTCTCACCTCCATCCTTGGCAAAGTCTTTGAAAAGATTATCAAGCCCGGCAGGACAAATTATGCTGAGGGGAAACCAGCACGGGTTCGTAGCAGGCAGATCATGCCTGACTAATCTAGTCTCTTTTTATGACCAGGTTACAAAACGCCTGGACGCAGGAGTAGGGGTGGATATCGTATACTTAGACTTCAGGAAGGCTTTCGATATGGTATCCCACACCATACTGGTAAACAAGTTAAGAGGCTGTGACTTGGATGACTACACAGTCTGGTGGGTGGCGAATTGGCTAGAGGGTCGTACCCAGATAGTCATAGTGGATGGGTCAGTTTCTACCTGGAAGGGTGTGGGCAGTGCGGTCCCGCAGGGCTCGGTCCTTGGACCGATACTCTTCAATGTCTTCATCAGCGACTTGGACGAGGGAGTGAAGTGTACTCTGTCCAAGTTTGCAGATGACACAAAACTGTGGGGAGAAGTGGACACGCCGGAAGGCAGGGAACAGCTACAAGCAGACCTGGACAGGTTGGACATATGGGCGGAAAACAACAGAATGCAATTCAACAAGGAGAAGTGCAAAGTGCTGCACCTAGGGAGGAAAAATGTCCAGCATACCTACTGTCTAGGAAATGACCTGCTTGGTGGCATAGAAGCGGAAAGGGATCTTGGAGTCCTAGTGGACTCCAAGATGAACATGAGTCACCAGTGTGATGAAGCCATCAGAAAAGCTAATGGCACTTCATCGTGCATCAGCAGATGCATGATGAATAAATCCAAGGAGGTGATACTTCCCCTCTATCAGGCACTGGTCAGACCGCAGTTGGAGTACTGCGTGCAATTCTGGGCACCGCACTTCAAGAGGGATGTGGATAACCTGGAGAGGGTCCAGAGAAGGGCCACTCATATGGTTAAGGGCTTGCAGACCAAGCCCTACGAGGAGAAACTAGAGAACCTGGACCTTTTTAGCCTCCGCAAGAGAAGGTTGAGAGGTGACCTTGTGGCTGCCTATAAGTTCATCATGGGGGCACAGAAGGGAATTGGTGAGGTTTTATTCACCAAGGTGCCCCCGGGGATTACAAGAAATAATGGCCACAAGCTAGCAGAGAGCAGATTTAGACTGGACATTAGGAAGAACTTCTTCACAGTTCGAGTGGCCAAGGTCTGGAACGGTCTCCCAAGGGAGGTGGTGCTCTCCCCTACCCTGGGGGTCTTCAAGAGGAGGTTAGATAGGCATCTAGCCGGGGTCATCTAGACCCAGCACTCTTTCCTGCCTATGCAGGGGGTCGGACTCGATGATCTATTGAGGTCCCTTCTGACCCTAACATCTATGAATCTATGAATCTATGACTTCCATCAACCACCACCCTCTGGTTCCGACCACAGAGCCAATTCCCCAGCCAGCGAATTGTGGTGGACCCAAGGCCGCAGTTGGCCAGTTTTGCCAAGAGGTGATCGTGGGATACCAGATCGAAGGCTTTTTTGAAGTCAAGATATACGATATCAATCTTCTCTCCCTTGTCCAGGTGATAGGGCACCTTTATCTCATTGCAATGAAGTTATGTTTGCTTTTGCTTCAATCTTAAACAGAATAATACAGCCCTAGGCCCCTAGTGTATTAGCAAAGCTTCTAATTTATTTTAAACTATTTTTAATATGTGTTGTTTTATGTGTGACGATTCACCTCACCTCCCTTTTCAAAACTCTAGATCCTTCCATGCATGTAACCATGTCAGAGGGGAAGGAACTGTGAGCCACAAAATTATGAGGCTTATGAAGAAACTAAAGTTCCACACAAGCCTAATGGCTTCTGCAAGGGATGTTTTTGCATGTGCATGTGCAGGTGCATGTGCAGGTGTGTGCTTCTGCCATCAGGAGGCATTAAGAAAAAGAAGAATCATCTTTATCTTCAATAAAATCTTGATTTTCTCTAGAAAGAGGAAGGAAAAAAATGAAGTTGCCCCTTAGATGAACTGGGGTCACATATATGTTGGGCAGCCTTCCCTACTGAAGTCAACACCAGAGAGAACGGAGGTAGATGATTATGGATTTCATTTACACCCTCATAGATTTTATTCTGTTACAAAGAAATTGAGCCAAGAGGAACTCAAAGGTTGCAGCATTTCCTGGGGGAATGGAAAGGTTTCATCGAATAGTGAAATGGAGTCATGGGGTAAACATGATTCCCTACTCAGCTGGCCATTTATCAGGCAATTCACCTTCTTTAAAAAGCTTTTTAGGTCTATGTTTCTGCTTTTGTGAGCCTGTAGAGAGAGAGAGACAGAGAAAACCCTGGAATGAGCAACAGTGGAATGAGTCACTGTTTTGTTTTTCATTCATACCCTGAACAGACATCCACAAAAGCGAACTTTGTTTCTGTTTACACAAAATCATTCCACTTCCTTGGGAAGAAAAATCTAAATTAACCTTAATGAAAACATTCATTTGATGAGAACAATCCGCTGTAGGAAATGCCACATGGCCCAGTTTCTCTCTCTCTTTGTTTTTCTTTCTTGGAAGCTGTGTTGCTAGAGGAGTAACTGACTAAGTTGCCATACCCTGGAATAAAAAGATCAGTAAATGCTCATTCACCATGCAAGTGGGTGTTAAAAGGATTATCACACCACAGGTCTCATTCTTTTTAATTAGCAGGTCTTGATTCTGTCACGTCTCAGTTTCAGAATATTTTTCTATTTCCTTTCAGGGAGAAATGCTGGCCAAATGCTTAACCTAAGGGTTTAGTCTGGATGTTGAGTAGGAACTTGAGGGGAAACTAGCTTTTTTTCTCCCAAGCCCAGGGCTACACTGTGACTATGAATTCACTCCGCAACCAGCACTGCACCTTTGAGCTTCCCCTGTCAAATGATTGCCCCCACTGATTGTAAAATGCAATACAGTGCATACAATACAATATATTTCCCATCAACGTTTGATCACTACCTCAAGCCTCACCACCTTGTACTCCCACGGCATGGTGCACTTTTTTAGCTCTGTCCACTCTCAGGAAATATAACACTCCCTACATAAACACCATTTAAAAAAAATCCATATTCTGTTTTCACCATAAAGAGAGAAAAAAGGGAAGCACTTTATATTACATACACTATTAGCATGACAGCAGTTGATTAACACATTACTTGGAAGTGCTCAGAGGCCAAAAGCACACAGCATAAAATAGATATATAGCATATAAAGTATTAAAGTCCATACATGATTGATATGCTGCCCATTTGAATCTTCTATGGGGAATCTTATTTTCTTCTCTATGACCTTCTGTAGTTAGTTACTGCTTCTATCTCAACATTTATGAAATGTCCATAGAAATGGTCAGTTTAAGATGCCTGGAGAGGGATGACCTCCTTTTATCCACAGAAAGCTACAACAGCAGCTAGCAGCATTGTCATCTTCCCCACCCCAGCTCACCAGTGACCTGCAGCTCTGATCTTTAAGAACCTTATTTAAAGGCAATTTTAACTTCTCAACCATTCAACCCTTGCTCCCTCTTCTGTCACCACCCACAAGGCAGCTAGTTAGTGCTTATAGCAGGGGGATATATAATGTAGAAACATCTGTTGACTGGACAAATAAATACATATCATGTCAGCCAACCATTAGGTACCTACTGACTAGGACTGAATTTAACTTGTGGTTGAAAAAGTCTGTATTTTGTTAAAAGTGAGCTATTCATATCCACTTAATAAAATTATTCTGTAGTTAGTTGCACTGGTATTTCCTCGTGTTTCTTAAATAAAAAAGGCATTGACTATAAACTTTATCTTTGGGTCTAGGCATAAAGATATCTTGCTCATACACCAAATGTTGACCATATTTATTATATGACTTCCCAATGATACCAGTAACAATGTGGCAGAGTCAGGAATAAAATCCATGTCTCTCGAGCCCCTGCCCCTGCAAAAAGTACTACTTTTAGGCATGTTTCACTTATGCTTCCCAGTGAAAAAAGTCTTCCATGGGTTGCAGAGTTTATCAGTCCTGCCAGGCAGTATATGGAGCTCAACTACTAGCAAGATCTAGAGTAGATGGTTGTCACTGCTCATTTCAGTGCTCTGAGCATTCAAAGCCTGCCAGGCCTAATGCATCCCCAGTTTTTAGGAAAACACAAGTACTCCAATACCTTGGCAAGAGCAGAAGTTCAGTAAGCAGTTCACAGCAAAACAATCAGAAACCATGTGTCAGAGGCACTGACAAATGGCAGCAACATTCTCAAAGCAGTTGACAAGGTTGCGCTTACATGTTGAGCTTTGTTTTGAACAAACAGCATTAACCCACTATAGCAAGGGACACTCAGAGTCTGTAAGGTGAACAGAATTAACATAAAAAGATGTCCATTGTGTTTGGAGTTAAAAGTGCAGAGAACAGAAGGAGACTCAATACATGACCCAGATGCAGAATCAGATATAGAATACTCCACCCTTGGCTCAGAAGTTCAGGTGCATACAGGAGTTTGGGCTTGGTTTTATTTCTAATATGCAGCCCTAGAAAGGCAGCAAAAAATGTTTTTGTAAGGCACGCTGGAAACCCACATAGTCATAGTGTTTGTCAGAGAAATTCTAACTGGCTGTGCATTGATTGCTTTCTGTCCCACAAAACCTGCTTGTTCAGAGGTTAGATTTTTAAGGAAGCAACTATAAGCTGATTACAAACCTTTCTACTGTTCTGGAGCCTTCTGTAGCAATGGCTGGGGGGGAGAGTCAAAATGAAGAACAAAGCACAAATGCCCCGAATTGTTTTGCTAGTTTCGCAAGAGAAGAGAGACATCTGACTCTCTTTCATGTACACAAGCATATCTATAAAGTGAGACAGAAAGAGGCTGAGAATAGGGGATTTAGCTCAAGTACTGATCCTGTTGATGGGTAAAACTATTTATGCTAAAATTTCTGACCTCAGTGCAGATGTCATTCAGGCTGTTGCTCGAGATGCACTCAAACGACCCTTTACTTGAGGCATCACACCTAGAGATGCAAAACGTTTCTGTGCCCTGCACAGTGCCAATCTTGTATCTTGATGGTAACAAGACGTTTGTGTAAGTGAAAGCATATGCATTGACAGACTTCAAACAAAATGGTAACTGTCAACCATTAGGTTTTGCTTGAAATCTCTCTTCTCTAATATAATGACCCAAAGCACCAACATCTTAAATTTAAGGAACAGTGGGTGCATCTACATGAGACAATGCGCAGAAGATTAATTCTACTGCGTATTAGCATGGCGGGCAAAACTCATCTTGATGCACTAATGTGCAGTAGATTTAGTCTAATGCACAGTACCGTCACTAAACAAGTTAATCTGCGCTAATGTGCAATAGTGCCAATTACAGCACATTAAGCTAGTACCTGTTATTACAGGCAATAAACTTAATGCGCCATAATTATGGTGCATTAATGAACATGTAGATGTGCCCACAGACGTTCACAATCTGGGTCACACACTACCTGCATTCTACATGAATATGCCACCTTTGTACTATAGTCATAATTAACATTGTGCTCTCTAATACAGCAAAAATTGACCCTGTGGTAGTGATGGATATTCAGTTTTGGTACAAGTGAGGGGGATCCTATTTCCCAATGATTATTCTGAGCCTGAAAAATAATTTTACAGTCCCATTCCCCCTGAATGATCTATAGCCTATTACACACACAATCCACCAGAATGCTGCCACCTACACAATGAGAGACATTTGCTGTTTAACAGCATACAGCACTCCACAGCAGCTGAAGACTGGAAGCAGTGAAGAGAACACTTATGTCTCAGCTCTCTAAACATTAAAACTATGAGGAAATCACAGTAGGTTCCAAATAATCAGACAACCTAATTGCATGCAAGTGTACAATGCCTACCCTCTGTGTGTATGTGTGGGTGTGTGTGGGTGTGTGTGGACATGCATGTGTGTGTGCATGTGTGTATACACTGCTGCTCTAATGACTGATGCCCAACAGACAGTTTGTAAATTATTTAAAGGAATTCTTGCCCGTAATTCCTGTATGATTCAAATATCCGATTCAATTTAAACTGCATTTAGGAGCGTTGGTAACAGCATTTAGACACACCATCCTGTTCATAAAGATGCCTTAGGTGCTACAGTAGCCACCTGTTATCAAGACTTCGGTTTCACATTTCTTCTAATAAAGAAAACTCCAGCACTAGTGTCCCCAAACACCAGGCTGGAGCATTCATTCAGAACTGATTCACCAGGATGGGAGCTATTTACTTGACTATCAATGCTATATCCTGCAGCTGTTCTATTTAAGTACACATCAGCTTTTGAGATGTGGCAGGAGCTGTAGCCCTGGGTACTATGGCTGCACAGACTCCCAGGGGTTTATCAATGACATGGCTTCCTGCTTTTCACAGTTTTCTCTGGAGAGCTGCGCTTTTTTATCCTAGGTGCACACACAGCTCATGGTAACAGTAGGACTGGTTGCTGCTCTAGTTCATAAGTAGACAGCTGCAGTTTTCCCACCTCGCATCCCTCCACAGGGAGAATCAGGAAGCTGGATAGGCCCACCATATTCCATCACCTTCTTACTGGGAGGGGACTGTGAAGCCAGGAAGCCAGGGGGAAAAGAGGGAACCCCAAGAGGAGCACAGCCCCATTTCTTCCACTTCCCTGAGTAAGAGCAGTTTCCCTTGAAGTTAGGTCTGCTAGAGTCTTTCCAGAGTGCTGGTGGATGTGTGTACAGTGCTGCTGCTAGAGTCTGCCATAGGGGCCAGGGGAAGGAAAAAATATTGTGATCAGCCGTGGTGGAGAGGGAAGAGGGGAAAGGGGAAAGAGGGCTGCTGATGAATGTTGTCAGGCTGACAGGGAGAGCAGGAATCTATGCCAGGGACTGAAAGCTGCCATAGGAAACAGGCAGAGGAGCACATCAAGACTGCAGCCTGGAGTACACACATGCCAGGAAAGCTCACAAGGCTACCATAGGAAGAAGCTCGGCACCCCTTGCATGACAGCATTTTCTGTTAGTTTGTCTGCATTGTCATCTAAACATACACGCAGACACCCACACCTACATCAAGGGGTGTCTCAGGTGGCATGTACTAATCAGAAACCAGATCTCCAACCCACACGTTTTCTAAACCCATGTTTGAGGGGCTGTCACGTGTCTTTTGCTCTTGGCCAAAGGAGTAACTAGCAATTTGGCACCCTGGACAGAGACACCATAGAGTGGGGGGAGGGTATCCAAGCACCGGAGCGCCTTAGAGCCTGGAAACTCAAAGACACTGGCTGCTCTGGCTACTGTATGGATTCCTCATTACACTACTGCTCTTGGCTTTAGAGCTTGCATCAAACAGAAGCAAAGCCACTTGACCTCTGACTGTTGGTGACGGTTCTGTGCTTCGGCCAGCAGCTGCATCTTCTGCTTTTAGATGGGTATCCACAAAGGCAGAGTTCTCGTGCCTACTTTCTATGCCAGCTGATTGCATTGCCCCTGTGCCCTCATCTCTTTTCAGTCATCCAATGGAAGACCCAGAGGGAGAAGGAGGAGCCTAGAGCAACAAATGCTGAGCAGCTATTGTCTTAGATGCTGCAAGAAGTGATACTACATTGGTTGGACAAAGAGCCCTGCCCCACCTGAGTGTGAGGTACAGGGATGGGAAAGTGCTATAATGCCTCAAGACGCAGAAGTAGGAGGAAGAAAACAAATGGGGTACAAGGGAACTTCTGTAACCTAAGAAGGTCAAATAACTGCTAGGTAAGAAGAACTGGGGACATGACCAAAGGACTTAGGAGAGTTAGAACTAATGGGGAGAGGACTTAATATATTAAAGGACTATCTGAATATGTAAATGTATGCAAAATATTTAATTTACCTTCACGATTCTGGATCACTCTGAACAGAAGGCTAAATTTGGAAAAACATAAGAAAAGAAACTTAGGCCAAATGATTACAATGCCATATTTTCAATTAGTGAGAATATTGTCCTAAGAACCAGACTTGGATTTTTTAATGTTCTATGGTAAGATGATATATTTTGTGTCTGTGTTGCTCTATTACTATGTAATACTAATTTACTTCCTGCTCAGTATCTTTCTTTACAGGGACTGTGTCAACTAACTTAGTTTATGGTTTTCAATTTCTTTCTTTTGTTTTTCATTGTTGGTCATAATACCTTAAATTCTTGGACATGGAATGTCTGCCTAGACCAATGTTGGCCTTTTCCATTTAGCAAAAAATGATTTCTTATTGAAAAGAGCACAAACAATGGAGGGGGAAAATATTAAAAACTATAAAAATAGCACTTGACACAGTCCCTTTGGAGGTGACTTGAAAGTTTTCTGAGGACTTGCTCTTATACTCTAAAATCTGTGGACAATTCAGGCAGGAGAAGATAGAAAATAAAGGTCTAAGGGTTACCTATATTATGCTGCACTAAACCCAGAAGCAGTAACATCAGTGGTGATAAGATTCAGGCTATTAAACATGGTGCTTTGACACAGCAGAATATAACATCTACCTTTAAAGAAAGTTTGAAGCCTGCGTGTGTGTATTGTGTGTATTTTATTATACTTACCCTTCAACTGAACAGTGATGGTTACAAGATTCAGGATGGAAACAAATAAATGTAATTTGGGAATACACAAGGCAAACACTGTTCCTTTCTCTAAGGTAAAAAAATTAAGTGTTCATAATTATAGAAGTCACTTGTGACAACTTGGCCCGATAAATCCTGTTTTTTCCAGCAAAAACCCACTCCTGCACTTTCTGAGGCCAAAGCTCTCATGGATTTTATAGGAAGTAAGATTAAGCCCAAGTCTGGATTGAGAGTTTAGTCAGTCTTAGCTCTATTTAGGAACACCAGAACAAAAGACTGAAACAGCTTCCCCTGGGCCATCAAACCCAGTCTTCTGCAATCACAGGAAGCCATTTACCCCCAAATTTTCCAAAATCACCAGTTCAAAACCTCACACAAAATTGCAAGGCAAAAAAGTAGAGATACCAGGAACACCTTGCAACAGGCCCTATGTAGAAGGAGGGTAGACCAGGGTACTGCCAACGCCCTGCCACAGCAGAGCAGAGAAGTAATTGGTTAATACATGGTCAGGGGATCCTAGGAGAAGAACCATCCACTACACTACAGAGGAAAACAACTCTGCCCCCTCCCCTCACCCCTGTCCTTGCCAATCTGACCTCGGGGAAAACTTCCATCCTGATCCCAGATCTGGCAATAAGTATGACTCTGAGGAAAAGAGTAAGACCCTCCAGCTAGGAAACACTTGAGTGTTTTAAGTAGATAGGAGTACCAGTACAACCCAGTCAAAAAATAATAATAAAAAGCAGTCTTACCTATAGCCAATCTCCAATGCTTCAGACAAAGGAAAAAACAAAACAAAGCAAAGCAAAATGTACCTAGTACCATTCATGAGAAGGGAAATAAGATTTCTTCCTGGTCCCTGGAAGTGACCCAGAAAAACCCCTGAAACAGAACTGATAGGCACTTTCCACTTTGTAAGAGAATTATCTCTATGCCCCAACACAGGGATGGAAAATACTTAGTTCTAGGCACATCTACATGAGACACTTAATGCTCGTGGGACTAAATCGAGTGCATGTTAGTGTGGCTGGCAAAAAGTGTTAATCTGTGCTAATGCACAGTAGAATTAACCCAATCGTCATTAAGCGTCACCTAAAGAGAGTTCATCTGTGCTAGTGCGCAGTTGCACCAATTATGGCACATTAAGTTTAGTACCTATAATAACAAGCACGAGACTTGATGTGCCATAATTACGGCACATTAATGAAATTGTAGACGCAGTCTCTAAACATAAAATGGATTGGTTGTTTAACCAAGAACCCCCTTTCCTATTGCTGACATATCCCTATTCCTTCCATAAACATACTGAGTTTGATATTCTACAAATTCTTGTTCTTTGCCTCCACAACTATGCTCAGAAGACCATTCCAAAATTTCACTCCTCTGAGAGTTAGAAATCTCTCTTCTAATTTCCAATCTAAATTACTAAACCTAAATTACTAAACTGTCAGGAGTAGAAGATCATGACTGTAGGTCATCAACCGCATAATTTTCCCCTTCACTTTCAATTATATTTCAGAGATGTGTGCCTTAGCGTCACAAAGTATTCATGATCTTTATACAGGTAACATAAAGGAAAGAAGTATATGAGTTGTTATTCAACTGTATAATGTTAAAATCAATTAATGTAGCTTATTAATTATCAAAATATATCTACCAGGCAATGACACTCCAATCCTATTCCCAAAGCTAATGGCAAAATTATCATTGACTTCAGTGGAAGGAGAATGAGATGTTAAATGTACGATGCCCCTCAAATGAGGCTAATAACAGATAGAGCCATGCAATTATATATATATATGTACATTTCTCTAATTTGTTCTTAAACACTTTCATCAATGAAGACTCCATAATCTTTCTGAGTAATCTGTTCCAGTGATAAACCATCTCATCTTTAGAAAGTTCTTTCTAACATCAAAATTAAATCTCCCTCATTGAAGCCAATTACTTCTTGTCATGTCCCACTGTAGACACAAAGCAATTGATTGCCACCCTCTTACATAACAACCCATTTTATATTTGAAGACTAGTAGGAAAGAATCCTTCTCAGCATGCTATTTTTCAAATAAAATGATCCCAATTTTTCCAACATATTCTTATATGTAATTTTTCCCCTAAAATTCTAATTGCACCCTTGCTCTCCTTTGGAATCTTAATTTCTCTACAGCTTTCTTAGAATATTGTGCCCTAGATTGGATGCAGTAGCCAAGACATAGCTGCACCAGTGCTGAACAGAGTGGAATAATCATTTTCCATAACTTGCATATGGTTCTCCTTTTAATACAACAGAGGCTGCTATTAATGTTTTGGCAAAAATATTACATTATTAACTTATATTCTGTTAGCAGTACATTGTGAACCTAAATCCATTGTATTCAGTCAAGCCAATTGTTCTCTACATTGAATTCACATTCTTTTTTTATTGCTCCCTCTTAAGTGAAGTACTTTGTACTTATTCTTATTGAATTTCATCTGACTTATTTTAGAACATTTTTTGTAATTTATCCAGGTCATCCAACAATGACCTCTAAAATGTTTGGTTCCCCACTCACTTTGATATGATTTGCAAATTTACAAAAGTACATTCAATTTACAAAAGTACATTCAAAATGTATACTCTTCTTATAGTCATTAATATGCCAAACAGCAATGAACCCAGGACAGGCCATGGGGAACCCCATGTGAAATCCTCTCCCAGGTTGACATTTAATCATTTATGACTATTCGTTGAGCATCATTAATCAAACCAGTTATGTGCCCATCACATAGATGTTTTTTCATCATCTAGACTACACTTCCTAGCTTATTTGTGAGAATGACATATTCACTGCTCTCCCTCCATCTACAAAGCCTATCCCTTGATAGAGAAAGAATTCTGGTTGGTTAGGCATGTTTTTCTTGTGGCACGTCCATACTGGCTGCTTCTTATTAACTTGCTATCCTTGAGATACTTTAATAGTTGTTCTAGTATAATTTTTTGGTATCAAAATTATACTGATTGGTCTGTAACTCCCTGGTCTTTCCTTTTTTTAAAGACAGACTATTTTTTCTCAGGAAGAGAAAGAAATTTCTTTCTTGGACTTCCACTTGACCTCCATGAGTTCTCAAGGATAATAACCAGTGGCTTTGCAATTATTTTTGCTAATTCCTGTAGTACTCTTGACCCTTCATTTCTGTGGGTATCATCTCATGGTCATAGTTGGACAAGTTGCCTTCCACCTTCATATTCTTCACCAATTCCTCTCTATTAGTAAGCAGCAAATAGAGAAAAGTTTACCCCCTAGTTAGATTCTCTACCATCTGTACCAAAAAGTTGTCCCCGATACAATGCAAGAATTTGTTGGACTCTCTGTGCACTGCTGTTACCCTGCCAGAAGATAGCATGGCAAGCACCGGATCCTTGGATTTGTATAGTTGATATAGCTATAGTTGCAACTGTATCTGCTCTGATCCCACAAACCAGGATAAAGATCTTAAGAATCTGGAGCAGGGATTCCTACAATCAAAATGCAATCACAAACCTGTAGCCACTCAAACCAGCAAAGCCAGACTCAGACCTTGCTCTGACCTGCTACAATACCAACCCCAAGATGAAAACAACAGAGTTCCTCCCAGCTTGAATACCTCAGACATATCATTAATGATCACCAAACACTCCTGCAAATGGATAACCATCTCAAAGTAGTCATGGGTAACAAAGCGGTTCTGGCTTACAGACAGCCTTCCAACCTCAAATGGCATCTCTCAGGCAATAGGCTACCTAACTGCCAGTCTCACAGAGACTGGCACCAGACCTTATAATGGACCCAAATGCCTTCTGTGCCCCAAAATCACTTCAGACCACATCTTCACTGAGCAATCTTTTAAAAACAAATTTGAACAGGAGAATGTGAAACAAGAAATCATGGGATTGTATAAAGTATAGTTTAAATAGAGACTACAGATTCTTATCCCATCACCTGAGTTAGCTTTGGTGACTCCTTTGTTCCTATAGCTTTAATGATTGTTTGCCTGTCTCTTCCAGCACTGCTCCTGCCCCATTCTCCACGCCATCTCTCTCTCTCTTCCTCCCTTGTCTTTTGTAGTCTAGTTTCTCTTTCCTTCTTAGGCTCTGCTTTCTGCATATCCCTTCACTCTGAGGAAGTGAGCTATAGCTCATGAAATCTTGTACTATATATCTACTTTGGTTAGTTGATAAAGTGCAAATCTACCCTGCCTTCTAAAAAATCCCTCTCACCTCCTATCCTCCTCCTGGTTCAATGGTCTATAGTAATACTTACCATGACCTGAGGAGTAAGATAGCTTGCCAAAGTCCTCCCAGGTTTTCAGAGAGAAAAGAGGAGGGAAAAAAACCCACCCTACTTGGACTATTCATTAAAAGATGTTTGTTTGTCTGCATGTGAAATTATTTAGGAACATTCATTCCTTTCTGGGTGTGTTGACATATTAAGGAACAAGATGCTTTTATTCAGGAAGAAGTGTCCACATATGGAGTTATTAAAAAATAGGCAGCGCAGAGTAACTCCATGTGTAGCCAGTCCCTGACACAAAAGGAGTAAATTGAAGGCCCACTGAGCCATCCTAAAAAAAGAAAGAAAAAAAAGATGGAATTAGTATTACACATTAAGAGAGAGGCAAGGATTTCTTAGCATGATATAGTTTAATGGACCAAATATGTAGTTGGGATAAAGTTAGACCAGCTTTTGAATGCAAGACATTCTTTATCAGGTCTCTGATTACAAGAGCATATCTCCAACTGTCTTGGCCTCCTTGCCATTGGATCAAGCATTGGATCATCAATCAAGCACTCATCCAAGAAGTGGCTTTGTGCATTCTACATGAAAATTAAAATAGAATGGCTTCTGTCCCACCATTGTTAACAGGATTCATATTTCCTATTTTTTCTCCCTTCTATGTCATGAACCTCATGGAAGCTGATGTGCACCAACATTAATGTCCTCTTACAAGCAAACACCATGAGTGCTGAGGTGATGATCATCCTACATCAACTTTGCTGGGCCAGCCATGTCATCCAGACTCCAGACTGCTGAAGCAAATTTAATTCTCCGAACTCAGTCAAGGAGTACACTTAAGAGGGCAGAGAAAGTGCTTCAAGGATGTTCTCAAGGCCAACTTGAAGAAATGTAACATCAACATCAACTTGTGGAAAACTATTGTCCAGGACTGCCCCAAATGGAGGAAGAATTTACTGCAAGGGTATCAGTACTTCGAAAACTTACGAGAACAACAGGAGATGGAAAATCGAGAGTGGCAGAAACAGTGTGTTGCAGACCGAATCAAGAATCCAGAGCCACCCACCACACACGGAAACATGTGCCCAAGTTGCAACAGAGCCTGTTGATCCTGGATCAGCCTTATCAGCTATCTTCAAACCCCCGCTAAAGCAGTCATGAAAGACAATCATCCTTGACTGCGTGGGACTGCTGATGATTATCACAGGAAGCCAGGCACAGAATAGTGAAATTCAGCGGGGAGGGGCTGAGAGAAATTCTTGGAGTAGCAGACACACAATTAACAGAAGAAAAGAAGCTGATTACTGGGAGGTCATGGCCTATCTAAAGGGAGGAGGGTCATTCTCAACTTCCTTGTGTGGAAAGAAATCAGGATTTTGATACATTATAAAGTTCCATAAACCCAATATCAGTGTTTAGTCCTTGGTTCTTAGTGTCCAGCCAGTTTATGAATTTTTGTTCCCAGGTTCACCTTTTTTAAAGGTGTTAGGTAGATTTCACTTGAGCATGAGGATAGTGAGATCAGAGAGGGAGTGGCTGTTCTGTGAGAAATGTGCTCCTACATCTCCATCCTTTATATTTTATCTGTGAGAGTTAATTCAGGTGTGTAGTTGCAGGTTAGTTCCATCCACACGGTTGCCATGAGGGCACCTGGTGCATTGGATCAGGTATGTTACATTTCGGGAAAGGCATATGTAGGATTAATTCTTTTTGTTTGTTTTTTTATTGAGGGGTGTTGATACTTATGGCAGTAAAGATGTGGTTTTGCATTCCTTCTGAGGCCTTGCTGCTGCTGTGTTTCATTATGCTGTGCCTGGCTTCCTGTGATCAAGACCTGATGAAGAGTGTCTTGCATTTCAAAGCTTGTTTACTTTATCTCAACTTCATAGTTGGTCCAATAAAATATACCACCCTAATACGTTCTTGCCTCTCACATAATTTCTGGATGATACAGCTGAATTATCACCCTTATACTACTAGTTATACAATAACGCATTCCAAAAAGTGGCTGTATGCATTATATAAGAAAATAAAATAGAGTGGCTTCTGTCCCACCACTCTTAACAGGATTCATATTCTCGATTTTTTCTCCCTGATCTTTTAAGAGCCAAAGAATCAATAAGAAAATGTTAATGCAAGCGCTCAAATATCCATTAACCAAAGAAAAATCATTGGTAGTCAGAGGTTGGAGAGAGAAATCATTTACCTCACACCAGCTTCTTCAACTCCTTTTATAGAGACAGAAACCTCCTAAAGCTTCTGGAAACTATAAAAGAGAGGGCAAATCCAGTGGTTCAGTAGAGACCTGCAGTGAGGGAAGGTATGGCAAACCTGCTGGGGAGTTTGTAGGAAAGGAGTAATTTCAGCAGATTTGGATAAGCTTTTTCTTGCATCTCAATAGGGTTGGAGAATACACATTGCCAACATAGTCTTTTTAGGGACCTTGCTATTACCATGTACAAACATGAATAGTTTCAGAAGCCTTTGAAAATATTCAGTCAAAGATGGAACCTAAACAGCCTTAACTGTCATTTCCTTTAGTTCATTTTATCTAATAATCTCACTTTTCATGTAGTGGAATTTTGAAAGCAAAATAAATAGGATGAGTTGGCAGTATTATTAAATAATTCCTTTTGTATTTTCAATTTAAACTCCATTTTTTCTTTGGTCAAACAGACTATTATGTTCCAATATTAAGCCAGGTAGCAGATGTATCTATTCATGATCTCTCTCAGGAAATATTAGAAGTCTTAGATATTGCTCAGTGCCCTTTTCTGCTGTGTAAAAAAACCTGACTGGGGAGGGCCAGAAAAAATGTTCAGTTCTGCTGCATATCTACCACTGGGAATGGCTTTATAAAATGAGATAGACTAATGAGATTAACTTTGCAAGTGTTGTATGATACAGCTATTTAAGCAAAAAGCAGGGAAACTCAACATCTAATATACTACGTCTCTGTTACAAAAATAAAGCAAACCCCACCTTGGTTTGACCTCAGCTAGCTATATATCAATATCAGTACCAGAGTGTTTTATTTTCATTCAGATTTTACACAGAGTTTGTTATCTCAATGAAAAAAAGCAAACATTATTTACTGGGAAGATATAGCTAAAGAGGATATGGTACATAAAATCTCTGTTATGGAGTTACTCTAGTGACTCCATAGTTAAGGCTGGATTGAATTCAACACTTAAAGCAGGCTTTGCAGTTCTTAAACCATTAACATTAGGAAATAACTAACAAAAGTGAAGGGGACTAGCTGGAATTCCAAGTTAAATTTCATGCTTCATTTAGCCTCAGTTTGAAAATTCGAAGCAATTTAAAATGTTCCTTCCTGAAATTTTCCCTTGGTGCCTAATTTCTTCCAGATCACTATAATTTAATCAATGCAGTCTTCTACATTTGCTCTGTGAGTTAATCGCCAAGCTTGATACAGAATAGTCTTTAAAAAAGCTATAAAGTCTTCAAGTGATTAAAATTATTCCTCAGAACTCTTTCCTTCTTTTTCCCAGGGACACTGACAGAAACAGTGCTGCCTCTTTGGACTCCCTAGGGCAAGGGGAAGGACAAGAAACTGATATTAGAGGAAACCAAACTGAGGAAAGTTCTTTGTGAACCAGATGAAACACAAGTGCTAAATGGGAATGAACAGCGCAGCTCAATGCAGTAAAAAGAGACTAATGCAGCTGTTGATTTCTGCAAATGGGTCTCTGGCTCTCTACTTGGGCTTCTCTTATTGTACATGATAGGAGGTGCAGTGCTGTGGGATCTTCTGCTTCATAATATTTTTAGGGTAAGCATGATTTCTTCACATTTTTGTAAGTGAACAAAGGAAACTCCCTTTTGAAACACTTGCATATGAAATCTTTAGCTTCAGCACACCAATGGAATTTCTTCCCAGGATATAGTGTACATACAGCATAGTGATGCTCTCTTTGTGATTCACAGACAGTAACATGCAGCTAGACTGACAGGTTTGCAGTCAGATAAGCTGCCATGATTTCTTTATATGCTGTAAATATAGGGTTGATGTCAAATGCCAGGATGAATTCCTGGTAATTAGGAAAGGAAGCCTGAAGCAAAGATCAAAGGTAATACACAGAAGAATATCTACTGAGAATAGAAATAATACTCTGATACCAGAACAATGACAATTTTTCCCCTTCTGTCTAGAACTCAAGATTTCCATGTCATATTGTCAATGAAGTGAAAGATGCTTTGGCAATGTATTGTAGTCTAATTACCATTGCCGTTGTCGCTAGGGCTGAATGCCTTGTGCCTTTGGAGGCACACAAATGTTTGATAAAAAAAGCTAAGGTTAGCTGGTTAGTTTAATGTAACAGTCTGAAAGAGGCTTAACTAGGAGCATTGTAAAATAGGAAAAAGGGATAAATTGGATCAGGAACACCAGTAGAACATGTAGGCTCAACTTCTTTTTTGTTCTCAGGCAGGGGGTGGCTTGGCTCCGCACAGAAGCCAGGGCCTGAGCCCCCAGCAGGTCTCAACTACTAGCTGCCTTTCATAACTGACCTGCTTATAGATATCTCTGCAACTGAATGGGAAGGTCCTGAAACAAGCAGCTTTGAAGAGCACTAGTGAAAAGATAGATTGGAGGAGAAAATACAGAGATCTCAGAAGAGTCATCACAGAAAAGTAGTAAATAATATTACATGACCAACAGTAACATTCAAAGGCACAAACATTTAGTTATTAGTGCCTGGTTTGTACCTAGTGGGTGAATTGAAGCATTCTAGCCATCGGTGGCCTCAGAAGCATGGTGTTTCCACTGCTAACCAAGAAAAAATCAAACATGCATCATTTCAGGAGAGTGAAGACAAACAGTTCAACACATCTTACCTAGCCTTTCACCTCTCCATGACTCGTTTAGAATCAGGTTGTCAGCAGTAACTGAAATCTATCCTTTGAAATCAGTTAAATGGCCTATGGTATACAATGTTGGCATTGGATTTATGAGCCAGATTCCTTATTCTGGGAGAACCCAAACCCTCTTACCATTTGATAATAGGCAAATCTTATTGATACACAGTAACAGCAGATAGCATTTTGTAATGCAGGCAAAACAAACAAAATAACCCCCCTTATCTACCAGCCCTAGGGTTCACAGAGGAAAGATATGCCTGGCCAAGACACTAGCTTTACCCTTTGGTTCTTTCTTTAACGACAGCAGTCTTGGAGGTCAAGGGCCGAGGCCCACCCTCCCCCCCAGTGGGGTGGGTGAGACGGGCTGGTGGTGTGACTTCTGTCCATGGTGGCTTCAAGATCCCCACTTGGGGATCTTTTGCTGCTCTGAAATGCCTCCTGTATTATTCTTTCTCTTCCTGTTGACTCTTCATTTCTGGGTACCATTGATTGGTTTCCCTGTGGTCATCATACTGTCCACATTCTGTCCTGTCAGCATATTCCTTTGTTCCAACAAACCCAACACATGCATACTTCTTAATTTGATCATTTACTGGTGTCTTAAATTGGGTGTGCCTAGACTCCTAATTTGGTCATTTCACCAAAATTGGAAAGCCATGAAAGATGCATGCCCCCGGAGGCTGGGGGGGGGGTCATGGTGACCACACCTAGGTGGAGTTCCTGCAGGCGGCTGCAGTGGTGTCAGCAGTGGAGGGGAGGGGGTTGGTGAACACTGACCGACGGTTGGCAACCACCCGCAGACACCGCCGGCAATGTCAGTGGCGAGGTGGAGGGTGTGGCGAGCAGCAACCACCTGCAGGCGCCGCCAGCAGCATTGGTGGTGCTTCTCTCAGGGGGTGCACCGCCAATCTCAGGAGGTGCATGTGCACCTGCATGCACTCCCTACACATCACCAGTGTGGAAATCCCAGGGCTTCTGCAGCTGAGTATTGTGACCTGGTGCCAATGCCTTATTTCTGTTATGGGTTTTCAGGGAACAGTGTGTTACATATTTCTAATTTCCTGGGATGTGTATGCCTGCTTATCCGTTGGCCTCAAACATAGTATCTGCATTGAAGGCTGTGAAACTGTCACAAACAGGCTTTTAGAAACAAATTAACCCATGTAATTCCCTTGGACTGCTGTTCTAATGCAATGTCTACTTTACCTACAAACCAATTCCTAAAAGAAAATCTATAAATTTCATTTTCCTGCTATCACACAAGGCCTATGTTTTTCTGGTTTCAATCCTTTTCCCAACTGACAGATGCCCATTTTGCAGAAGCTGAACATATATAGAATAACATTACTTGTATGAAGGATTTAATGACCATCATATCTTTTACTACTACAGGTAAAAGATCCTGGGTTTAGTCCCATTGTCAGGCAAGATAGGAAACTGTACACTAAGAATTTTGGTCTCAGTCTCCAGGGCTGTTAATCCACCATCCTTCACCAGCATGAAATTACCTTTTTTTCATAAAAGAAGGCATTGTGTATGCTGTAACCATTGCTGTATACATGGCGCCCAACTGTATCCAGGATGTGCGAAAAAGGGTCAGCTGATCAGATTCATTTTGCTTGGCACCAACCCTAGGGCACAATTCTAGACAATCTGGCAGCTGAGGTAGTGATACAGATGAAAAAATCAGCACCAAATGATCATCTCATTTTAAGTTGCAACAAAGTGCAGGTTGGCCCTCAGAGGTCCTCTGAGTTAAATGATGTTCAAAACCAGGTACTGTGTTCAGGCTAGTGTAGTTTTAAATTAAATACTGGAAATAAAAGAGATATCTCTTGAAATTGAGAAGACGACTGAGGAGGCTGAGCTTTCTTCTTGTCTGACATATGTTGGCAAGGCTGAGAACACTAGATCTTCCTGAATCTACCTTTACTGCAGCTTCTTCTGTGGATAGAAACGTATGTACCCAAGACCATCCATATGCCAAACTTACAAACATGACCTTCATGTTTGTTTCTTTCTGGTATCCCTGTAGCAATTATTCTTCTGCCTATACTGAAATATCCTAAATTCAATTAGACAGATGAAGACACTGGTAGCTGCAAACATGCATGCTGAAAGAGAATTCTGTGCGAGAAGTCTCCACATCTTTGGCTTAGGTTTTGGCAGATGCCTTACTTTCAGAACACAATTTCTTTAATGTTCAAATGGTGCTTTCTTAATTCTGTTTGCCTTCAGTACATTGAATGTAATTTACAAGCTGTCAGGCTGAAAAGCCTGTTTTTTGGGGGTGTTTTTTTGCTTATTACAGGTCTATTAATGCCTGTTAGTCGTTGAGATCTAATAAAACTGATTTTCAGTACGTTCTTTGGAATGTTTTGGGGTAATGGCTATTTAAAACAAGCGGCCTTACCCTAGTAAAGATGCAATTGAAAAATACTCTCTCTGAAGTCAAAAGGAAAACACAAAAAATCTAAATGGGTTGGAAGAAATTACTTGATTTGTGCTGGAGTGTCAGGGCAGTAGCTGATAGGATTTTTTTTAAAGCTTAGAATTTTAAAGTGATTCACTGCCCTCTGATTTAAAAGACATTGGTTCAGTTCTGCTTAGGGGGAAACAATCAAAACAAAAATCATTATGAACCTTAGTGTTCATATACAGCATATCTAGCTTTATACAGGAGGCAGGGTAGATATATACTTTATAGACTAACTCTGATATATATATAGGGCAGGAAAGAAAAATATCCAGAACAAGCTGCAGAGATTAAACCGAGAAGCAGGTGAACAGACATTCACTTTTGATTGAGGAAATGCAGCCACATGCCTGTAGTGTCTCAGGCCAGAAGCCAGGGGACACTAGAGCATGCCTCCCAGCCTGTCAGCCACTGCTGAAGGGAAGGGACTGAAGATCCATGACTTTTCCCCCCTCTCTGCTTGAGTGGAGGGGTGTGTGGCCAGGCCCCAGTCCAGGGCTAGAATGCTGAGGCCAGGGGGAGGGGCACTTTCACCCTCCCCCCACCATGGCCCACAAGAAACCCAAGCCCAGGTCCCAAAGCCTCAGCTATCAATCCACTAGCTGCACTCCTTGCCCCACCCACCCCTGCACAATTCACCATTTCTGTTCTCCCTTCTTCTCCCCCAGGCGAATGACTGCTGCTAGCCACTACAATGCTAAATCTTGCATCCAATTCTCCAGTGACCTTTTGGCTGAAGGGGGAAGTGTGAGGAAAGTCATTTTCAGTCTGCTCCTGGGTGCCCTGAATCAGCTGGGCTCAGCCTCTGTTCCATCCCACTTTACCAGCCTTGCCTAGGCCTAGGGAGGCTTGATACTGGCAAAGGTGAGAGGCAAGGGGCATGCAGAGCTCCTGCAGGGGCAGCTGGCAAACCTGCCTAGGAAGGGGGCAGGCAGCTGCTCGGACCCGCTTCACTTTCTCCTTTGAAGTGAAGCATCGGATGGGGGGGAGCATATAGAAGGCATAGGGAGATGTGGGGAATGCTCAGCCCGTATGTGATTTATTAGGTGGGGGTGGATGTGGAGGGTATGTGTGTGGGAGGGGTGTGGGAGGTGGGTGTGTGGGGAGAGTATATGTGTGTATGTGGGGGAGCATGGGGTGTGTGGGTGGGAAGTGTGGGTGTATGTGTTTCTCTGTGTGTACGTGCATGTGGGGGGAGTATATATGTGCATCTGCATCTGAGTCTGGAGGTGTGTGTGTGTCCCTGTGTGTGTCCCCGTGGCTGTGGAAGTGTATGTGTGCGTACGTGTCTGTGTGTGTCTGCACGTGGGTCTGGAGGGGTGTGTATGTGTCTGTGAGTGAGTTGGGAGCATGCGTGTCCATGCATGTCTATGTGTGTATACGTGTGTGTGTGTGTGTGTGTGTGTGTGTGTGTGTGCATGTGTGAATGGGTGGGTGGGAGCCATACCTGCTTTCTGAGTTCCTTGAAGGTGGCACTGATGGTGCGCACAAGGGTGCATTTCTGGACACTGGTCAGCAGCCATGGGATCTGCTGCGGGGCAAGAGTGGGCAGCAGGCTGCAGGGGGAGGGCAACAGCCTGGGAGGGACTGGTCCCTTAGACAAACCCTAGCTGATGGCCTGACAGCTCTGGGATCCATCTGCTCATCCAGCTGGGTGGGGATGTATGTGTGCACCTGGCTGGGGACAAAAGTGGCAACAGCAACCTGAGATTGATAGAGAGCAGAAGCAAGCCCTGCATCTGGCTGGCAGAATGAAGAATTTGCAGCTGGCAGAGGAGGAGGTGTGGGGCAGCCTGTGTATGAAGCAGCACCATGGCATCACGAGGCTGAAGAGGAAAAGCAAGGCACATGGCCTGAGGGTCATGGGGGCCCTAGCTTGCATGAGCAGCAGCTGGCCAGGCAGTGGTGTGGAGGTGATGCTCCTGCAGCTGCAGGCAGGTGCCCTGGTGGTCAGACTGGCCATGCGGTATAAGCCCTTCATACTGCAGCTGCCCATGCTGACTTCACGTCTGCAGCCTCCAAGACAGCCCAGGCAGCCATGGACATGAAGGGCTTGTCCCGTGCAGCCAGTCCAGCCACCAAGGCACCCATCTGCAGCTGCAGCAGCATCGCCTCCACACCGCTGCCCAGCCAGCCGCTACCCATGCATACTGGAGCCCCCACAACCCTTAGGGCATGTGCCTTGCTCTTCCTCTTCAGCTTCCTGATGCCATGGAGCTGCTTCATGCACAGGCTGCCCCATACCACCTCCCCTGCCACCTGCAGGTTCCTCATGCTGCTGGCTGGGTGCAGGGCTTGCTCCTGCTCTCAGGTCACCACTGACATCTCCACCCACAGCCAAGCACACACATAAACCCACCCCACCCAGCTGGATGAGCAGGCAGACCTGGGTCTTCCCCCAGAACCATCAGGCCATCAGCTGGGGTTTACCTAAGAGAACAGTCCCTCCCAGATTGATGCCCCCCTGTCTGTGCTCCACTTCCTGCTTGAGCACAGACTGAGAGCATGGCCATGCCATGGCCCAGGGCCAGCACACTGAGCCAGGTTTAAACCACCTTCCCTCGTCCTGGACCCCTGCTGAGATTTGCCATGGGGGAGCAGTCCCTCCCAGGCTTCCCCACACCCCAGCCCCACCCAGCAGGGAAAAGTCTGGCAGGGGCTACCCACCCCCCCCCAGGCAGACCTGGCTGTGGTCCACAGCCAGGTTTCTCACTCCCACCCCCTTGTCAGTCAGCCCTCACTGCTCCAGCCAGGGAGCAGAGGGGTGGGGCCAACCCTGCTCCCTGAAGCAGGCAGCACAGCCCAACCCAGGGCTGCAAAGCATCCTGGAATGCTGGGGGACTGTGGTTTAACTTGAACCAGGAAGAGATCTGGGACAGAAGTTTCATAAACTGGTTTGACCTAAATCAATTAAGTCTGATACTGCAGTTAACCCAGTTTATCTTAAACCCGTATCAGCCATTTTGAAACTGGTTTATGTGCACTGAACTGCTGTTCTGTTTAAACCAGGTTTAAACCAGTTTCTGATCACTTAAAGCAGTTTATGTGTGACTTCTGTCCTAGAGGTTAATACTCAAGTCCTAGCAAGCTTAAAAATATTACACCATTTTAGCTAGCTGATCATTGGTGTTTTTAAAAAATATATACTGTAATGGTTTGATGATTTCCTGAATTATCTTCAATCAGTGAACTAAAGTCACTGTCCCATCCAGCAACAACATAATTGCTGAAGGTAAAACACAAAACAAACAGAAAATCCCCAGAACTTTAGTAAAAAGAAAGAAAGAAAAGTTGTACTGCTCAGGTGAAAAACAACGAATTGGAAAGGGATGGTGGCACTGACAAACTGCAAGGGGTGGGGAATATCCAAAGTCATACATTTCTATGTGTAATTGTAATCTCTCAAAAGTGAGATTTAGTCCCAGTAGAAACTAATAGGTTTTTTTGTGCCCAACCCTAGGGGCAAGTAAAATAAATGTCTTTTGGGTGCACTAAACTGGAAATGGAATGGGCCAGTAGGAGTTCTCCAGTGTCTGATGCCAATTATAGAGATATAGATGTAACAAATAATAGGAAGTGCACAAAAAAAGAATCAGTGAGGCTGGAACACTCATGCCACGATTTTTAATCTTGCTCATGCCATATACTTAGAAGACAAAGGACAGGTCTGTACTGCCTGCCTGCTGAGCCTAGGACCAGCCCCTCCCACTTGCCCCCAGTCTCTGCATGGCAAATTAAGCAGAGGAGATGGCTTTGAGTTTGTGAGCAGTGCTGGGACACACTTTTAAGATCCCTCCAAGCAATCCACTCTACCTAATTACTGGCCTTTTCATATTCCGGCTCTACTATATCCACTCTTGAGCAATGTGTCTGGAACACTGCCGAAAAATGTTTATAACTGTTCTTAGTATTAGAATAATCTTGAAAGGAATTATTATTACCACTATTACTACTACTACTACTACTAACAATATTTAAAATATATTTAAAGGTCATTAAAGCAATAGAAAGAAGAATAATAGAAGTAGCAGGTAGCTTACTTTGATATTTAAAACATTTCCTTGACTTCCTTGCACTGACTATATAAAATACTGCAAATAGATAAGGTTGTCTAAGAGAACTGGCAGGTTTTCAAGTGAGATCACTTTGTTAGAAGCTTACATATAGTGCACAGACCCAATGCATTGAAATGGTATGAATCCTAGTACTTCTATTTTTGGATTATTTTTTAAAGAGTGCCATAATTATTTTAAGGATACCTTCCATGTACAGACCTGTTTGACCAAATCTTGACTCTGAATGTTTTATTTTACCATGTTGCTTAATTCTTAAAGTCCACTATTGGGAGTGGATTATTGTCTTTTGGTGAATATTTTCTTGGCTTTATATAAAGGTATAGTATGCAATGATGAAAGTTAAAGAATTAGGCTAACAGGGAGATATTTAAAATACAATGCACCACAAAAACTGACTGTCCATAACTTATTTTATAGGAGTGATTGTAGCAGAGAGGCAGAATCTGCCCCTTCTACACTTACCTGGTGGACAAGCCAATGCCGGAAAATCAGTGGTGAGGCTGAAAGAAATGTAACCGCAGCCCTTTTTAACCGGATGCAGGGGAGTGACATCAGGGGTGCACAAAACTTAAAAAGGATGGTGAAACTCCATGGAGGGAAGGAGGACTCCCAGCTGCAGAGAGTAAAGGATGGATTCCAGGACAGGGGTCAGGACAGGGGACAATATTTACTGGTCCTGTTGTAGAGATGCTGGTAGGCAAATGCCAGAACAGCAGGCGTGGCAGACGACTCGGGGCAAAGACAGCTTGCAGAAGCTTCCCAGGGCACTGACAGCTCATGACTCTCCGGACCTGTGAAAAGAGAGATGAAAGGAAATTGAAAGCTGTGGTTTCAGACAGAAATCATAAGCAAGAAGCTAAGCTCTGGGTACAGGGTGAGACGTGACCCAGATGGTAACTTTTCCCTGGCTGGGGAAGACTGTACTTGCAAGTGGCAGTATTCCTCAGGTAAAGTGGTGATTCAGTTGCTGTCAGAGGTGGGGTGGTATCCATTTTGTAAGCAATAACAGTATGAGAAGCCACCCCTGAAAAGACAGCAGCCCTACTGGAGGAGGGAATCATCAAGTGGCTAAGTGTGCCTAGTGATTTTTCAGCTTACAACAGCCCAGACTGTAGCTAAGGGACCCTGTGACACTGCAAGTAGGGCCCAGGGGACTGTCCTGCAAACTGGAATCCCAGAAAGAGGAAGACTGGGGGGAAGGATACTGACTCCTCATTGTGCATGGCTGCTTTGGTTTGCTATTATAATGAGCAAAGACAACTCTTTACTTTAAGTTACTACCTCCGTTGACAGTTTAATAAATGCAGAGAAAAAGACACGGAGACTGGTAATCATCTTTAATTGAACATTTAGATCCCAAAGGCAATCAAGATCATCACAGGCCCTAACTAAAATATCTGTTGTCCAACCACTGCTGTTAAGATCAGAGGGTGGAGATGGACATGGTGTAGGGGATGGTGGAGCCACATACTTAGACCTCAACATCAGGGATGCAGACATAAGGCAGCTTCCCACTGTCTCAACCCAAAGGTGTGATTTTTGTTTTTGTGTGTGCTTTGGCACCACTGAATTCTTTTCCCACCATTTGAAGCTTTCTTTGCAGGGTGCATTTCTTCTTTGCAGCACAGAAATGCACGGTGCAAAGAGTTCCCGCCATTTGTATTAAAATTTGAGCCCCATTATTGGCTACTGTTAAAATATTCCCACATGGTGGCTAGCGATTGGCTTGTTAGCCGTATAAGAGACTTGAGCGGTTTCCGCCCAAGTCGTAGAATTTTGAGCACCCTGCAGAGTGCCTCTACGGAGATTTGACCTGCGCCTGCTGATCGATAGACTGATCACCTATCGATTCTTCTCCCCGTCACCGAGTGCAATCCTCGATGTATCCCTCTTCCCTGCGCGCAAACAAGGATCCACGGAGCCTCGACAACTCCGTGAGAGTGAGAGTTTTGTCCGAGTCCTCAAACGGGGATTTAAGCAGAGCTTTACCTGGGAAACTGTCCAGCCTATACCGTGACCATCTACGGTGTAAGTAAACAATCTTGAATCAACCACTAAGTGTCTGTGCCTAATTCTAGTGTGTCGCCTGCTTTCTCTGACCCAGCATGTCCGGGCTGCTGGCCACAGCCCGCGGCATGAAAAAAAGGGCCCCGGATCGCTCCCGGCCTGCACATGGCAATGAGGATGGGATCAGGAGAAAGCACGCTAGAGCTAGAATTAGTTAAGAACTGCCCTTGGCGCAGTGAAAAACTCCAAGTGAAAAGTTTTATGGAGCTGGAGGCGCATATCGCTTACCACCAGGCGGGCGGAACGGGTGAGAGATGTATCAGTGGACGTCTTTCGCTGAAGGGAGAAGAGGGAGCTTCCAAAGACGGAGCCCCGAGAGAGAGGGAAGTGTATCTGCACCCCGTGGTGTTTGGGTGTATGATGAGTGATGAGCGGGTCCTGTTCAGGCCCCTCAACACTGTGTCCCTTGCCAGAGTCAACCCGGTGGGCGCAGTGAACCCGACCTTCACCCAGGAGTGTGCCCGTTGCCTACGATATGCTCGGGAGAGTGAAGAACCGGTGCCAATCGGCCGGTTCTCCCCTTTCATGGTGGCGTCCAGATTAAGGGGTCACGAGCTTCCATCCGAGCTCCGCGAAGATCTGGAGACGGAGGAACGCGCTGCAGATGAGAGGGTGGCCCTACAGTACGACAAGGGGGGAGAGTTGAGTGCAACTTTCCGTATGATAACTGATTTAATGAACAAGAATTTAAGTTTAAAGGCCCAGCTGAGTATGGCTGTTCAGGCGGTCAAAGAAGCGACTGAGAGAAGGGATCCTGAAATGCCAGCCCAAGATGGCGCCGAGCAAGAGGGAGACTGCGTGGAAAAACCGGAAAAGAAGGGTGGAGCTTCGGAGGAACCCGTGAGAGTTCGGTCAGCGACTCCGCCCATTGACGCAGCGTCGTCTCCGGCAACCCCGCCCAGCGACGCAGCGCCGCCTTTGACGACCACGCCTTCTTGCCGACGAAAGGGAGAATCGAGCGGAGGAGTGCATCCGCCCCTCCTGCCTGAAGCAGTAACAGCAGCAATGACTCCCGCAGCGACAGTTCAACAACGGTCTACAACAACGACTAACCGAATTGTTACTGCCTACTATGCTCGCACCAGAACTGAACTACAGGATTTGTGCAGAGAATCAAGAATCCAACCTGAAGAAACTCTAGCTGTATGGTTGGGACGTTTGGTTGTGGAACTTGGATCCGACCTGCTGAACCAGGAAGAAGCAGGCTTCTTGGTCAGACAAGCTTCGTGGAGTAGAGGACATGTCACTGACATCGACATGGTAGCGGTCAACGTTCACTGGCCTATTCCACTGCCAGTGCTTGTTGCAGGACTGATCGGTCAGAAAGCCCATGTATGACATGACAGACGGCCAGAATATACTGGCACAGAACATCTCATGCTAGCAATCATCGGAGTCTCGTACTGTGCCTGGAACCCGAGAGCATGTGCGCTGGGATTGACATCACTCCAGCGAATAAGACCATGGCCTCATCGTCACCTATGAGATCCTGGAACCATTCCAGTAACCGTTCACAGCCTAGATAGTTGTCTTGAGGTTTATGGGCAAAAGAACGTCGTCGTCCTCCGGATTCTGCTCAACCCAATGGTGAACCAACCCGTAAGCAATCTCCTTCATCAGTTGTCACGACTGCGTATCCTGATGAAGCCAAGATTATCTAGTGATCAGGACCGTCGACACCCGACTGAGATTCAAGGCATGAAACATCACGAATCCAACCTTCCATCACTGCCACAGAGAACACCAGAAGAGCGATACATGTTTGGATTTCTCCTACAGCGTTCTGGACTCAATAAACGGCAACTTCGGATTTTAGGAGACGCAGGCCAATGGCAACTGGCCTATGAGTTAGGTTTCCGTTACTTAGAAGAATTAGACGATGGCTCCTCGACGATTTCATCTAATTGAGTGTATAAGAGAGGATAGTTTAGAGTAGCAACCACTTGTACCATATAGAAATAACAGTAAAGTTCCATGAATATGTTGAGATGCGTTAACTTATTTTTTTTGAGAGTTTTTGTTTACAGATCCGGAATTCAGAGTGCGTGGTGAAGAGAAGCCCCGAGAAGGATAACATCACCGAGAAGTGAAGGCCTGATGCGCCACTTAGCCATAACGCCCACTGAAGCCCTGATCGTGCAGTTTTTGTTATGAATCTGATTATGTGTGTGTATTTGTATTGGTTATTGTTTAGTTCAATCCCTGAAGGACGAACTTTTCATGTTGATAAATTTTGTGTTTGTTTGTTTTGTTTGGCGACTCGTGATAAAACTCTGAATCACTCGAATAATGGGCGTGCAGCATAATTCAGCTGTGCCTTCAGCAAGGGGGGATGTCACAACCCAAAGGTGTGATTTTTGTTTTTGTGTGTGCTTTGGCACCACTGAATTATTTTCCCACCATTTGAAGCTTTCTTTGCAGGGTGCATTTCTTCTTTGCAGCACAGAAATGCACAGTGCAAAGAGTTCCTGCCATTTGTATTAAAATTCGAGCCCCATTATTGGCTAGTGTTAAAATATTCCCACGTGGTGGCTAGCGATTGGCTTGCTAGCCGTATAAGAGACTTGAGTGGTTTCCGCCCAAGTCGGAGAACTTTGAGCACGCTGCAGAGTGCCTCTATGGAGATTTGACCTGAAGCTGCTGATCAATAGACTGATCACCTATTGATTCTTCTCCCCGTCGCCGAGCACAATCCTCGACGTATCCCTCCTCCCTGCGCGCAAACAAGGATCCACGGAGCCTCGACAACTCCGTGAGAGTGAGAGTTTTGTCCGAGTCCTCAAATGGGGATTTAAGCAGAGCTTTACCTGGGAAACTGTCCAGCTTACACCGCGACCATCTACGGTGTAAGTAAACAATCTTGAATCAACCACTAAGCGTCTGTGCCTAATTTTAGCGAGTCGCCTGCTTTCTCTGACCCAGCGTGTCCGGGCTGCTGGCCACAGCCCGCGGCGCAAAAAAAAGGGCCCCGGATCGCTCCTGGCCTGCACACCCACATTATATTTTTCCAACAAGTAATACATCAAGTCGTGGCAGAAAAGGTTGAGATGGGTTTCCCATACAGAACTCTATATTCCTGTTACAGTGATATATTTTATAATAGCTGGTTTAAGAACAACAAATCTTGTATCTGTGCAGGGGCTGGACTAGATGACCCTCAAGATCCTTATGAGTTGCACCTATTTGGCTTTCTTTTTAGGTAGATTTGAAACTTTCCTTTGCCTAATACGAACAATTAATGAAGAGAGTCATTAGACATATAAACAAGATAATCTGTAAAGATTTAAGATTGTTAACACGAATATGAACACAGGCATAGTCCTAAGCACTGTGAACATTTTCACATTAAAACATTACCACAATGTTACTGTGTAGGGATTGCTGAAATTCATTTATTTCTATTTTATGTCAATAGTTCCTGAAATTAGAACCTGTATAGTTGATGTCTACAGCAATAATTAAAAACTAGCTTTTACAGATCAGCTATAAAATTGCACAGGTTATCTCTCCTTTGTTTTTGAACTTCTTTTTCTTAAAAGTTAGTGCCAGCATGGGGACATGTACAATCAACTGTACCAATAATGCCCAGGAAAAATGACAAACCTTAACATTATTTCATTACACTTCTGCTGTCTGAATTTGATTTTTGAACAAAGTGATTAACTACACTGTGTGTGATGGGAACTGGAAGGAACCAAGTGAGGCAAGCTCTTAAAAACTAATTTCTATAACATCTCCTGGAACACACGGAAAACTCCATTCCAAAAATAACAGAAAAATACTTAAAACTTTTACAAACAGAGAAAGCAATTGTCTTCTCTGAGAAATCTCCATTTGCAGGGAAAAAAGATGGGTTCATGGCTGAAACATAAGCTTAGGAATAGGAAGACTTGGATTCTATGGCTTGATCTGCAACAAAAATGAGCAAATCACTTCCTGATCCTGATACTTTTACTTATAGTAGGGATTGTCTAACTTTACAAGACTTGACAAGAAATCATGGACTATAAGCATCAGAGCCAGGGTATCCTGAGTAAGGATATCAAAACATAGGTCTTTGTCTTTCTGTACAGCTTCTGCATCTCTAACATCAGGATTATAATATCTAGCTGCAGGGCTGCTGTAAGAGTTAGTTTATGAATAGTTTATTTATATAGCACTCAAGCTATTCAGATGGAAGGCCTTATGGAAGTATAAATTATGTTCTCCAGTATGTCACATGAGAACAAGATGGCTTGCTTAGCTGAACTAGAGAAGCAGATACCATGAAACCTTCAGATGTCATAATGTAACCTGATTTCCAAACAATTACAATGATCTCTAGCCCTTTTCCCCTCTCTTCTTTTATTTGCTTCATCCCAGTAATACACACAGTAATAATAATTTTGTCATTAATTGAACCCCCCAAAAATCTGAAAAATTTGTCCTGACTTGTGAGAAGACTACTAACCTGAACAAACCCAAAGATATTTTAAAAATGTAAGACGAACTCCATGCTAGAGGGTATTAGCCCCTGCCACCAGGAATATTTGAGCTTTAATATTTTACTCAGTGATGAAGAAAACATGTACAGAATAATTATTCCTAAACCAGTTATGGATTTGAGTGAGGGTGAAAAGATACAGCAATGATTACAGAAATGCATCCTGTGTTTTCTCTTACAGGTAGTCCAGATTATGGGAAAGTACATTTTAGGAAGGGAGAATATACGCTAGATATTTTTGTTGGATGTTTATTCAACTGATCTTTCTACTTTTTTGCAGGAAATAGGCTCATGCTGTATATTAGGCTCAGGTTTTCCAAATGGTAAACAATGCAGAAAGTCCAATATGCACAATATTGACAAGTAAGAACTAGTGCAAGCAAGGTTAACATGGTCAAGCATTCTAAAAAGATGAGTAAACCTTTTTCAGTCAGTTTGAGAATGAGGCTTCTGGAATGGGGAATATCTCTATAATGGATGAAAGAGGAAATATACTTACTTCAGGTGTGGAAAATAATGCTACAGCTATTCAAAGGAATACACCGCCCTCCCCCCCCCCCCCCCCCCCCCGAGGACAGGCACCTCTTTCATACTTGCAAGTGTACACCATTTTCATGATATAAGCTAGCAAAAATAAAGCATGAACAAATGAATCAGCAAGGGAAATAAAAGCTTGATACCATGGTTAGCACCTGGATGTCACCAGGATAAGTTGGTAAAGGTTAGCTTCTCAATAACCAGCACTTGGGTGACAGCAGCTGTAATTACAAGAGCCAGCCAGGTAAATCTATGGACCTTCCAAAGTCCCTTCATACCCCTGCCAGGAAGAAGCAGCTCCAACAAAATGAAGGAAAAACATCCAGAGTCTGTCAGCACTCTTCCTAGAGGGAGGCTCCTGGTGTTCTGGGTCCAGTGTCTCCCTCTGCTGCTCTCTCTATTACATTTTCTTCAAGGGTTGAGTAATGCTGAGAATACCACAAGAATTCACTCAGAGTATGAATTCCTTATTCCATATGTTTCAGAAGAGTGTAACCTCTTTTTGTTGCAGGGCCATGAAAGTCAGCATGCTTAGAAACAACATTAAGGAGGCTAAAGACGTGTCTATACCATCAAGGAGTATCACAGCATGGATGTAATGTAGCTGTCCTATAGTATGGACTGATGCAATGTTAATAGCACTTTAAATGTTATAAACACTTTGGGTGTGTCTACAAGAGACACAATAATGCAAATTAGCTTAAGTTAATGCACATTACAGGAGCTCATCTACATGGGTGCAGATCAATGCTCATTAACTTAGGCTAATTGTGCCTAAATTTGATACCTGCAAATGCAAGCATCAAATTTAGGCACGATTAGTTAATGAACAAGAATGCACATGTAGACATGACCCAGCACTAATTTTAGTGCCAGATCTGCCTTACCATTCGGGGGATGGCCTGAGCCCAGCATCAGGGAACATCCAGATTTCGGGTGCTAGGCACCTGCCCTAGGGCCTTGCCCCCTTGCCCCCCCCCCCCCCCGGGTCCCCTCACTTTGGGCTTGAAGATCGAAAATATTGTAAATATTTTTCTCCTTATATATAGTTTTCCCCTTGTTTATAGCTTCCCACTTGTAAGCTGGTTTTTTATTGTTGATGGATGGGGAGGGTGGTGGAGGAGCTCTGTTGGTTGAGGAGAGAGGGAGAAGGGGGTTCTGTCTGTTGAGGTGTGAGGGGGGAAGTTTGGGGGTGGGTGTTGTGAGGGCAATAAAGTTTTTTTGTTTCACCCATGTGCTTGTCCTGAGACGGGTGTTGGGGGTGAGCAGGAGGTAGGGAGTATGTGGGCAGCAGGGCAGGCGGGCTGGAGTGGGGAGTAAGGAGGAGGGGGTTGGACAGGACCTCCCGCAGCCAGTGCCCTGGTCCCATCTGGGAGGTGCACAGTTGTCCTGGGGCCTGGGGGAGGGGAGGATGCTGTTGGGGCCAACACCATGGCCAGGAACAGCACAGGGCAGTGGTCATCATTGGCAGAGGCCAGGCTGGATCAGTGGGGTGCTGGGTGTTCCTGGCAGGGGCAGGAGCAGGGGCAGGGGCTGGAGTAGCCCTGGCACAGGGAGGTAGGGTGGACAAAGGAGCTGCTACTCGCTGCCCCTGCACTGGGCACATGGCTCCTGGGTACGGAAGGGACTGGCCAGGCATCAGAGTTTCCCAGATGACTGTCTGGGGCTGCCAAGTGCTGGCAGCCATGTGGTCGAAGGATGGACCTCCCCCTGGTGGCCACAGGGGCACATGGCAGGGCTGTAGGGACTTGGGACTAACTTTTGCCCCAAGTCCCTGCACATCTAGACACCTGCCAAAAATCAAATAAAGGACATTACCTTAATGCATATTAAGATTAATCATGCTTAAATGCACATGTAGACATGATCTTTAAGAAGCAAGTGAACAACTAATGTACATGCCATAGTGCTACACACTGCCCTGAATTAAAAATAATCCTGGGTTAAACAGGTGTAACACACACACACACACACACACATTTGGGTTCTGTATGGTAAAGTGTGTACTTTTGGTTGTGTATTGTGGGGAGGTGGGGGGGGATATGTGTGTGTGTGTTTTCATGTGGGCAGGATGGTCCCTGTTGTTCTAGCCATGTACTCAGCACATGGCAATCTGGGGTCTGTATCTGGGCAAAGTATGTAAGACCCTCTGGCCTCTTTGGCCAGAGCAAGCAGAAGATCCTCCAGGCAGATTGAGGAGAGAGAGGGTGGACCGTGGCACTCTCTAATTGGACAAGGCTTTGGTGATGCCACACCAGGTATATGAGAACAACTAAACTAAGGTTTTTCTCTATTTCTCTTGGGGCTGCCAAGACCCTATCAGCTGAATTGGGAGCCAGAAAACCTGCTCCCTATGGGGGGGTAAGGGTCCTTCACCCCCCTCCCCCTTCACTGGAGAGACAAGCAAAAGCTATATGACAGGAAAGTCTCAGGTACAGGGAGAGAAAGTCTGTCTCAGAGTTTGAGCTACCTATTTCCTCCCTCTGTCCCTCTTTTTTTCCTGAGTGAGGGGGTTGATCACTGGAACAAACTGATCAGAAATTGAGTCCTGGCAGTTTTGACCACACAGACCTTGAGTGGAATAATACCATGGGGGTATTAATCCCTGGAACAGACTGACCAACAGCGGGTCCTGGCAGTTACTGCCTGCATAGGCCTGGCCCCCTCTGTTTTGTAATTGTAGTGTCTCAGCATAGCGGTTTAGCTGAGACTCAATGATCAGGCTGCAGCCATAGGCCTGGGCACTTTTTCCTGTTTCACAATTATTGCATTTCAGCCTAGCTGTGTGGCTGAACCTCAGCCATATGTTTGGCTGGCAGATTTGGGCCAGGGTAAAGGGTGGCACAATTTGAGCTAGGGTGAGACCTGGTACTACTTGTTGTTTATCCAGGCCTTAGTGTAGTATAGGCCTGGCCAGATTTTGCTGCCCAGTTCAGGCCCACTGAGATAGGCCTAGGCCTCCTTTAGTGTGGTTGGGCACTACTTGTAGTTCAGGCCCAGGCCAAGATAGGCCTGATCTTTCCTCGAGTTCTTTTGCAGTTTTCTGCCCAGCAGAGCTGGGATTTGGACTAGGAATTTTTGGGTGTGGTATGTTGACAAAAGCCACAATTAACCTTGCAAAGCCACCATGAGAAGTGGTCGATGCTCGACCACTTCTCCAGGAGCAATGGAGCCCCTTGCAACGCAGAAGGACTCATGCTCTTGAGCAGCTCCCCGCAGCACAGCGAACTCAAGGAGCAGCTCACGGGACTCTCTGGTGTGGGCCCCCCTCTGTAGCACTTTGCTGAAGGGCAGGTACAGGAGTAAAGGCCCCCAGAACTACTCTTTGGGGAGCTCCAAGTCCCAGACTACCTGGGTATGGATGAAGCCTCCCCAAGAGGGTGCTACCTACAGATTTTGCTTTGTAGTTAATAGGGTTTTTAAATTATATTTAGTGGGGGGTTTTAATTCTTTGTAATAAATTTGGGTTTTGTGTTTACACTGCTTGCAAGGAGGGGGATTTTGTTTATATGGGACACCCCAGCAAATTTAGTGTTCCCAGATTTCTGGGGGATGGGGCTCGAGCCCCTGGTATAATTTATGAGGTACCCTGAAGTGTGAACCCAGCCCTTTTTGCTGCCAATTGGTGCCCAGCAGAAGGGATAACTTGGTAGCGCTGCATAGTGAAGCGCTTCAGGTTGTGTCTGTCCCTCCCACAAGACTGGTGATGCATAGACACGAATTAGCATGCCTCAAACTGAGAAACTGTTAGCCTCATGTGAGAAATGTTCTGAGGTGGCTACATTAACAGAAATGTTGGGATATAGTAGACCGTGCCATGCTTCACTATGAGGTCCAGAGGGAGTTTAGATGTGCCATTAGCAATTCTCCCATGTGGAAGGAGTAACAATGCACTCCTTAAGACAAAAAGTAACTAACTGGACAGAAGGGGATCAAATGCCTTGCTACAAGAACGGTGTTAGTGCCCAAAAGCTTGCAAAGAACAATTTTTCCAACTATTTAGTGTTCTAGTAAAAGATATCACAGCTACCCAAAGAACCGTGTCTTGCTACAAGAAATGTGTGGAACACCTACCTGCTCAAATGTTCACTCTTGCGCATTTTTCAGCAGGGGGGCCATTATATCTCTGCTTTTACAATACTTTTTCTCAAATTGTTGGTAGTTTAATATCTCCCAGATCAGTTTAGTCTTACCTACAGTCATGCCCTGTTAGAAGAAACCAGTGAATTTATTGCCAGAACACCCATAAGTGCATGCAACTCTCTTCTGGAGAGTTGGGGTATAAGAAGCATCTCAGAGCTGGCTTTCCAAAAGCCCATTATGTTTCATGGTTTATTAGGCTTTCAGTTCAATAATGTCTCTCCTTATCTAATGTATAATTATTTTGCAGTAAGGAGTGTTGGTATTAATCAATCACTACTTCATCATATGTTCCTAGGAAAAGCTCCTTTTGGTAGTTAGTGGGTGGGCCACCACAGGCAAGGTTGTCCCCTGATAGACAGTTTACCTTCCTCATTTGAAGGACAGGAGATCCAAATCATACATAAGGAGCATTGGAAATGCCTCTCTCACAGAAGAGAAAATGACAGATTCAGCTGCATATATTTAATTTGGATATTACAAGGAATCTTTAGAAGTTGCTGTCTGTAGCTGCTCATGTGCTACACCTCCCTTATTTAATCCCTATCTGCTACAATTTAAGTGTAATTATACTTGATGATCAATTCAGCAGGGTGTAAATTAATTATAATAGATCTTGCTACAAAATTTTGGAATATCCCTGGTGCTTATTGTAGAATTGCTGACGGCTCCACACAGATCTTCACGAGAAGACTGTTCACACTAACATTGCTGGTGGGTGATTAATTGCCCTTGTCCTGACTCTGCTTGACATGTTGTTGCCTCCTAATTATTTTCACTCATCACATTTGAGCTACAAATGAATGAAATTGCAGATAGCAGGTCCACATCCCCTCAAGCATCTGAGGTGTCATCAGCTGTGGGCCAAAGCATCAGTCCCATTATATCACACAGACATAATGCCATTGCTTATAGCCCTATTTTATTCTACCACATTTACAGAGAGTCATAGAAAACATTAGCAGTAGATTGCATGGACAATTGTAAAAAACATTAAAATCTTGAAGTCTTGCATATTTTTTTTAATTTTTATTGAATGGAACATTTAATGAATTTCCAAAAAAGTCCATAAAGAAATATTACTTAAAAATGCCATAAATAAGTGGAAAATATTGACCAAAATGATTATTTCTTCACAGAAAAATCAGTTAATTTGCCTTACTAAAACTGTAGCTCTTCCAGATATGTTGTCTATATTCACTCTGGGTGTGCATAAACCTTGAAACTCAGTATCAGGATCCTTTGGTCGACAATGTCTGTTAGATCCTCACTTGATTACATGTTCCCTTTCCCAAGGACATACAGGAGACGGAGCATAGCCAACCATCCCTCTTTTTTTTCCACCAAAAAAGAGTCTAGGTGTTATCAACCTCCATAGCAGAATGCAAAGATGGCAGGTTGTTGGTACACTTGCACACAATACATTTTGAGGAACCTGGTACCTTTAAGTAAGTAACTTCTTTTCTTTTCAGGTGTAGCTGTCTGTGTCAAAGAATTGTGCTTAGTAAATACACAAACTAATCCATAGGTGGCTTCTATACAATGAATCAATGAATTTTAAAATTACCACTGCTGCTGTACCATCACAACATCCCTCTCACCCTCGTGGGAGTCCAAGATGCTAAATGCTGGAGGACATGGAGAGTCCTCAGGTTTGGGACAGAAATGGCTGTGCTAGACACATTATTCTACCTCCAGTCATAAAGAGAATCCCAAGACAATAATGTGTTCCTAGGCAGAATGATCCTTCATGCAGAAGCAATAGTAGTCCAAGTATCTCTAATGGAACTGCGCAACCAAGGAACCGGAGCAAGTGCCCTTGCGCTGGTCAGGTTTCTGGAACTATGCTCTGTTTTCAGGCAGGGATTTTTCCAAGGCCTGCTCATTTCACACAGGCACCATTCTCTTCTTCACCCTCTTTGTTTTTCACCACTGCACTGTGCACTGCATTAGAAACTTGAGGGGAGAAGTCCCATTAGACTTACTTCAGCTTTTTGTAAAAGGGAAACGATTTATGTCCCAAACAAGATCTGTTGTCTTGGCCTCATTACCTAGGACTCTCATTCTCTTTTATCATGACCTGGCTTGCCGCTCTGAGTCAGTCACAGCTGCTCGGTCACCTGGTCATTCACCATGCTTTTGTAGCTGGATAAATTCAGAAGGCTCCTCTTCTCCCCCAGATGAATTCCAGTGACCATCTTATCAGCTCCTTAGAGACATGCTGACTACATAACAAGATTGTTACAGAAGGGAAAGCAATTGTTTGAAGGTAAAGTAGCAGATAACTGAGCTGCACAGCATGGTAGTGTTGTTTCTACAGGTAAATGACTTCCAGCCATGGAATCCAGCCATAAGCAGTGGCCAGGGCCCTGTGATAGGATGGTTATAGGATTGATCACATTTAGGATAGCTTGACCAGCAGTCTTTATCCATGCTCCTACTCAGCTGGGGGAGACTGGTTTAGTGAAAGAGTATGGTTAAAGTAAGACTTTTTTGCTTCAAGACAGTCTCCTTTGACACGTGGCTACAACTCAGGCTCGATGAGTATGGATTTTTGTTTCAGCTGCTGAAGGAAAAATTGGGGGAAAATTCTCGTAAGATTGAAATACTACTAAGAACCTATTTAACTCTGGAAATAGGCATACAACATGCAAGATAATAGCTGCGAGAAAATACTAACACTGTGTGTAGTTTATAATTGGTTCAGATGACATATTTCATTTTCTTTTTGTGAACCTCTGTTCCTTGACAACAGAGAGCAAAAATCCTCATATAATTCAATTTTAATTTATGGACAGTCAATAGCCAGAATAAACTAAACTATTTTATTATTATTTTAAGGATTGCTGTTACCTATTTGGACAAATTGAATGATAGAACCTTCAGCTCAGATTTTTTTCATATCAGCCAGTTAAAAGGAAAAAAAAAATTCTACAGAGGTTTCCTTTTTTCTTCTACCTAAATGCACAATCATTTCAAATTGTCAGTTTTTCCTAGAATGAGGCTATGAAATACGTAGGTGACAACATCACAAGTGAATGAAGGGGTTCTTTGTTTTGTGTTGATATTTGCTTGGTTATTTCTTTATTTTTGAGTCAGTGCTCTAAAATTGCTCTTAGAATACCAGAACATTCATAAATGGGAGCATGTTAGTCCTGTTTTTTCTATTTCATCAACATCTTTACATATAATCTTGAACTGTCAAATCTCTTGGTATGGAATGCAACTGATAGGTTGAGTCAGTACATTGTTTCGCATTATTCTTTTGAAAATTATTGAGTCATAATTTGACTATAAGTGATAGAACCTTGAAATGCATTATTCTGTGAATGAACACAGAGATTCTCATATTAAAATAAAATCAAGGGATGTATGTATTTCTGTGTCCAGCCTGCAACAGTGCCTAGTACTGAACATCTTAACTAGAGTGTTTTCCTTATTTTACCTGTGAAGTACTAACTGGTGAATAGGTAGCTCAGGAGACCCAGGCCAGGTATGGGGAAGCCCCAGCCCCCTATGCCCAGCTGTGGGGACAGGCACCTTCTCACGGGTCTCCGTAGCCCTGCTCTGCCCCACCACATGGAGAAGGGGAGGAGGAAATTCCCTTCCTCTTCCACATGGCAGAAGAGCAAAGCAGGGCTCAGGAGACCCTGTGCTGAGACAGTGGAAGCCCCTGCCCCACACTGGGCTGTGGAGGCAGGCACCTTGCAGGGGGAAATCTTTCCTCCCCTCCCTCTCAGCCTCACCCCATTCACCCCACATCCAGCCAGCTAAGCAAAGCCTTGGCTGGTGTGATCTAGTTGAGCAAGGAGTTGGACTAGACCTCCTGAGGTCCCATTTTGCATGGTGCAAGCTGAAAAGATGAGTGAGAGCAGTGCAAAGACACCCCATGTAGCAAAGAAAATTTCTGCCATGCATTGAGTAAAGCAGTTTCCTACAGTTTCCTACAGGCACTCTTCAGTGCCACTCAGACAGTGGCAAGCTCATCTGCTCCTTGTTTAATGCGACTGGATCTGGTGAGAAAAAATAGTATCAATCACCATTTAGAGAGTCAGAAGGACACCAGAAAAGAAAGGCTGCTTCAAAGGCTGAAGGATAGAGCAAGCAACAGACCACCGTGTCCTTGATGTTCAAAAAGACCACTGAAAGCAGTCTGGCAAGGAGAAAGGCTACATTTGCTGGGGTCAAAGCGTTCGCAGCTTCAAATATCCCTCTGCAGAAACTTTACCACCTGATCTGGAGACAGTACTTGCAGGACAACATGCCAAATGGAGGAAGTATTCCAAGAGCCAACAGGCTTCAGGAAAAATAGCTTCCACAGGTTTTCATAGATGATTCATAGATTCATAGATGTTAGGGTCAGAAGGGACCTCTATTGATCATCAAGTCCGACCCCCTGCATAAGCAGGAAAGAGTGCTGGGTCTAGATGACCCCAGCTAGATACTCATCTAACCTCCTCTTGAAGACCCCCAGGGTAGGGGAGAGCACCACCTCCCTTGGGAGCCTGTTCCAGACCTTGGCCACTCGAACTGTGAAGAAGTTCTTCCTAATGTCCAGTCTAAATCTGCTCTCTGCTAGCTTGTGGCCATTGTTTCTTGTAACCCCCGGGGGCGCCTTGGTGAATAAATCCTCACCAATTCCCTTCTGTGCCCCCGTGATGAACTTATAGGCAGCCACAAGGTCGCCTCTCAACCTTCTCTTGCGGAGGCTGAAAAGGTCCAGTTTCTCTAGTCTCTCCTTGTAGGGCTTGGTCTGCAGGCCCTTGACCATACGAGTTGCCCTTCTCTGTACCCTCTCCAGGTTATCCGCATCCTTCTTGAAGTGTGGCGCCCAGAATTGCACGCAGTACTCCAACTGCGGTCTGACCAACGCCCTATAGAGGGGAAGTATCACCTCCCTGGACCTATTCATCATGCATCTGCTGATGCACGATAAAGTGCCATTGGCTTTTCTGATGGCTTCGTCACAGAAGCCATCAGAAAAGCCACCTTTGGCACATGCGAAGGTGATACCTTCGCATGTGCAGTCCAAAAAAGCTGCACTTGCAGAATTCAACTCCATTTCCATTGTGGCTGATGAAGCCATGGACAGTCAGGGCAACTGCTTCCTGCATATTTTATTTGTAGCTTGAAGCTGGAATATAGTGACCTGCCTGTTTTTCAGACAGAGCCAGTCCACCTTAAGGCTGTCAGTTTTTCAACAGTTGCACAGGTCGTCATGAAAACTGGTTTCACTTACAGCTTAGACTTCAACAAGATCTTGGGCTTCTTTTCTGACAACCAGGTACATGAGCAAGGCTTTTACTGATGTACTCCTGGGAGCAATGCCCAACTCTGCACATCACCTGCAATGCACACATCCTATCATTGGTGAGTGACATCTGGCACATGCAGTTCCATGATGTGGATAACCGTGTGTCCTGTCTGAAGAAAGCCTTCAAACACTGTCCTGGCTGTAAGCTCCAGCACAGGGAGTCCATTACCAATTAGTGTGAGGACCCATGTGCTACTGTTCCACTACCACCACAGCCTGTGTCACCTGCTGGATTCATGGTTCAATGCCATCCAGTACCAATGTTGTACTATCGCCATCCAGTACTACTGGCAGTTTGTGGCCAAAGAGCTGGACATCACACTGGGCATGCAGTGCATGCTCCACCTCGGGCATCTCCTGGAGAAGAGAGACGTTAAAGAGCAGGTAACCTTTTTGGCAGAAAAAGCCACAAAATTCATGGAGTTCTTCACCTGGTTGGAGGGCCATCCATCCACCAGGCTCACAACAAAGTGATGGACTTACTAAGCTGGGTTGAAGGCAGGGCATCATTGCACAAACTTTCCAGGTATCAATGAGAAAACCAGCAGATAAGGGAGGTGTTTCAGGCAGTAGCTGCCAAGCTGCACCAATATTACAGGTACAATCCCCCCAGTCTGCTAAGGTTCAGGCAACCGGCTGATTTGTTCCTTAGGGCAGTGCAAATTTTTTTTACCAAACCAGGTGGCTCTGCTGAACTTTGATGATTAACTGCTTAAGTCCATTCTTGGGTGGGGGAAACAGCATGAGCAGGAATATCCTGCTTATATAAGCAAAGAGTGCCAGATGCCTGTGAACATGACTATATGCTGGGACTCTGTCAGGATTCCCAAAGCTATACACTCTGGCAAAACAGTGCTTCACAGTCCCCGCGAATTTGGGGGATGTGGAGTGCGCCATCTCTGTCTATGACCAAGTGTTCACTCCACAAAGACAAGCTATGTCACCAGGAAATGTCAGTGGCTGCTCCGTGCTCACTTTCAATCGTTAACATGGATTCAGTAATTGACTATGCTTGAGGCTCAGTGTTCCGTAAGAGTTAGCACTCAATAAAAGTTGTTGTTTAATAACGTTTATTTATTATGGTTTTATTAAGAATTCTAAGTGGTGAGCTTTACTTAAAAGTTGTTGTTTAATAGCAGGGTTTCCTTCTTAAAACAGCTGAAGAACAGCTGCTGGTCAATAGTAATCAGCCCCATGATGGGCTCCCTCAGCCAGAGGCATGGAAAATGCCCAAAATTGACTCCGGCAAGCTTGGAGGAAGCCTGCTTTCCCTCCAGTGGAGCCTGAATTACAGTGGTTCCTAGTGATAACGTCACTGATTTTGGTAGAGCTCCACTTAAAATGCAAGGCATAACTAATAACAAATTCTAGGCCTTCGTAGAAACTGAAACATTTCAACCTTCAAAATAAATCTGGATTCACATTTTATCAGAAATGTAACAAGTTAAAAGGCAAACCAAAGGACCCCTAGAACTGCATGAAAGTCAGTTCATAACAGGCCTCCAGTTTTGGAGACTGGGCCCAGGTCTGGTTACTAGCTTTCAGTCACAGATTTATCCAAGGACTGAGGGCAAGACTTGGATTCATGAGAGCTGGTTCCCATTCTCAACTTTGTAGCTGATCTACTGTGACTTTGGGCAATCCACTTCAACACTCGTTTTCACTTTCCACCCTTTGTCTAGCCCATTTAGTGTGTAAATTCTGCAGGGTAGGAATTGTTTCTTATTGTTTTCATATAGAACCACGCAAAATGGGGCACCAACCCCTTTATACTAATATAATGCAAATTAATAAACATAATTTAGGTAATAAGACTAAAAGTGTGAATAAAATATGAATTGTGGTGGTTAACTGTCCCTTCTCCTCCTGTCCTCCCAACTTTTCTCTTTACATAGCCTAAGATCACAGCTATAGCATTTTGAATTCAAATATAACCTATCCTTTATAACTTGCCAGCATGTATGCATGGTATACTATGTGTAATGACCATAAAGTATTTCATTTGTGAAACCATATCCTTTTACCATACTCTGCAAGCAATATTAGAACAAAGTACAAATCAACTACAACTATCATATTTACAATATATAATTTAATTCTAATGATACACTCAAGCATTTTGCTACCAGAAAATGGTGCCTATGAGAAATTTGCAAATTTTTATTCGTATACAAAACAGCATAAAATAATAGATATATTCTATAACAATCGATTTGAGACACAAAATATACCAATAATCAGTATTAGGCTATTTCCCCGCAGAGAATAATGTGTATCTCTTTATAAAAGTTTCCAATTTTATAATCTGGAGATAAACAAAGTAGATGTTGCAAACAACTTTGTATGAGCAGCTAAGTTCAATGTAGGGTAGCTGTAAAAAAGTGGCATTTTGTTGTTGTTGTTGTTCTGGAAGACTTTGTAGTTTTTAGTTCCTGAATTTCCACAAGCAATCCACAAGAATAGTGGGTCTAACTTCTCAGAGGAGACACAGTATTCACAGAATTTCCACAGGAAATGACGCTTCACAATGCATGGATCACCTCAGTGAACCACTGGCAACCACTTGTCAAAGAAACAAACCATAAATATAGCCATACTGTATTTTAAAAATTAAAATGTGTAAGTTAACAAAAAAGTACATAATTTGATTCATGTTTAACACTGTTCCAGCTAATAACATCTCTGTATACCTGTGCTCAATGCTAATCAGTCTTGATGGCATTAGTGACACTTCAGAATCTCACAGGGCTGGCATTTGGGAGCATAGGGCCTCAAGCTTATTGTTAGAAAGTAGTGACTTCCCTCACCATTGTACTACACTGAACAGGGTACAGTTTACTCTTAGAATGAAAAACAACACAGCAGTAAATGTCTTTTAACATTCAATGCAAGTGATCTATATTCTCAAAAATGTGAGGGGGTGAGAGAATCTCTTTATGCCTAGCCTACGACAACCAACAAACTAGTAAATTCTGGGTGCCATTACCGCTTTGCAGGGGGACTAACTGATGAAGCACATAGCATGGAGTTTTGGCCTGTCCATGTACTGCCAGTGTCCCTATTGGACTACTTCCTAACTTGGCATGTCACTGGGACAGCTGCTGCAGAGTTGTCCTCTAAGCTTGCTCTTCACTTCTGGCCACCATTACATGTGGCTGACACGCTCATTTGGGGAGGCTTTCCGTTAGACCCACAAAAGGGCCACACAAGGTTCACCCCATAAATAGCAATACTACAAATATATTTGGGGTAAACTTAATAAGAGTTCCTAAACTGTACTGTGTTTTCCAATGCAAATAATGCCATCAAGTAACAATAGACCCTTTATAGTATCACAAAAATCCAAACTATCAGTTTCTTCACATTCCTGAAAAGAAGTGCCAATCCATTGCTAAAGCATTCACTACAGTCTGACAATTTATAATCCAAAAAGTTGTCTGGAGAAGAAATTTGTAAACAAATATTTTTACTCATCTCCAATATGTCAGTGAAGATAGATTTATACTATTGAATAGAAATGACTGCAGGTACATCTATTAGGTGGGAGTAGAACCAATATATCAGGGATTAATTTCAATGAGGCCTTTTCTGGGGTGGGGGGAAATGGATAACAAAATATACAATTAATTTTGATGCCACACAAACCTCTTTTTCTGGTTATTTCCTGTTTAGGCTGATAACACAATTAATTCAACATTCTCTTTTGCCTGCGTTAAGACTGATATTCACCAGCACTCTCAAAACCAAACATAAATGCTGTATTTAATCAAAAGCTGAGTTAATGTTTAATGGCTGTATTGTGAGCTATATCTCACTTATTATCAGTTTCTATTTATATCATATTACTTTCTAAATGGTAACAACCCAGTGGGACAATCTGGAGGAAGTGGCACCTTCTTTGGAGAACCAGTTTGATAAGCTTCTGTTTGCAAGACATGAGAGTCTTTGGTTTTGCTTTCCAATGATACGTGCGGTGGGAGTGGTTAAACACTCAACATTTTCCATTCTTTAGTGATTATGGCATCTGTTACTCTACATCAAAGGAAGCACTATGTTTACTTCAATATTCCCAAGATGAAGTATGGTGAATTTTGAAGTGCTCAGTGCAACGATGTATTAATTCAGAGTAATGTATATTGATATTTTCAAAAACATGCAATTATATGTTGAAGAGGTTTAGTTTTTATGTAGCATCACAGGTTAAAGCTTTTATTCCAGTAGCAACATAGACGGGTCTTCATTCTGTGGTTTTAATGCAGATGTCACTTGGGGGTCACTAGATGAAGTCATACCAAGAAACGGAATAAGTTTCCAGAACTGGATTCTGTATTCAATTAAATGTAACCAGCAGTGTTGGTAATACGATGATAAGAGACTGCAAAGCATGACACTCATTTATTGGCAGGTGAGAGAAAAAGCTATAGGACATTGTTTCCTCAAGGTCATACACATACCCATAATAAGTAGATTGGCATTAACTAGAACTGCATTTACTAGGAAAGCAGGGAAAATTGATGAAAGGAATCAACCTTTGGGGTTATGGTTAAGAGACTCTTCAGATTGATATCTTAATTGTGAGAATATCAAGTTAAAATATTTTTTTATCATACCCTTTAAATGTTGATTTATGCAGCTCTGGGATTCCTGTTGTTAACATTTTCCTCAGGATAATATGTACTGTCCTTCTTTAGGACATCAACATCTATGCTCAGACAAACTGTATGCTCATGCCACCTTTACTTGTAGTTCCATCATTTGCATTCTGTAGCTCCTCAGTGGACCTTTACTATCATTACTCTGTCTTTCCACCATTGCCAAACAGTGCCCAGTGGTGTTGTGCATTAAGCTCAGACTTGTTGATGGAAATGTTTTATGTTAAATTGGGCTGTAACATGCGCTTTCCAAAGATGGCTTGCCACAGCATAAAAATAAGCCCATGTCTCATTTCAACTCACCCTTTTTTGTCTTTGTAGTCCTTCATTTTTTCTCCCTTTATAAACTTGTATGCAGGATCAAGGGCAACAAAATCACAGATTACAAATGAAATAATGTCCTGTGCCTTGTTAAGAAATTATGTTTACTCATTCGTGCATGTTGCAAACAGAGTATGGTGGAAACACTTTGTAGTGCGTATACAGTTTGTATGACATACTTATGTATCCGTATCCATCACATACATAAGCATGATAAGCATGATGTAAATAAGCATCAGCAGTTTCTAGTAGGGATATTATCATCAAATGTACTGAAATTATTTTTAGCAGTTATGCTAGAAAGAGTGGATATAGTATTTGGAATATGGAAAACCACTCTCACATTTTGCCAGTATTGAATACTAAACTCTAGAGACAAAGAATAGTTTTAGAAGCACTGAATTAAGAGACACTGCATCTCTATTAAATTTATAGAGTACATAAAAATGGAAATTCTCAAAGTGCATTAAGTACTATGTCCCACTAGCAGCAAAGCATTAGCTTCATTTTCTTCTTCTGTTAAACAGTAAACTCGTGTGTATATAACATTGTATACACATGTACATATGATACATATTTTATATATACACATATATACACGTCTAAATGTGATGTACAGAAAGATACACAACACATATACACACACTTTTTACTACTGTATTTGAAGTTTCAATTTGAAAATTGACAATTATTCTCAGAAGCTATGCAAGTTATAAATACTGACTATTAATATACTTTACCAGCATTAGAAATTATTACTATGCAAATGGTTAAAATATGAGTAATGGAATTTCTTTTAAATTTTCAGATTATTTTGATGACATGTAATCAGCTTCTAATTCTGGTATAGTGAACATACAAGTATTTTGTTTTCTGTCTTGTGCTTTTTTATTTCTTTCTCTTAGTATAAAAGATATAAACTGATATAAAGCAAGGCTATGGGGCCTAAAATATAGTTTCTGCAAAGTTCTCTCTCTTTCCTGAGTATTCAACGATTCTTTAAAAAAATAAAATAAAAAAATAGAGGGTTTGCAATATCAGAAGTTGGGTTTCTTTTCTAATGCATAAACCTTAAAGCATTTTCCCAAACAGTATGTACTGATCCTCTCCCTGTAAAGTGCAAAAATATTATGATGTAAACAGAGCTACTACAAAAGTGTCATACTGATATTCATCAGCATGAGGTTTCTTGAAATTGTCCCATATTTGTTTCAGCACTGGAATCCTTTCTTATCAACATCTTTTGAGCAAAGCTTATCCCTTTGGTGATCAGACAGTATCAGCTGAAATACAACAGGCAGTTTGACTTCACAAGAGGGGGGAAGAAAAAATCTGTTCAGAATTGCAAGTTCTCATCTTTTGGATGGATAATTCTTTGTTCCCCATGGATAGTAGTGATACCTAAAAAGATAAGAGGTAGACAGTAAGTAAGTGTTTGTAGACCCTAGGAAATCCTTACTACTCAATTTCACTAAGACCAGAGTAGGTCTCTGTGCTTTTGACAGCAAGTTCCTATGATATAAATGTAACGTATGAGCCAGGAAAATTTGAATGCCTTTCTACAAGGCATGTTTTAATTCAAATGTAAGTTAATGAACCTGAGACGGGACTTACTGGGACAAATGTCATAGCCTGCTATTCAGGGGATCAGGCAAGATGTATTTAACACAGGGGTATCAAACTCACCCTGGGTTCCAGGCCAGACCCATACTGCAGGGCTCCTCCTGGACAGGATCCATGGAGTGAGCAGCAGCTGCAGTGGGTCTAGTTCTGGGTGTGGGGCCAGCAATGTGGGTTCAGGAGCAGGCAATAGTGCAGGTCAGGCATCAAGCAGCAGCATGGGTTGAAGAGCAGGCAGTGGCACAGATTCAAGGGTAGGCAGTCATGGAGCAAGTGAGGGCTGTATCTGCACAGCCTTCACTCACCCCTGCCGCCAATGGCCATGTCCATTGGGGTCCAGGGACCCCATATTCTGCAGCAAGACATGTTCCCCCACAACTTCCAGTAGCCTACCAGACTACTAGTAGGTCAGATGGAATGGTTCCTCAGGCTGGATCTAGTCCATGAGCTATGCGTTTGACACCCTTGATTTAACACTTCCTTTGGACTTACAATCTATAGGCAGGGTAACTTCACGTGACAAATGTTTGAGCACAGTGTCATGGTGGGATCTGTACAGAGCCAATCTAAACTCCCATATTCCTAGTGACCTGCCTCTGACATGACCTAAAGTAGCATGGAGGCAAGCTTTATCTTATGCTACTGGTGAAAAGTCTCTTAGATACTTGAGCAGTGTGGTGTCTACATCTCTACCCATTTTCTCTTAACATGCTCCTGAAATGCCAGGCAAGAGAGCTAGTGCAGGAAGTGGTGGAAATGCTTCTGCCAATTTTGCACTGGTGAAGATGGCATCAAATAAGCAAACCTGTACTGTATTATATTTTATTGCCCCATGGAAACATGATATACAGCTTTTCTCTCAAGCACAGTACTGCTGGAAAGTAACAAGCATTTATTTTTTCTTTCCCTCAGAAGCTGATCCAACTTCCATTTCAAGATTGAGGTAGACTTCTTCAGCCTACTTTCTCTAACATCTGTCAAAATGTATAGTCAAAAACACCAGACCCTAAGCATGAATCAAAGCACTCCACTGTGCACACAGTTCTCTCCTGGGAAGATGATGAGACACAAAAGGAAGCACATGTTATACTGGTCACGTTTATTATGCTTTTGGAAGGGGGTCTGATCGTATAGTGATAAGGACAGGATTAGAATCTGTAAAAACCTACCTATACCCCCTCCCCCCCACACAAATTATATTGAAAGAACTTTACTAAAATGCATAAAAATTAAGAAATGCAAGAATGAAGGTTGCCCATGTACCCTTACTGTGGGTCTTTAGTGTATCTACATTACAATACACCTTTGAATTTACACATCCACACATTAGTTTTCCCCCAAAACTATGACTCTAAGTGCACCAGACATTTTACTGATGGTTCTATCAGATGACCTGATGAACAATTCCTTGCATTTGAAAGCTTGTCTAACTTTATCCCAATCAAGCAGCTGGTTTAATAAAAAATATCACCCACAAAAATGCTTGCATCTTGCATAATTCCTAGACTATCACAGCTACAACATCACTCCAACACTATCAAAAACAGTAATTAATTTATCTTCACAACACCCCCAGGAGATTAGGAAGTGGTATTATTTCCACTTCACAGATTGCAAACTGAAGTACGGTACAGGGGAGATTAAGATCAAAAGCATCCATTAATTGGGGTGTTTGAGATACCTAAAACCTGATTTTTCGAAGTACTTTACATTATATGTTCCAAGCTGTGCTCTTACTGACTTCAGCTGCAGCTATGAGCACTTAACTCAACTGCAAATCAGATCAGGCACCCAGATAATGAGTAATACAGTTAGTAACCACCTGTGAAAGGTTTGGTTTAAGTAACTTCCTAGCATAGCACAGGAACTTTATCCAGATTCAAGAAAAAAGATGTCCATTAACAATGAAACCCTCCCTTCTTGCAATCTACAAACTTTTGTAATAGATGAAGCAGGGGTTCTTTGGACAACAGTGTCCTTCACTCCACCCCCCCAGTCTATCCCCAGGGCACATCTATATTGAACATTTAATAAGGCGGGGCTCGTATTGGAAAAATAGTATGTGATCATGTTCCTGAAGAATGTATCATAACACCAAAGTAGAAGGGGCTAAATTAAAGCTTATATGAGCAGTCTTGATTCTGGTATTTCTTAATATTTGAATGTGACTCTAAGAATTTTCTTTTAATGTAGAATGCATGTGTGTGGGTGTATAATTTCCCAAGTTTTTATAGAGTAATCTTAGAAAAAAACTTAAATTCCATCATGCAGCATTGACCACAGGGTTCATCAGCAGATCTAGAACCTTTAGATTTACCACACAAGCCTTTGCAATTTAAAGTGATGTAGTGAACTGTATCAGTAATAAGCTGTCATTCCACTGTGTGGACCAGCACTAGAGGAAGACGTGATACACTTCACCAGCGTGTTTTATGGGTGCACACTGATACCACAAGAATGGTGAAAGTTGGTCATGTTATATTTCACTTCAGACTTTGGAGGAGATTTTGCTGTAATGAATGCAGACACTTCTGCCCATTCCTACTCTAAGTTTAGCCAATTCTGCTCTGTTGACAAAGTCTATCGTGTTTTGAATCTATTTCCTGGATCTTGAGTCTCATGCAGCTTTTATAAATTTTATGCTTTAAGTCTCAGTGAAAGTGAATTGTCTTTGTTTGCCTGAAGCCTAGGGTACTAAAAGAGACATTAGATAACAGGGACTGAGCTGGTCTTGATCTCCAATGAACCTCAGGGGGTGAACAGAAGGACACTGTTGTCCAAAGAACCCCAACTTCAACTATTACAAAAGTTTGTAGATTGCAGTGATTACAGAGGCCAGGGTCACCAGCCTAAACTTGAAATCGTAGACTAACTTGTTAAGATGACAAAAGGCTAGGACAAGGCACCAAGCCCAGATAATATATTTTATTTGGGATTAGAAATAAATGGTGCAAATGAGAAAGAAGCCTAAATAATAGTGCTATCAGTATGTAGAGATGGCCAGTGATTCTCAACCAGGATGGCCACAGCACCCTGGGGTGCCTTGAGATCCTTTTAAGGATGACATGGGATACTGCTCAATATTAGCACTATTAGATTTGCAAACACCTACATATGATTCACAGGATAAAGCCAGAGAATTCAAACAGGAATCCATAGCATCAAGAACAATATGAAATCTGTTGCTGTTTTTTTCCCTGAGTTCTTTGCAACAGAAGAATCACTTTTCTGCAGTAAAAAACAAGTGAAAGATAAGAACTGGCATTTTTCAAGGGGTACCTTGGATTTAACTAGGTTGAGAACCACTGGAACATGCCTTAGAATCTTCTAAACATGCCAAGCCTCACAATTTCAAACCATTCCCAAAAACTTAAGGAGAAATGGAAGTGAGATAGGTTCGACTCTTTTGGAGCTATATACTGTCCTCCAGCCACTAGACTGGTATAATCTAGGGCACTGAAAAAAAAGTGGGTTCACCAGGGTGCCTCTTGGGGTAACAAGGAACAATGGTCACAAACTGACAGAGAGCAGATTTAGGCTAGATATCAAGAAAAACGTCTTCACAGTAAGGGTGGCCAAAATTTGGAATGGGCTTCCAAGGACAGTGGTGCTCTCACTTACTTTGGGGGTTTTTAAGAGAAGGCTGGATAGGCATCTGGCTGGGGTCATCTGACCCAGCACCTTTTCCTGCCTAGGCAGGGGGTTGGACTCTTAAAGTCCCTTCTGACCTTAGCATCTATGAATCAAAATACAAATCTGACTCTTTAACAAGACAGGATAAGTCAATAGGCAAATGAATTCTGGAGCAAAGGTTGAAATGGGATGTCACTCAATATAGGAAAGCTTCTGCAACACTTTTAGATTTTCAAGTGATACGGCCGTATGATCATTAACCCCATCATACATCAACCCCACCTTAACCAGTCAAAATTCAGATTCTACACTCATTCCTGAGTCTGATCACTTTCCTAGGAGTAACATCCTATGCAATTCTTAGAATGGTTAATAATACATAGCTATCATTAGAGCCAAAGCTGACAGTTTTCCTTTTGGTGAAACCGTTTTCTGTAACTATTTGAACAAATGCTCTCTACCTCTAAAAGAACAGAATTGAAAAAAATGTAGTGAACAAAGCTGTGAAAAAATAATGTATAAAATACAGTAATATATGTTTTTGATTCACTCTCACTTTATTAGTGGTGCTAGAAATGGTCTCTTTGTCACAGTATGACTCTTGAAATAACACTTCTCTACCATAAGAGGATCTCTGATTGTATGTATAACATAATAATTCATTTGGAATCTCAGCAAGCTGCAGCACTCAGCTGAAGATCACTAGAGTCTCTGACCTTGTGAGTTTTGCAGGATTTATTTACTTGAAACAAATCCATTTTCATACAGCTGAGCTTTTGCTTAGATTATGCCTCCTAGTACACTTTAGTGCAACTATATATGATACAATGTAATATAACTTGCAGCAAAGGCATTTCAAATCAGATATTTGGTTCCACTTGGGTATTGTATGTCCACCTTGATATTTTGAAGTGTGATAAAAAATTGCAACAGGTTTTCACTGTCCTATAAATAGGTTTGCAACAAACAAATAAACAAACAAACAAAACAGACCTATGTTGATAAACCACTCTCATATTTGGTGTAACATAAAATGAAGTTAAGCAGAAGGTACGGCAGGATAGCATGTTAGGGCACCTATACATGTGATAGAGCTCTGCTAATTCACATGATTCAGAGCAGTCTCGAGTCTGCTGGAGTGTGCTAATCAGTGCGCTCCAGCAGCCTCCGTGTCACATGTATTCAGTGACTCCACATTTCAAAACAGTGGTGGGAGGAGCTTTAACTAAAACTTGTTGAACGAGGTTCAGTTAAAGTGACTCCACTGCCATTTTGAAGTGTGGGATGCTGAATACACATGATGGACACATGGATACACATGATGCTGCAGCCACTTTAATTAGAACAGCTTTCAGAGCCACTCTAATTAAAGGCACCCTCCCCCCACCCCAACCCCAGAGCATGTGTATAGCTGCCTTTACAGACTAACAAGTTCAGAGAGGTATGAACTTGCACAGGCAACAACCTACTTCATCCGACGCTAGCAAGTGAAGTAAAAGTAAGAGAAAGGGTGGAGTCTGAAACTCAGCTAATTTTTAACTTGTATTTTTCAAGTTTCTGTACAAACAAGCTACACTAATGGAAGCACTGAGTACTTTCTGGGGATTATGATAGATGGACCCAAGTTGATTATTCAAGATACAGCTGAGGGTCATTATCCCCAGCTGGTCATTAATCCCCATGAAATAGCTGGCACTGAGCTAGTAATTACTATTATAATGAAAACGAAAAAAAAAGTGCATGACATTTTTCTTCTGAGGCTTAGTCTCTCATTTTCTAAAGAATTAATATTCCATCCATCACCCAATCAGGTTGCCTGGATTATTTCTCAGCATTCCACACAATTTATACTTTTGATTCTCTTTCTTCTGTCATTTCCTGAGGTTGTCCACACTGACAGTTAGGGTTTATCTTAAAGTCAACCTTAAGCCCTACCTGCCAACCATGTATACAATAAACCCTGCAGCTCAACCCCTGATGGTAGTCTATCCTTGTTCTGGAAGTTTGGTTAATCTTACAGGCGTTAGGTACACTCAGTTACTGCTCATCTGTAGGTCACTTTTGTCTGCAGTATGTTTGGAAGTTATGAGCCACAGGCATTAAAGTTTGAAGCAGTAATTCCATAATTCCCAGTTTCTGAATCTTGACCTATATGCATTCCACATCCTGTCTCTACTATCTGTAAGTAGAGATAATTCAGAAGGAAAGATAAGACTGATTCTTATGTTGTATGTGTATGCAGCATGATATAGATGACTTTGGCGCAGGCTATCAAGTATGATATATAGACACAGAAAACTGCTCACACATGACTTGGGCTGGTTGAGTTTAACATCAAAACTTAAACCTAAATACCAGTATAGACATAGACATACCCTCAATATCACTACCATTTCTTACTACAGTCTTTGTTTTGTTTGGGGTTTTTTTGGGGAGGGGCTGGCAGGAGGGCAGAGATCATGGAGAGAAGACAGACAGTCAGACAGACAGACATAAAAGCAACTAGTTAAATTATTTCAGTGGTAGAAGCCCCACAAACACTGCAGAATTCTAGTGTGATGCCATAGCCAACAGGGCAAATAATACCCTGGCATGCATCAATCTATGCATCTCCAGTGGAAGATTCTTCCACTCTACTTGGCACTGGTGAGACCGCAGCTCAAGTACCACATCCAGTACTGGGCGCTGCACTTCAACAAGGACATGGTAAACCTTGAGAGAGTCCAGAGAAGGGCCATCTGTATGATTACAGGCTTGCACAACAAGCCATACGAGGAAAGGCTAAGGGACCAGGGACTCTTCAGCCTGAAAAAGAGAAGGCTGATAGGGGACTTGATAGAGGCTTACCGCTACATCAGGGGCATACTTCAAGGGCTCGGTGAACAACTGTTCACCAGGGCTCCCTTGGAGAAAACCAGGAGTAATGGCCATAAACTCCTGGAAGACTGTTTCAGGCTCAACATTAGGAAGACACTTCTTCACAGCCAGGCTGTCCAGACTGTGGAATAAGCTACCTCCAGAGGTGTTGCAATCACCTATCTTGGAAATCTTCAAGAGAAGACTGGACGGTCACCTTGCTGGGGTCACCTGACCCCAGCTGTCTTTCCTGCTTGGTACAGGGGGCTGGACCTGATGATCTTCCAAGGTCCCTTCCAGCCTCACAACCTATGAATCTATTAATTCTATCTGTACACTTTCCACAGCTAGATTGAGAAGAAAGCATTTTAAACAGGTAGAAAGGTCTAAAAAGAAAAATAGCAGAGCTGACTGCTAAAAAGAAAACACATCTAATTACTAGTAGGATTTTATTATTATTTTTCCCAGTTCCCAAAGAAAAGAAGATAATATTTGACCCTAAGTAGATCATTTTATGAGTAGTGGAAAAAGGCCAAATAACAGTGGACATTGATAAATAACCTAGACTGCAGTTTAAGGAGGTTGATTTGTCCTTCAAGCCAAATGCACCTGTTTGGAGATTTTGAGGTAAAACCTACTGCTGCATGGTTGTCAGCTACATGAATGGTCTTATTTCAGGCAGATGCTGAAAGTTGGACTGTTTGACTACCAAGACCGCATGTATGAAGCAAAATGTGCAGGACTTCTGAGGACTCTAAACAGCACTGAGCAGAGCATATTTTAGAAACCCTCATTACAGAAAGGCAGGTAGGTGTTTTTGAGAGCAAGGACCCAGGGGCTGCGTCTATACAAGTGTGGACATATGGTTCCCAGGAGACAATTAGCAGTGGCACACCTTGTGCCACCACTATTTGTCCCTGGGGAATGGCTGTGCCACGTGCCCTCTGGCATGCAGCAAGTTACCCCAGGTGGGGTTTGGGAGGCTGGGGCCAGCACTGGTCTGGCCTCAGCAGCTTTACCTGGGATCCTGGGAGCCTCCTGGGGCTGCAGCCATGGCAATCTGGCTGCTTAAAGCCTGGGCAACAGCCGGAGTGTGGCTCCAGCTGGCCTGGCTCCAGTTTTGAGTGGTGCGTAATGCCCCACGTGTGCCACTCTGCTTTTTTTTTTGCACATGGATTTTTTTTTTACTCCTGGATATCCTGTACTGCTCCTCTGCAGTGTGGAGAACAATGTATGGTATGTGGTGCACTAAAGATGCACTCGTGTCTGTGGTGCCACATACAGCATGGCCGTGCTCACCTGGGTGTGGCCAGGGTGTCAAAGTGATTTCTGAAAGAGAGAAGAATACATAGGCTACTTGGAAATGGGATTTGAACTGGGGAAAGAAGGAAGTGCAAGTATGCATCCACTGTAGACAACAGCACGTATGCTGAACAGTAGCTCCTGGTGTAACAGCAAAAGACTGTAATGCAGTCAGTAACAGGTCAAAGAAAACTGCAGTATTGCTGTTATTTATCCATCATTGTAATGTGTGAAATACTATGAGAGAATGGATGTTCAATAGAAACAATGCACCAGTGAAATTTAAAATCCACACAGATGAGCTGTGTAAACTGAGCTCTGCTCAGTGCTGTTTAGAGTTCTCAGAGGTCTTCCACACATTAACCACTGAGAGCAAGAAAAAGTGAAACTTGAAGATCAAATAATACTCTTTGAACAGGTGAGGGAGATCTAACTCTCTCCAAAAATTTAACCAAGAGGGTCAATTTTGGTTTTGCCCCAAATTCCAAATGTGGGGAAGCATATAGCTGCATTGTCTCAGGACCACACCAGGAAGCCAACTCTAACTCTGAGAATCAGTTTCCCAGTGCTCCACATGGATTTACCCTGAACAGATTCCCCAAAACAACTATATCCTAGAGAATCCACAACAGACATGATGCCACATCTAGGAAATAGATACTGCAATTAGAAGACTTGGAAAACCATCTCCAGAGCTAATGGCATAAGGTGTGTCAACTGCCCATTCCTATACTATACGGTAAAATGCAAGCATATTTCATGATCCTATCCATGTATATTTTCCTAATAAACTGTTTTTTTATATTAGTATGTGTATAAGATGCCTGCCTATTTAATTTTAGCAGGATGTTTTCTAGCCAGCATGCAAAAGGTAAATGCATATCAAAATACAGGCCATTTATATAATGGCTTTATTAGACCTTGAGAAGATTACTGATACAAAGAGAGGTGTCCTGGAAGACAACTATGAAAACAATGCTGAACATCCAGAGAAAATATCACTAAAGTATCACAAGGGTATATGCCCTGGACCTCACAGAGCTTTCAGAGCTGACAGCTTGCAATTTACAGTATCTTACAAATATTTGATGCTTCATTTAAAACGCCAGATCCTGGACGCACATGAGCAGGAATGAGTCTCTATGCTCATATAAAAACAGTTTCTAGCCTTCACAGCTGCAAAAAACCCCTTGAAAACATGACATGTATATAGCCTAGAGGCTTAAAAGAAAAGCTAAGACCAATCTTTAATTTTTAAAACTTCATAATTTGGGAGTAGGGGGGTGGGGAGGGGTGCTGATTAATGGTTTGTTTAATATTTTGCTGCTGGCAATAGCATAATTTTTGTCTTTGGAAATCCAAGTTTTTTAAAGGCAAATAATGAGACACTTTTGAAAAAAGTATCATGTACAAAAAACTAAATAATAAGACTAACATTTAAAATCTGAGAGTCTGGAGTAAATCATCAGCTAAGTCCTCTAAGCAAAAGTGACCTGATTTTTAGACATTCTTAGCAGCTGAAAATACTATTTAAATAGTAGCAGGTGCTGCCGGTGTGCAGAAAATAAGTTGCTGCTATGGAAATCAAGTTATTTTGATTTAAGGCATCTAAGTATGGATTTGGGAATCTAGTGTTTGGCTCCCAGGATTGAAAATATTGCTTACTTCTAATAAGTGAAACAGATTTTTAGGCAAGATCTGGAGAAGCAAAATTGAACTATTTTTTATGAAAGGAAACTTACATTATTAAATATCTGGTGAAGGTGATTTAAGACAGGACTTGTAAACAGAACTAGAAATACCAGGTTTATGTTTCGGGATACTATGCTTTGTGTAATGTTTGAATGAATAATCCTCTTTATATGAATTAACTGTTGTTTGAGAAAGAGATGCTGACCACAATAAGGAACTTACCTGTTTTCAAACATCTTTACTTCTGTTGCCTCTCTCCTTGTGTGTTAGCACCTACATTTCCTCTTTTTTGTTTTGCATCTAATCATTATACTGATTATGCTTGTTTTAGTCTTGGAGCTCTGAGCAGCGGGGTATTATGAAAAAACAAAGTCCCATCAAAATGATTGTAATAGATGTGCCTTTTCTTTTAACTTAGTTTTTATATGGAAAAAATAGTAAGAGAAAATTGCTACTAGGCATGCAGCATTCTTTTGTCTGAGCAAAGAATACAGCACCTGTGGCCAAAACAAAAACTGGCTAAAATGTCCTTAATAAGTTTTCCCCAACTATACCCATATGCCATAAAATCATGTGCTTCGTTAAAAACTGAAAGAGAAAACTCCAGTTAGGAAACAGAACCAAATGCCTCATTTATCTAGCACTTTATAATTCACCTTTTCTTGTCAAATTGAATGCTATAGCTCACCTGTTAGAAATGAAACTATAATAGCCACTTTCTTCCAGAACCTCTTCAATCGCTGTCTACAGGTAGAAAACATTCATTTTAGTAAAAATGAATACTTTAGTTAAAAATAACAGAACACAATTGTTCATAAATAATGTTTAAAAATATTGACCTGCATTTGTTCGTATGTCATTCCTTCCGTCATGTCAAAAGTGCCAGGAAAGCCTACAAACAAATATCAAGTAATGTGAAACCGCTGAATCTGAGGCTTACATGGTCTTGCTCAGAGTTTCTTAGCAATCACAGCAGACCCAGAACAATAACAGAGCAGCTTGGTAACAACAAAAATTGGTAATCTTTTTTCTACATTGATCACAACAATTATGTATAGCCTTAGCAAAGGACCTTCTTATGGCTTGATAGAATATGGTACATGGACGTGATGAGATCACATGGTAAAAAATGGTCTTGTCCAATTCAGAAAACAAATATTGATTTTTATTTCTTTTTAATTTGGAACAACATAAAAAGGCATGCTGTTTTTCTGCCTTACTCATAATGCCAAATAAATAGTGCCCACAGCCAGCAGGAAACGTTGAGGACAAAAGTACTTCTTGCAAATTAAGAGTACCAGAAATTACAGATATTCATAGATTCATAGATGTTAGGGTCGGAAGGGACCTCAATAGATCATCGAGTCCGCCCCCCTGCATAGGCAGGAAAGAGTGCTGGGTCTAGATGACCCCAGCTAGATGCTTATTGAACATCTGATCAATTTGCATGGCTGTCCAGAGAAACAAAACAAAAGCACAGATTTAAAGTGATTGCTTGGAACTGGCTTTTTATTTGGATGTCACCCCTGACACTGTGTAACTTTTTATTTTTGTATTATGTTGTAAATTGATGTGCCTGTTTTTAACCCAACAGCTGCAGTAAGGAAGTGCTGCAGGTTCTCTGACCCTTATATTCTAGGCTTACCATTTTAAATTTTCTTTTGGCCTCTCCCCTTTTAATTGCAGCCATAACATTACTTTCCCCCCAGAGAATGGAAACGAAATTACTGATGTTCCAAAAATTAGATGAAGTGTGGCTTGATCATTTTCAGTAAAACCTAAAAGCAGCACCTCTGTTCTGTATTGCAGCTGAGGATGGAGAGCAGGAACTGGGTCTTGTACTGAGAAACCACAGGTGGCACTTTCACATGGTTCCCAGTTTAGCTGCACTCAGTGCTTGGTGGCTGCAACTGAGGATGGAGTCCATAATTTGTAGCACTGGTAAATGTCAGCACAAATCAGATTTGATTATAACCATGTTTGAAAAGCACATATGTTTGCAAGCCTTTGTATATACAGTATTGGATCACGTCTGGTTTCCTTCCATTATCCTTTCTAACTCTTTAAGGTCTTACCCAGTCAGGCAATTAAATCTAGTCTAAGCACTTTAAAGCATGATCTAATAATGGCTCCTTTTAGCGCTGTGTTTAAATACAGTTTTACTTGTTTACAAGCCATGAACTAGGCTAGATAAGCTTAAGTGGAAGATTTTTTAACATAAATAATAGGCACAGAGCTCCCATTGCCTCTTAGTTTGATTAGGCAAAAAAATGCCATTTGTGCTTTTGAAAATATCCCCCACAAATCAAGACTTATGTTTTGTTAAATAGGCCTGATCCATAGTGACAAAACATACCTGAAATGACCATGTTTTTTAAATGAGTTCAGTTAATAATTGCCAGCAGTCAGGTCCTTAAGTCAGCTACCACTATCATCACCACATCTCTTAATCAAAAAGTAAAGAGTAGACTGTAGACTTTGTTTTCCTTACCTTTTCTATCATCAGGGGCCAATATATTTCCCCCTGGGGAGTGAAGTAGCAAATGGCAATCAGCTGTAAAGAAGCTAGGCTCAATCAATTCAGGAGAACCCTGGAGTAGCTGGGGGGAAAAAAGGCGGAAACTACTGAACTCATTTTCACCAAAAACTTTTGCACATCCCTGTATTCCCAAGCACAGAGTGAGAAGTTAAATGGCATTTCAACACATTTTAAATGAATGAAGAACTGGCCAAATCAGTCATAAATACTGCACCTTTTTCCCTTCAGAGGCATTTATCAAGTACTGCAGGTAGTCAAACTGTATCCAGTATAAACCACACAGTTCTCTGCTACATGTGAAAGAACTATAAACTGCAAATTTCTATGAAGAAAAGAAGGAGAAAAGCGAGCTCTCAGAACCAGGAGAAGAATTGTCAGTGGCAGAGTTTTCAAAACTGGATGCCTAAAGTAAGACTCCCCAATCCATATTTATGTGGCTTGATTTTCAATCAGTGAGAACTCAGCACTTTTGATTACAGCTGAGTGCTCACAGCATTTGAAAACTAAAAATGTATCTAGTTATTTGAGTGCTGCCTGCCTGGGTATGGATGTAAGAGCCTAACTGTTAAGCACCTTGTCTTGGAAGCATCAGTCACTATAAAATGGCACTGTAGCATGGGCAACTGGTGCCTACCAAGTCTAGGGGGGCACCAGATTGCTGATGGGAGGGGCATCCCTCAGAAGCCGATCACTGACTGGGGGAAGGGAGGGAGGGGGGTCCTCTGGCGGCTGGTCACCGAGCCTGGAACCACCAGCAGCAAAACTGGCAAACCCAGAAGTGAACTTCCACTGGCACTTCCAGTTTCACAGCTGGTGCTTCCAGGAGGTGCACAGCCAATCTCAGGGGGTGCATGTTCACCCACGTGCACCGCCTATGCACTGCCATGCATTACAGTATCAGTTCTGTAGTGATGGAGGGAAGGAGTTTATGGTAGTGTACTCTGCAGTATCTCCAGAATGAAAAATATTTCTCATTCAACATTAAAATTATATATAAATAATAAATAGAATAAAATAGAGTTTTTAAGTGGCAAAAACTGGAAAAGACTTAGGTGGCATTTATGGGTCCTTTACTCCACCCACTAAAGTAGGAATCTATCTGATGCACTGTTTTTCTAACCTGATGATCTGCTCACTCTAATTTAAATATTTCAAGAAACAGAGCATCCACAGTTTCCTTTTCCAAATGATGGCACAATCCAATCTCATTGTCTGAAAACTTCCAATGCTCAGTCTATATTTTCTTTTACAGTAAAAGCTGTGTTATCTGGCACTTTACCATCCAGAAAGCTCTATTAACCGGCATGCTGATCAATGAAACCGGAAGTCCCACCATGGCACTTCTAGTTTCGCCAAGTCCCACTTCATCAACTTTGAACCATGGCCCAGGGCAAAGCAGCCTGCGTGAGGCCCTTCTCCCTGTCCCCCAGCACACTGATGCCAGGGAGTGAAAGCCCTGGTGCATTGGACGCAGTGGGAGAGGCGGCAGCCTGAACAGGCAAAGACACCTCTCAGATAACCAGCATATTTAATTAACTGGCACTCACCATCCCCCATGGATGCCGGATAACACAGCTTTTACTGTACTTAGTTTCTATTTACTGTAAATTATAGGAAGTGATCAGAAACTGCTTTAAACCTGTAACAGAACAGATATTCAGTACACATAAACCAGTTTGAAAATGACTGAAACTGGTTTGAGATAAACCTGGTTGAATGTAGTATCAGACTTGACTGATTTGGGTCCAACCAGTTTATGCAATGTCTGTCCTAGACCCCTTGCTGGTTTAAGTTAAATCAGAGTCCCCCAGCATCCCGGCATGCTGTCTGGGCCGGGCGAGGCTCTCTGCTTCATAGCAGGGCTGGCCCCTCCCCTCTGCTCCCTGGCTGCAGCTCCAGCAGAGACTTGCAAGCCACAGCAGGGTCTGCCTGGCTTTCCAGGAGCCCCCCGCCCCACCACCACTTGCTGCTTAAGCAGAGATCCCTTCCTCTTCTCTCCCATAGCATAGACTGTAGCCAGTATGTGGTACGCTAGCTAATGCTGTGTAAGGCAGATAGGACAGTGTCTGCTTAGGGCTTTTTGGAGCTAATCAGCAGCTCAATTGGTAATGTCCCTGCATTCCTTCCTTTGAAAAATGCTGTTTAAGAAGAGCTTGAACCAAGAGGCTTTGTTTTCTGATGGGGTGTTAAATGCTGATAGCAAAGCTGATAAATGCTCTCTTATCAAGCAAGGGTCAGAACTCCTCCTTAATCACAGCATCCTGCTGGGGCATGGCAATGCCCCCCTCAGCAGCCCTGTGGAAGGGAAGGGAGGGCTGCTCTAGCGCCCCCTGGCTTCTAGCCTGAGCCACTGCAGACATGTGCCAGCATTTTTTCAGTCCAGAGGGGATGTCTGAGCAATTACAAAGTGATTTAGCTTAGCCAGGTTAGACTAACCTGCAAAGATTGAATCAATTCAGGCTCAGGCTTTTTGAATGTCTGTCCCTAGCCTAGGAGGTTATTGGTGTGGAAGAGACCTCACAAGGGTGTGACGGCCAGAACCAGAGGGATTAATAAGCAATAAATATGTGCTTCTTGAAGGCATTTGGTATTTTTGCCTAACAGGTAATATTAGCTAATATAAAGCTAGTAAGTTCGTAACCCACAAATGTAACTGGTCTGTCATAAGTTTAACTAAAATGATAAAACTAACTGTTTGTATTAATCGTAGAACTGACTGGGCCCCAAAGGCGAAGCTGTAGCTGCAATATTAGCTGACCTAATGCTTTTTGCTCAGGGTTCAGCCTTGACAATACTGAAAAACTGGATCCAACCGCCTGGCACACCCAAGACATTCCAGGAAAGCACGTCCCAAGAAAGCATATTCAGAGAAACCTAAAACGGTTGGGCTTAGTAATGTTAATTTCAGACCTCAAGATGCTGCATTGTAATTTGCTTATTGGATAAACCTGAGTCTGGGTAGTAACCTTTTATGATAATTTTTAAAACCTTTCAATCCCATAGGGTAACAGCTATAGGGCAAGATTGTGAGTGGCTCTAAAGCCAACAGATTAGCATAAGACTAAGTATAAAAAGCTCATGTGTCAGGTGACCAGCAGGAAGGAGGGAACAGAAAGGTCATTGCTGTTCCAAGCCTGGACTCCGGACTCCCGGTGTGCGTGAGGATCGGATCCTAATCAAGAGACCTTCCCTGGTAATCCCTCCGACAGCGTCAATCGGGGACACCTGACTTTGCTGGAATCACTTGGCATGCACCTGGCATCGAGGGACTATTGGTAAGTTGCCAACCTATGGCTGTCTGTTGTTTTAAACAGCCCAGTGGCTGATACCCTCGCAGTGCCCAGTTAACCTGTGACAAAATTGATCCATCTATCTGTTGTTATTATCTGTTGTTATTATTTACTATTAGCTCTTTAATACTGCATTATCTGCTTATCACATTTATCTTTCTGTTACCTGTTGTGTATGTAAGCTATAATAAATTTGCTTTTGCTTCACTCCCAACTTTGCCTCCTCAATCCGAAACTGAACCAAACAGCCCAGTGGCTGATACCTTTGCAGTGCCCAGTTGGCCTGCGATAGAATTGATACACTCATAGTGCCCAGCTGGTCTGTGATACAAGGGCATCTAGTCTAGTCCCCTACTCAAAGAAGAATTGTCCCCAACTAAAGCATCCCAGCCAAATGTCTGTCTAATCTGCTCTTTAACATTTCCAGGGATGGAGATTCCATAACTTCCATAGCTAGTCTGTTCCAATGCTTGACAGCCTCAAAGTCAAAATATTCCTCCTAATCTGCAAACTAATTTTTTTCTGTTGCAGTTTAAACCCACCACCATCCTCTAAAATCACCTCTCAGGTATTTGAAGACTGTTGTCAAATCCCCTCACTCTTCTCTTCTCCACACTAAATAACCCTAACTCTTTCAGCCTTTCCTCATAGGTCTTGCTTCCCAAGCCTCTAATTATTTTTGTTGCTCTCTGCTTGACTCTTTCCAATCTTTGCACAGACTTCTTGAGGTGTGAAGACCAAAAATGGACACAGTACTCCAGGGGAGGGCTTACCAGTGCTGAGTAGAGTAGAAGAGTCACTTCCCTTGATTTGCTAGTGACACTCATTAATATAATCCAGCACACTGCTGGCTTTCTTTTACAACTAAAACACACTGTTGGCTCATATTCAGCTTATGGTCTAGTGTCATCCCCAGGTACTTCTCTGCAATACTGCAACCTAGCCAGTCATTACCCAGTCTGTATTTGTGCATTGTTTGAAGACAATGCAGCAATAACTTAAATCTGAACACTATATATTGTGACAAATTGCTGTATTAGCCATACTGGAAGCCAATCCTTTTTTACATTGACCTTTTATGTGTTTTACATTACTAGTAGAGCTAATGACTACAGTGTCATTAGCTGAAAAGTTGAGTTGCCTGTAGGACAAACTGCTGCATCTTTGCAGCATCCCAAAGAACCTGTGCAAATGCTATTTCTGAGTTGCTCTGAGGAGGCCAGTCCTCTTATGAGACTTTGAAGAAAAATGTTCTGAAGACTCCAGCGTATGGAACTACAAGCTCACCAGGTAAAGCATATTCCTTAGTGGAACATGTCCAAGATAACACTTGAAAAATTGTGTGCTGGACTCTGGATCTTAAGGTGCTTGCAAGCCTGCAGTAGTTTTAAAGTGATGACACTGACGTATTACTGACAGATTACTCAACAATGAGTCAGGGCAATCTAGTTTTGAAGAGCATTGGGCAGCTTCAGTGCTTTTTATAGGTTCATGCTTTGGATAGGAAGAAGTTGTTCCAAAACACCAAAAATGTTAGCAGGCTAAAAATAATTTAACTGGAGCTCACATATCACTACTTCCTTTTAAACAGAAAGAAAAGCTAACTTTTTGCATTAATTAACTAGAGTAACAATTTGATGTTAGGACCAAATAAGAAAAGGTTAAATGATAAAAAAAAAAAACAACCCAGACAATCCCATACTGTGCTTTGAAACAGTTCTTGGTAAGTATGTGAATAAAATCATATGCATATTTACATTAATAGAACCACGTTTCTGAGAATATTGACCTAGGCAAGTATTTGTATTAGAAAAATGAATAAGCATAATTTTTCCTGTAAGAAATATGCCTAGAACTGAAAGAAAAAAGAGTCCATGTCATATTTGTATAAATTATATCAGTATCATCATGTTATATTATAAAATATTATTAAAGAAATTTCTGAAAACATCTCCGTTGCTGTTTTGATCTCGTGCTGTTTTGTTTTTAAATCCCTGCCTACTTCTATTCTGATCTGATCCATGAAAGGAAACAGAAGTTCTCTGATCTCTGATGAGGTAAATTTTATGTTTTGTTGATTAACAGCTGGCTGGCTTTTCCCATTTACAATGTATGTACCAATGATCAAAGGCAAAACTTAAAACCAAACTGCATCAACTGTATATCTAATAAACCTTTGAATTTTGTAAATAAAGGGAGGCTACAGAATGTTTCTAAATATTCTCCAAAGAACTAGAAATTTGTGTTCAAAGTTCCTAGTGCTAAATAAAAACAGCTTAAGTAGACACATTTAAGAATAATGATAAAACATAAATCATTAAAAAAATTATGAATATGCTCAAGATTTTTAATATAGGTTTACAGAATCTGATGCTTATTTTCTTTAATAAAATATAAGATGAAAAGGAAAAATACACACAGTTGAAAACTTATTAACCTTTAGATAGGTTCTCCTCCCCATCAATGACATAATGCAAATACAGAAAAAGATGAAGCCCATGATGAGCAGTCAATCTTAGAATACTTCACCTTTTTAATTTCTGATTTCAAGTTGCAAGGATTGCTCTGTTGGCTGAAGAGGGATTTCTTGAATCTTTCAATGACTCTTCTTTTCAAATTGCAGTGCAAAGCTGGAGGAAGCTGAAAGAGATAGTGAAACAGCTGTTACCACAGCTCAGCTTTAATTCCTATACACATCTCATTTTCCATAGTGGCACTATTCAAAGTGGTGATTATATTGATGTTGAAGGGCTACTATGTTTAATAGAAAGAAAAAAAGTACAGAATGTAAAGTGATTGCATACTGATATCTACTCTTCTGTTGACCAATCCTATTAGTGTGGGAATATGGATTTCAGCTCACTGTGATGGGGTAGCTGCTTCCCCTGGACAAAGCATAGATAGAGATGGCCTCATTGGGATTAAACAGTTGCAAAAATCTTAGAAAAAACAGATGAAGAGGAGGACTTGCTCTGTTTGGTATCCTGAATTTGCTTGATTGAGATCGGTGAAATTATACGAGGATGGAGGGCCTAATCCAATGCAAAATGAAAACAAGCCTTCAATGGGTACCTTTCTGAAGGCCCAAATGTGCTTCATATGAACAAGTGTGCCATAACCTAGCCTTTCTGTTGTAAGCTGTATGACCCAATTTACTTGTCTGTAAAGCACCTAGGAAACTTTTACTTTGCATACATACAAAAAAAATATTTTATGTTCCTGTGCTTCAAATGCATTCCTTCTGTTTTTATTTGGTGTAAAAGGGGAAAAAGAGCAGAAATATATTCCATTAGGTATAAAAGAAGGAACTTCTGAATTCTCTTCCTTATGAAGGATGAAATCTTTTTCTGTTTGAATTTTTAAATCACTTTTATGCCTCAATTGCTAGCAAGCCCTACTGTCAGGACAGTTCTTCTTATTCATATCTGTCATAATTTCAGTGTTATAGCCTCCTATAACACATATTACACTTTGGGTTTGATTTTCTACTGCCTTTACTTATATAATCATATGCACCAGTAGACAGTGTTTGGAAAACTCTGATTTGGTAGCATTTTACATACACTTTGTAATCACTATGCATTGATATAAAAGCACAGGGTAAGAATCAGGTTCCTTGTTTTAAAACTGAATCAGACTGAAATGTCATAGATGGATGCCCTATAATACTTCATAGATTAATATGAAGAAATGCCCATCTTAAAGAAACAACATTTTGTCTATACAAGACAGCCTGGGCTATTGTGGACCAGTATCTCAGTCGCTGCCACACAAGCTAGTAAAAAGTCCCTTTCCACCCTCACATTGTTGTTACACTGCAGTAAACCAGAAAGCCTCTGCTGGTTTTACTGGTGTTATTCCTGATTTATCTTAATGAACCTGGGTGCATCTACATGTGCGATTAACATGCAGCAATAAACTCCAGCTGCAGTTTATTGCTCCTGAGCACCACGTTTGAACATGCACCCAGGACCACAGCCTGCTGAGCTGGGTTAGAGTTGCGCTGGCTGGCAGGGGTCCCAGGGGGTTAGCCTGCTTCAGGCAGCCCACACACTGAAGCACCCTCGTGCCCCAGCCAGCCCTGTAAGTGTCTACATGTGCGTTGCTGTGCAGTAAATAACTCCACCATAGGATAGTACTTGTAAATACAAGTACTATCCTATGGTGGAATTTGTTAGTTTATTGAGGCCTAATAGGGCCACACATGTAGACACTAAGATGTTTACTGTGGAGCTAATTAGTCAGCTCCGCAGTAAACATCTCATGTACATGCTCCCACTGAGATCATAATCGGATCCCAAATATGAAGAGCTTCAGTAGAACCAGTTGCATGCAAGCTTTCTGTTGAGACACATGTAGCTCTTTTTTCACTTAGAAAATATCTTGCACCTGTTGTGTTGTAAGGCAATCAGACACTGAATGCTCCTAACCCTATAAGTAAGTACAAGCAAATGATGCTGTATGAGCTAATCACAGCTACCTGGATATATTGGGGGCTTTCTGAAATACAGGGGGTAAAAGATGAGTCAGCTGCATTTAAAAATAACAAGTTGTCTCAGCTGCTGGGATTTGATTCTAGCTTCTATTTTCATGAAATCAGATGTCAGATCAGGGAAAATAAGGCTGGGGTTTTACATAATGCTTTTTAAAAAGCTTGCTCTTACATTATTTTTTTCACAGATCAGACTAAGACCTGTTTCCATGGAAACAAGATTGGAAAGGCTGCTGGCAGCCCAGAACCAACAGTAAGATATTTTCCCTTGTAAACTTCAGTTTCTGTTTGTCAGCTGAGGTCTACAATTGAGAATTTTAAGAACCAGCAACATGTTTTAAGTTTGCTCTACTTCTTATTTGCAGGAAAACAAACAAAAATTGGGAGTCTCAAAGAGACTAGTTATAAGTATGGAGCCTTGCTTCTCTAGGGCCCTATTTTGCATTCAGCCCACATGGAAAGGCATCAAAGTTCATCTGTGGGCTATCTGAAGTGAGTGTGATGGGTGCAGCTCACTACTCTCAGTTATCAGGTATAACAGGGACCTACAGTAACCACAATGGACACAAATTAATGTGACCATCTGAGAACAAGAGGCCTGGATCTTCATACGCACAGAGACTGAAACACTCTTCACCTCAGGAGGTGCACCCTGAGCTATAGGGCAGAGCACTCTGGCAAGCTCTCTGTTATTAAAGTAAATCAACTCATTTTATAAAAAAATAATGAGATACTTCTTTGGCCACAAGAATTTTCCTCTAGCATTTTCCTCCATTGACAGATCTAATGACTTCAAGGATGTGAAATAAGTTAACAAGTCCCATTACGTCAGATATACATAAATTCAGTTTGGCTGTTCAGCTTTAAAAGGAAATTGCATCAAATTGTCTCAGCAATCTGCTAGCTCCCATGGTGATAAACACCTCTTGCCAAATATAAACTGTTAATTTTGGAAGGTAATATGACTTTTATTTAAAATTAGAAATTTTAAGCATATCTAATGTATGGTAGCTATCTTCCTGGAGAGCAAAACCATTTGTTACAATTGCAGTAACGACAGCACACTCAAGGTTCTGACTAGTTCTAGTTTTACTTTAGTGTCACTTTAAAATGACAACTTTTACTATTTAACTTACTCTTTACTTCTCTAATAAGCATTAAATCTGAACAGAAACTGTATTTATGTTTCAATACATTTAAGCTAACTAATGCACTAGGAACTGCATTACCCTGTCAGAAACCTTAGGAACGTAATATGAACACTGAGAGAATAAAAGCACTTTATGAATTCTTTGAGTCAGTATTTTATATTAAGTTATTTGAAACAGCAATATGAATATTGCTGATATGACAAAATGTTATAAAAAGGAGCAACTATAACCCATTTTCTCAGGTAAGCCAGTGTATTTTTTAATATAGCTTCATTATTACCATCTTCTATATACTAATATTCAAGGTTATTTTTTATTTAAATTAAACATTTTTAAACATCACACCATCTGTAAAAATATGAAGTTCTGTTCACTCCACATTACCACCATATTGACAACAGCAAACAACTAGAAAAGATGGAGTGTTGTGAAGCAGCAGCAGTGCATACCTGAGTGATGAAGATAATTTTGTGCAGCTGAATTAGAATCTGCTGAATAGGGTCACTGATCTGACGCACCTTCCTTTGTGACACAGCAATTCCTGCAGATGCTGTAGAAGATAATGCTACAATCAGGAGGGAGAGCCCATTTTGTTTCTTTTTCAGCACATATTAGTTTTGTGCACTGATTATTAAAAATACAGCTTGCGTGTGATATCTAGACAACAAATTCCTGTGCTTTTTAATCTCTGCTTTGCTTTTCCAATACTATTCCAGTTTGATCTTACTTCTGATGATACAAAAAGATGAAAAGTTAATATGAAAATCTTACAATATTGGTAATCTTGTTATTAATATATTCTGGAAGCAAAATCCCTTGGTTTTGCTACACCTTCTTTGCTACATTCAAATGAAATTCTTCTTATTTGGATGAAAGGGAGGAAGAAATGTATTTTACTACTCAGAAAAGTCTTATCAACTTTACATAAAGGATAACTTTAAAACATTATAAACACATTTCTGTCATTTTAAATGTGACTAACTTTCTGTTATTTTGTATACAGATTAACATATGCCCCTTTGCTTTCAAAAATTTTGTTGCAGTTAGCTAAATCTCTTTTTCCTTAAAGCATGCTATAACGTCTTATGTAAATAGTTTGGAAATAGCCTTTTCACAGAATAGCTTTGCTCCCACCTATAGTAACCATGGCTAGGGACAGACATTCAAAAAGCCTGATCCTGAATTGATTCAATCTTTGCAGGTTAGTCTAACCTGGCTAGGGTGAACTGTTTTGTAACTGGACAGACATTTTCTCTGAACTGAGGAAATTCAGGCACATGTCTGCAGTGGCCCAGGCTAGAAGCCAGTGGGCGCTACAGCAGCCCTCCCTTCCCTTCCATAGTGCTGAACTGAAGGGGCCAGGCCCCAGCAGGACTCTCTGATTTGGGTGGTCTGCCTGCACCATCCCAAGCTTTTCCCCAGCTTGCTGCTCAAAGGGTGGGAGTGCTGCCAGACCTCAGCCCCGGGCTAGCACTCTGAGGCAAGGGGGTGTATGCAATGCATGCATCTGTTGATGATACGGAGCTTTTCAATCTCCCTCCCTGCTTCTTTATACTGTCTGCAGCAAACTGACAGGCGAGTAATCCAGCAGGGAGCTGATAACAGTGTTTTTACAGTTGTGCAAAGCTTTGGTAGCCAATTTGATTCAGAGGAGATTCAGCCCGATTCAGTGGTTGAATCTCCGAATCTGGATTGAATTGAAAGACCAATTAAAAGGTCTGAATTGAATTGGAAGCCTCCAAATTGATTCAGAAAAGACTTGGCGCTGCTTTGGAGATTTTGCCATAGACTAAACAGGCAGCAGACCTCACCAGGCCGGACACAGATTTCTCCGGCTCGTAAGTCTGTTATGGTGGGTGAAGGGAGGAGGGAATAGGTGTGGGGGAGGGAGGGATTGGGGCTGGGACAAGCTGCCCAACCAGGGTGGGGGGACATGGGATGTGGGCGCAGCAGTGCTGGAAGTGGGGACTATGCCCTGATGCCGCTTACCCAGCCGGGGGTTGGGGGTGTGATGCAGGTGCGGCTCACTCCGGGCAGAAGGGGGCAAGTGACATCAGGGCATAGCCCCCACCCTCAGCACTGCTGTGCCCGCATCCAGTGCCCCCCCCCCATCAAGCCCTGACTGGGCAAGTGGCGGTAGCACCCGTATCCCACACCCTCCGCCCTGGCTGGGCAAGAGGTGACAGCACCTGCCCTCCCGTAAAGTCTGCTGCTTGCCCAACCGGGGGGGGGGGGGGCGGGATGCAGGTGCCACCACTGCTTGTCCAGCCAGGGCGGGGGGTATGGGATGTGAGCACAGCAGCACTGGGAGCAGGAGCTATGCCCTGATGATGCCTCTTGCCTCCTTCCGCCCAGAGTGAGCCAAGCCTGCATGTTGTGCCCCCTCCCCCCGCCCGGCTGAGTAAGCAGCAACAGGGCATAGGCCCTGCTCCCAGCACTGCCATGCCTGCATCCTGCACCCCACCCGTTCCCCTCCCCCCTCACTGGCTGGGCAACTTGTCCCAGCCCCAGCCTCAGTCCCAATTGCTCCCTCCCCCATGCCCCTTCCCTTCCCCCTCCGCCCACCACAAGAGACTTACCAGCTGGATGCACCTGTGTCCAGCGTGGTGAGGACTGTTGCCTGTTTAGTCAATGGCTAAATCTCCAAAACAGTGTCGAATCTTCAGATCTGATTTGGCCAAATTGAATCAGGACAGTGATTCGAATCTCCAAATCAAATCACTGTCCCTCCAAATTGGCCAAATCCAAATCCGAAGCAAATACTTGCCACTTCACACAGGCCTAATGTTTATCACCTCATCAGCCAAACAATAGCCTCTCTCCATTAGTTGAAACTCTTCTTAAACAGCTTACTGGCTGACCTGTTGATTAGTTCCAAACAGCCCTAATCGGTCACTTTTCTGTCTGCTTGTCCCAGTGAAATTGGAGACACTCACATACAGAGACACCTCTCAGCATTAGCTAGCATACCACAAGCCTAGGGTCCATGGGGCTGGGATCTGTGCTGTAGGAGATAAGAGAGAGGGAAGTAGGGGAACCCTGCTTGTCCAGCAAGCAGTGGGGTGGGGGAGAGTAGGGCAGGGGGAAGCCAGGCAGACCCTGCTGTGCCTGCAAGTCTCTGCCGGAGCTCCAGCCAGGGAGCAGAGGGGAGGGGCCAGTTCTGCTATGGTGCAAAGAGCCCTGCCCAGTCCAGAGAGCATGCCAGGATGCTGGGGGTGTCTGGTTTATCTTAAACCAGCAAGGGGTCTGGAACAGACATTGCATAAACTGTTTTGAACCAAATCAGTCAAATCTGATACTACATTCAACCAGGTTTATCTCAAACGAGTTTCAGCCATTTTCAAGCTGGTTTATGTGCACGAAATGTCTGTTCCATTACAGGTTTTAAACAAGTTTCTGATCATGTAAACCGATTTATGTGTAATGTCTATACCTAGCCCATATGTTAATTTGTAACATTTGGTTCTAAGTGTAGCAGAATCAACTTTTGAGAACTCTCCCATGAGAATGGAAGAGAGACCCAAGAATCTCCCCATGCTGTCCCCTTCCCTTTCTAACTCAAAGAAAAAGAGTAACTACCCCTTGTCAAAATTTCCTTTTCCTACCAGATATGCAAAAAATTGATTAAGAAAAAGATATTCTTTGTGATCTAAAGAATAACATCCTAGTAAGCATATTAATAAACTGCTAGCATATATCACACATACCATATTTACTCAAATACAAGACAAGGTTTTTTCCCTCAATCAGGATGGGAGGGAAAGCCCCTCTCAACTTATATTTGCATACAAGAAAATCTCCTTAATGACACTGTCCATAATTAAATTGCTGCCAAAAGGAGTAGGTGCTCAGTAAAGGAAACCAATTATGAATTTGATTAAATGCCGCCAGCACTGAGTATGACTATAAAAATCAGCCCATATTGGGCAAACATACTGATGGGAACCTAGCACAATAATTGGTTCGTGTAGTCCATCTGAATAAGATATATGGTAGTGCTCATTGGGTGCTGCCCCCCTCAGTGCCAACTCTTTTTCAAGTCATGGTGAGCCACTACACTGAATACATTACAACTTCCTCTTAACTCTCACAGCTGAGCTGTGCCTTTCTTTCACATTTCCAGTAAGTGGAAATAATTCTTCACAAGCCTTAAATGTCCAGCAAACATCATCGAACAGGTCCCCAAACAGTTAATCCAGAACCCCTTTGTCACCCTCTCTCTTAACCTGCGATATATGTGTGGTCTCCACCTATGTAAGGTAGAGCAGGACCGGGCTACCCTGTGCCTCATCTGCATATTGTCACAACCCAAAGGTGTGATTTTTGTTTGTGTGCGTGCTTCGGCACCGCTAAATTATTTCCCGCTATTTGTCGCTTTCTTTGCACAGTAGAGTTCTCTGCTGCAAGAGAGAACTCTGGTGCAATGGGGATTTCCCGCCAAATTACAGCTTCTTTGCAGGGTGCATTTCTTTTGCATCATAGTGATACACGCTGCAAAGGAGTTCCCGCCATTTGTATTAGGATTCGTGCTACATTATTGGCCAATTCCTAATGTAGGCACACGTGGCGGCTAGCAATTGGCTTGCTAGCCGTACAAAAGGCTTGGATAGTTTCCGCCCAAGCCGGAGGTGGGAGGACGAGAGAGACTCTGTGTGAAGATCTCCAAGCGCTGCAGACCCTCGCGGACCCAACGCGCCTCCCCTAAGCAGGCAATAGAGGCAATAGAACCGAACCTACGGAGCTTTCGCTTCTAGCCTCTCCCTGTCGCCGAGCGCAATCCCAGACGTATCCCTTTCCTGTAACTTCGGACCCGCGGAGCCTAAGTAACTCTGGGGAAACTTTTTGAACCTAACCGAACCGGACCCGCAGAGCCTGAACAACTCCGTGGGAGCAATCGATTTGTCGTGTTCCTCTAGCGAGGATCTAAGCGGGAGCTGTGCCTGGAAACCTGTCCAGCCTACACCAATACCATCTTTGGGTGTAAGTAAACAATCTTTTCAATCAACCATTGCGCCTCCGTAACTAATTATAACTCGCGTGCGCTAAACCGCCCCGCGGTTCTCTCCAGCCCTGTGTGCTCGGGCTGCCAGCCACAGCCTGTGTGCAACGAAGACGGGCCCGGCTCGCCCCTGGCTCGCACAGGGCGACAGGAATGAGATCGGAATCGCCGCCGCACATGGCGACAAAGGTGGGATCGGGGTGTGGCCTGCACACATATCAATTTTTTGAGGATCCCAGGACTCATGACAAGAACACCTGGTTCCAGTCATGAGTGGGGGGCTAATTGGTACATGGATCCTTTGTGGGGGGGTATCTAGAGTGCACACACATACTGAACAGGGCCTTGAAATGCTGGTGACTCTGCTGAGGCCCAGTCCAATGAGTTATATGGTAATTCATAAACCTTTTGGCTTTGGATTAATACCATGCAGTTTGTACTATATGTACATAGTTTGTATATAGTTTGTAGGTACAAAAATGCTGCTTAAAAGTGTGTTTATGGAATACCTGTGCTAAAACTTGCAATAGTTTAAAAAAAAAAAAGGTAAAATGCATCAATTCTGGATGACCTAATTCGTTTACATACAAATTACTACAGGTATGTTTATTTCAAAGTCAGTGTACTCAAATCTGCCTCTTACTTCCATGTGCTCAGGGATAGCAGGGTCTGGCAGTAAGAAGGGTGGAAAGGGGCTGCAGGGGGAAGAAACTGGAGGGGGAGATGGCAAGGAGGCTACCTCACCCCCACATTTATTTTCCTTGCTGTCGCAGCGGAAGAGGGACAAATTCAAGGCAGACCTCCAATAATTAGATTCTGTACCTAGGAATTTATAACAAATTTATAAATTTTCCATATATAGAATCTAATGATTGATGGGCCATCTTATATTTGAGTAAATAAGGTAGTATGAAGAAAAATAGATCCTCAGCAAAATTTAATGTTATAAAGCAGCCCTTCCTGCCAGTTCCCACAACCCAAAATGAGTTAATGCAATGTTACAGTATAGCTTTCACACCTGGAAACTTGGGAATTTAAAAGGTATGATCTGTGTCAAGCAAATTTCAGTCTCCTGGCATATATATCCTATGCTATTTATACTCTGTGGCCACGTCTACATGAGACTCTTTACTGTGCAGTAGCGTAGTTTACTGCAAAGTAAGCATGTGCGTCTACATGTGTGCATCTTTACTGCACAGTAAACCTCACTAATTATGAGTAAATTTGCTATCTACAAATGCAAGTAGCAAATTTACTTTTGATTAATAACAGCACAGTAGTGCTTGTGTAGACACCTGACTGGGAGCAAATCTGCTCCTGGTCAGCCGGCCACCAAGGAGAGGGAAATTATTCCCTGCCCCTGGGAGCTGTCTGCTGCTGGGGCAGGATCTGCCAAAGGAGCCTGGGCAGAGACTATGGCTCCCTGCCCCAGCAGCAGGGAGCTCTAAGACCCCCACTCTGAGATCACAATTGAGGAGCAGAGGCTGAGAGATCCTTATCTCCCAGCCCCTGCTTCACCATCATGATCAGAGAGTGGGGGGTTTGGAGACCCTTATATCCCAGCGCCAGCTCCACAGTCATGGAACCAACACTGGGAGATAAGGATCTCCTAGTGCCAGCCCCACGACCACTGATCTGGTGCAGGGAGATAAAGGCCTCCCAGCCTGAGTACTGTGATCTCGGAGCTCGACTTGGGAGATAAAGATCTCCCAGGGCCAGCTGCACTGATGTGGAGCCGGCTCTGCGCAATAAGGGTCTCCCAGTGCCAATCCCACAACCACAGAGCTGGTGCTAGGAAAGGATCTCCCAGTGCCAGCCCCACAGTTATGGAGTTGGTGCTGGGAGTTCCCTGCTGGTGGGGACTGGGGACCCTGTTCCCTGCCCAGCTCCATGATCATGAAGCTGGGTGGGGAAACAGGCTAGAGAGCCTGTTCCCCTCTCAGCAACTTGAGTATGGAGCTGGGTGGGGAACAGGATGGGGAGCTTAGTCATGGAGCTGAGCAGGGAACAGGCTCCACACCATAACTGTGTGGCAGGGGCTGGGAACTATCCTGGTCAGGGGCAGGTTCCAGCATCATGCCCTGATTGGGTGATAGAGGCACAGCGCTTGGAAAGAACTACAGGGGTGAGGTAGGTCCCAGCCCCCTGCCCCAATCTGCTGGTGGGGCAGCCAGCAGTGAACTAGCTGCTAGATGCCCCACCAGTGGATCGGGGCAGGGGGCTAGGACCTGCCCCTCCCCTGCAGCTCTTTCCAAGTCCTCTGCCCCTGACCAGGGAGCCAGAGCCAGGAACTCCCTGACGCTGGGGCAGGGGGACATTGTCTGTGCCCTGGCAACAGGCAGGCCCTGGCAACAGGGTGTAATGTCCCACCCTCAACCAGGAGACAAATATTTCCTGGCCTGGTACTCCTGCCAGCCCCTGGGTTAGCACCCAAGGGGAGCCTAGAGCTCCCCCTGATGCTGGCAGGGGCCCAATGCAAGGTTGCAGGAAGCAGGAGCAGTTTGCTGCCAATCTGCTCTTGCTTCCCTACATGTGTAGATGCTTGCCCAGGAGTGTTTACTCTCAAGTATTTTGCTCATGAGTAAACTGATCCCAGATCAAATTCATGTGCCGATGCGCCTGGTACGTATGTGTATGCATATATAGGACATATATTTATGCATATTCAATGTATACATCTAGACATAAATGCATGCCTTTATAATACATGCATTGCAGCAGCCACATGTTAGAAGCATAGACACACTTGTGGAGAAGGAGGTCCCGTGACAAGCTAGATAAGGTGGTAAGAATTAAAACCTGGAGAGCACAGCCAAAAATTAATAAATAAGTGCATAAATGTCAAAATGGTTATGTTAAAGTCTAAGTAAGTGCTGAATTTTAGAATGATAAGTATATTTCAGCAATGCTTTTGGCACATTTGCATGGTGATGGGGTATTTCATGGCAATATGTTAACTTAATGCCATATTGAATTTAGAGGTTGTTGCCATAGAATTTGATTCCATTAAGCCAATTCTCAATCTTTTTAGACTCAGAAAGTGCCAGCTCTTAGCTTTTGTGCTCATGTTTTGATTACACAAAAATAACAGAGCAAGTCTTCTCCTGCAAATAACTCAAAAAGGTTAGAATGTTTGTGACTCTATGGATTCCTATTTGAAATTTCTGGGTTTATCTTCTGAATCACAAATGAGTGCTTGCATACCTAATAGTGTGTGGCACCCTGCAGCACCATTAAAAGGATCTCATGGCACCCTGGTTGAGAATCTGCATTAAGCTCTACTTCATGGAGAATGAACAATGTCTCTGTCTTGAGTTAGTTTATATTTATAACCAAGTCCTTTATGTTATTGCTGGAGGGAAAGGAACATGTTTCCACACTTAACTCAGCTACCATTAAAAAAAGCCCAATGAAGATAACAATCAGTGTTGCCTGATGGAAACTCAGTCAGCTCCTATGTATATCTTCCACTTAGTGCTGCCATTTTGTAGGTTATTCGGGGGGAAGGTGTGGGGGGAGGAGGAGAGGGGGAGTAACTCATTTTCTTTTGTTTTTGCATTGTCAATTTTTGCTTGTTGCTTATGTATTTTAAGTTATGCTGTAGTCTGAGCAGCTTGTCATTGAGCACTTTATTAATAATATTGAGCACTTTATTAATAATATTGTAATTTTCTATGGATTTAGTTTCATAGGTTTGCTCTGTTACATTGGGTGTATGTAGGCGAAACGGGGGCCCTAAATTGAAGCAGTGGGTTTTTAAAAACACTGCTTCAATTTAGGGCTGATTAAAACCCTGTGTCATGCACACACCCTGCTGACTTACCTGCCTCTCTGGCAGGGAGGGGAAGGAGAGCTGCTGGCGGGCAGAGCAGTCCCTGAGCTGCAGGGGGAGGCTGGTGCTTCTCTCCATGGCAGCGGTGGCCCCTGCCCACAGGCACCCTGCTCAGGCAGTCCCGGGGGGCACTGCAGCTGTGGAGGGAAGCACCGGGCCCCCGCACAGCTCAGGCAGGCAGGCAGGCAGTTCTGGGGGGGACAGAGGGAAATAAAAAAAAAATTTAAAATCAGGCTCACTGCTTTTCTTGGGTGGAGCCTGCTTTCCCGGGCTGCTGCCAGGCTGCCTGCAGGGCTTCCTGCAGAGCCTCTGAGCTGCACGGATCCTAGTGCTTCACTCCATGGCTGTAGGGGCAGCAAACTAAAACTCCTCAAAGGAGTTTTAGTTTGCTGTGCCCCAAGTCATTGAAGGTGCATTACATTGCTGAATTTCCTACAGCAACTGGAATTAATGCACAATACACCAGCCGTGGCATGCAAACATCGACACCATGAAAGTGGAGCAAAAGCATTTAGCCTGCTTTAAAGTGTCGTGCACACAAGCCTCTCATTTTGTCAACACATGGCCATGGTGTTTAACTATAGCTGATTCAAACAAATAGAGCTATATTCACTTATTGATGCACAAGGACAACTGGCTATAAAAACCTTTTCAAACTTTCAAATACTGCACTAGTGGAATATTGATTAAAAAAAGGTGAATATACATGATACAGATGATACACATGTATCTGTGTGTGTATGTATATATATGTGTGTGTGTGTGTGTGTGTGTGTGTGTGTGTGTGTGTGTGTATCATTGGCCAAGTACAGGAGTTAGGTATCTACCAGAAGAATCGCTGTTCTCCCAGTAGAAACTATGATTGTACAAGCTTTTAATTTCTCCTAGGGGAAATATGCCCCTTCCAGGAGAAAGATCTTCAGAGCAGTGTAGGGAAAGGTGGGAGCATTTTGCTACATTGGCAAGTATAGGCGAAGGGTAGGGGGCGTATGGGGGGGGGGCATGTGCCCCCCCCTTGAGATGGGCCCTCACTGGCTAGTGAGTGGGAGTGCTGAGTGAAGCACCAGCTGGTGATTGGCATTGGCCGGCACTGAGAAGCATTGGCAGCACTGAGAGAAGCGCCTGTGAAATACGAATTTTCATTTCCACCTGGGAGAAATTTTACAATCTTTGCATTCCCCTATGCTTGAAGAAGGGCAGATGTACCTGAAAGCTGGCAAATAAAGAAATTTTTTTTTGCAAATATCTAGTTGGTTTAATAAAAGATATCACCTCCAGCAAGAGTTCTGATTCCTTTTGCCTGTAGACCACCATGGCTACAACCTGCATCCAAAAAATATACTAGACAGACATAGGAAGCAAAATGGAAGAGAGAGTTATGCTTTCTGCTTCTACACTTCCAACGTTATTCTTGTGCCCTTGTGTAGTTTGTTAAAATGATATTTCATCAGGAGTCTGCTGTAGTTTCCCTACTTGTCTGATATTTTTTTCCGTTGATTCCTATGAGGTAAATGCCTAAAACTCCTTAATATTTGTCCTGTAAGAAGAACATTTCATATTGTTCCCATGTCCTGAAACAGAAAATCTGCATTTACTAGATAAAAAATAACTTCAAGATCCTTTATAATTTGCTCCCTCACATCTGCAATGAAATATCTGATTAGCCATAGACAGCTTGATAACAAATAGCCAATTCAATACATTCTAAAATTAACTAGTATTAGTTAGGAAGATACTAGGGAGATTATATTAAATCCAGGTTTATGGACTATACAGTAAGAAGTTGACTATGCTTCATTAATTAAAGAGTCATATGCACCTACCAATTGAACCAAAAAGGCATAATAATTGGCTTGTGCTCCAGGGAAAAATATTAGTTTAAACTTTAGGGATCAGTAGAAAAAATACTGCTGACCAAGCTTTAGATTATTTTAAAGCAATAAAGCCTGCAAGTATATATCAGGTATTCTGCAAACTAAAATTATTGAGTCACAGAGAACATTATTGATTTAATATATAGCAATTAAAATATATTACAGGGCCTGATTCTCATTTATTTAAGGCCCTTTTATGTTGCCAGAGTAGAAGGCAGGAACTTTAACGTAAATCAGATCCAGGTTCTTTAATTCTTATATTGTAAAGCAATTACAGTGTATTTACCAGGGGTGTGAAAAGCGGGCAGTATTTGATTTGGATTCGGATTTGGCCCTATTCAGGGGATAGTGATTTGATTCGCTGATTTGGATCACTGTCCTAATTCTATCTGGCCAAATCTGAATCGGAAGATTCAATTCTGATTCAGAGAATCGTAGATTCGGCCATAGACACAGCTTTATATCATTTTTCTACATACCTTGAGGTACCAGGCGCGGCTTGTGAATGCTGAGATGGTGGGGCAGATGGTGCATCCCATGGGAGTTTTTGGGGGGGAAGGTCCCCTGCACACTCGGCAGTGGACCCGGAAGCCCCCAGAGACCCAGGAGGCACCAGTCACTGAGCCAGGGGTGGGGTGGTCCCCCACATGCTCCACAGCAGACCTGGAAGTGGACTGGAAGTACTTCTGGTCCACTTCCAGGTCTGCCACCAAGTGCGTGGGGGACCCCACCCCATGCTCCTATGGAATGCTCCATTTGCCCCAGCATCTCAACATTCACAAGCCACACCCAGTACCTTGAGATACATAAAGAAAACATATAAAGCTGTGTCAATGGCCGAATTGTCGAATCTCTCCGAATCTATTCAGAGGCTTCTGATTTGATTTGGAGAGGTTAATGGGTCTCCTGATTTGGTTTGAATTCAGAGATTCAGCCCCCCAAATTGGGCCGAATCTCCCGAGTCAAATCAGTAATTGAAGCTTTGCACAGTCCTAGTATTTACTCAATTAGAAGACAAGGTTTCCCCACAATTTAACATGGGGGGGGAAAGCCCCTCATCTTACAATTCAGCCCAATAAGCAGTGGGGGGGCCAGGCAGTTTCTATGGTCCTGGACTCAACTCTGGGTTGGGGCCTAGGCTGGAGCCTGCACCACTTCTCCCTCCTTCCCCCACTGCTGCATTCCTCTTTACCTTTGCTCCGTGCTGGCCCCATGGCAGCAGTGCTGGCTCTGTGCTACTGCTATGGGGCTAGACTGGAGCCATACTCTATGCCCCATGCTGCAGCAGGGACCTAGCCTGCCAGCAAAGGTAGGGGAGGAGGGTTAAGGGGCAGGCAGGTGGTGAGATGAAAGGAAGGAAGGGGGGTGGGGACCTCAGGCAGTGGGTCAGAAGTGGAGTGGAGGAGAGAAAAGGGAAGGGGGAATTTAGGTAGCCTGAGGCTGCGTGGGGTGAGGGGGCAGGTGCAATGGAAGGTAGGCACAATGGAAGATAAGTGGGGGGAGGGACAGGCAGCAGGGGACAAGCTGCCTGCCTCTCGCATTGCCTGTCCCCTACCACCTGTCCCCCATCACCCACCATGGCCTGCCTCATTACTGCCCCCCGCTGCCTGCCCTACCACATGCATGCCAACTGCCTCCCCCACTCTGTCCACTAATGCTTGCCACATTACTGACTCCCTCATCACCTTTCTCCCCACCATCTGCAGTAGTAGGGAGGGACAAATTTAAGATGATCCTCTAATAATTTGATGCCACACATGGAAAATTATAATAAACATACATTTTCCATGTGTAGAATCTAATTATTGTGTGTGTGGGGGGGGTGTCCTCTTACATTTAGAGTTGCCTTGCATTTGTGCAAATACAGTAATTTATTATTTTTAAGATTTTCTAATGCTGCATATTTAAAAGTCATATACATTATCATGTTTAGAGCTCAAGTGAAAGCCTTAGTTATCAGCAAATTGTCTGTATGTATCCACACTCTCAGAAGATCAGCCAATAAACATTGGGGGAAAGCTAGTTAAGATTACATAACTGCTTTCGCAAATTGGACATCTGGTCTGGAAGCCAATTCAAGAGCATAAATATATGTATAGAACTCTGGGCAGTTGACTTTCTAGTGTGTTTTAGAGGCTAACTTATGTATGTATTCTATATTTTTTCATCCCCTCATATTTTACCATAGAAAAATAAGACTAGAAGGCAGTGTGGCAAAGTGGGGTCCCTGACTAGCCACAGGGCTAGTCTCCCCACCTGCCTCTGGGCACACCACCCACCTGTCTCTCCTGCTATGCCTTGATGGAACATAATTGAGTGTTAATTAGGCAGGAGGCTGCCCATTGTACACCCCAATACTGGGGAGGCTATCCACAGCTCCGTTCCACCCCTACACTGCAGCCCAAGCCTTGCAGATGGTATCTCAGGCAGTTGGCTCAACCGTCCCCTTTGCCCATTAGCTGTGGCCCCAATCATGGGACCTTCAGCTTCCATATAAGCCCTGGCCCCATCTCAGGCCAGCCGGGACCCTGAGCTTCTTTGCTCATCATGGGCATTCTGCACGGTGGGCCCCTGGCCCTTTTGACCCTTCCGGTCCTGGTCCCAGCATTGACCAGTTGAGTTCCTTGGTTGGGTTTACAACTCCTGCCTGCACTTAGGGATCAGGGTCCCCCGTTTCTGGCTTAGGTGCTCCTGGAAGAGTGCCTGGCCCTGCGAGGTCACTCCCCCAGCAGGCTCAGTAGCCTCCAGAAGCTTAACTGGCCTACTCTGCTCCTATGGAATATGGCCCACCTGAAGGTGAGGGCTGGGGTTAAGGCATCCCTACTCACCTTTCACCAGGGTGATAACTGGCCTGGCATTTCCTGGGGGCTCCCACACCACTGAGAGCCCCATCAGGCCACCGACTCCATGCAGGGTGCAGTTTTAGGTCATACCCAGGACCAGAAGCCTCCAAACCATCCCCTTCAGCTCCTGCCCTTACCTTCAGGATGTTGCATGCAGCCATGCAATGTTACTGCCTGGCCTGCCAATGCCAGCAGTGAACTGCCCTGTTTATATAGGCAACCTGGGATCTAACCAGGGGTCCCCACTCGCCATCCCCACCACCGAGACCACTGCAGCCACCTGCAGATGGTCCCTGCTCAGCCTGCCCTCGCCTCCAACATCACTGTGGCAGCCTGTATGTGGTCCTCGCTTGCCACCATCACTGTCGCCACCTGTGGGTGTTCACCATGCTCCCTCCACCCCCCAGCCTCCAATGCCATGCATCGTTCATGGATAAGCTCACAACAGAGCTATCATCATGATCTGAATCTTGACCTGTTGAATATTCCTGTTGCCTCCCTTATTACTGGGCGGGGTTGGTTGATAATGACATTGTAGTGATGTCTTGAGACCAACCATATCTAAGTGAATGTATAGAAAACTGACAGTTCATACAGAATATACACAGATTTATTTTTGAAGACTAAGAAGCTTTTCCCTTGTCCTACATGAAGGCCATCCTTTTTTTAAAAACCACCAACAATCATAAAAAGAATAAAGATGGTTTCAATGCCGCAGAGGACAGAAAACCCCACAGTTTCTGGATGCTCTTTTCTCATTGGAGCAGACTTTACAGCTTGATCTTGGGGACAAGGAACCTGTCACAACCTCAGAGCTTCCAACATCACCTAAGACAGCAGTGGGGCCAGCACTTAGGGAAGAACCTCAGTCCAGCAGTTTCTGTAGTTGGACATCTTCCATACAACTTGTTTCTCTGGGATAGACAACTGGGAATAGCACACAGAAGAAGTAGGAGAAAGGACAAGGTTTAAATCAACAGCCTTCTGGAGCATGAGATTGGGTTATGGGCACACGTTTTTTTCCTTGGAAAGATAGAAATTAACTAATTACAGAGAAACACAGCTATTGCTGAAGCTGATTCTCAACACTGATGCTTGCCCCTGTGCTGAGTTGAAAATAATGATGATTTTCAGATGTTTAGTTGGAAGAAAAGGATGTTAAGGAATTGCTGTAAATAACTGATGCTGATTATCTAGCCTACTTTCAAGTGGCAATTTCCCTGCCGCCCCCCCCCCCAAAAAAAATCACTATTCTGAGCATTCTTTTCTAGCAGGATGAATCCAATTATATGATGCTCAACACCTCAAGAAGAGAGAATAAGAGCCATACAATCAGAAGTATCACCTTTACACAGACATGGCAACAAGAGGAATTTAAGCCCATGATGAGAATCTTGCTCTATCAAGATGTGCAATATTTGGACACAGATTTCTTGCTTGGACTAATCACATCAACTGAGCTGAACAGCAGCCAGTATCCAGGCTGATAAACCTGCACTGTGTTGGGTGCAGACCTGTCAACTACATTGACAACACAATTAACTACCTAGACCAACACTAAATCAGAAAATAAAATTAGAACTGATGCATAAAGGCAATTTTATTTCCTAAGGAAAAAGAGCACTGACAAAAGGGAGATATCAGAGTTCTCTTTGATTTACCCCTAAGACTGAACACACTGGCAGAGAACAGTTGAGTTGCCCCACAAGTCATTTCAGTTCTGATGTGATCTGGCTGGATATCCCAGGGTGCATTCAAAGAGTGTGTATCCATAACAACAATGCTCCATGGAAAATAACGGTTATAACTGGACTATATTTTTTGTTTTGTATTGTGTAATTAAAATTCCCAATACAGACTTAATAACCATAAAGTTGTGAGTTAGAAAATACTGTTTAAACATGGTAGCTCCTCTAGGAAGATCGATAATCCAATTGCTCAAAATCATTTTCTTTTAAACACAATTGAATTCAGACAACAGCACACATTATAAAGCAAGTCCAACAGCCAAAACATTTGAATCAGACAAGTGAAAATAAAAGCATAAGAAATAAAAAAAAATTCACCACTGATTATTTATGTATAAATATACCATAACTTACAAGGGCTCTATGAAACACTCTGTACTAAGGAGCAACTCCTATTGCATTAAATTAAAATTTGTCCTGGGTAAGGCATGCTTAAATAAGGACCTAGAGAATTTTCCTGGAACTCACATAAAAGAGTTTCCTTGAGGATTATTCATAAACTATATTTTAGTTTCAGACATAATTATCTGCTCTCCTATCACTTGACTACAAAATGTACTAGGAAGTACTACCATGATCTTTCAGATTGCGAAGAATCACAGCTGGAAGGCTATGAGACTGCCACCCTGTCACTAACGAGTCCTCTGTTTTCTTAACGTGGGCCCTGATTATGAGCGAAGGTACTTTCAGAAGCAGGTCAAGAGGCAGAAAAGCTGAAGAAATAAAAGAGGTAGATATTGTATATACAACCATAACATAAGCTTTTAGGTTAGGCACAGACATTCAAAAAGCCCAAGGAGGAAACGATCTAAGTTACACAGTTTTTTTCTAAGCTGTGTAGTTTGGATTGGTAGTGAACAGAACACACATTTGCCCTTGGGGGCAGAGTGGGGGAGGGGCAAATTTTAGGCCAGGTTCTGCCATTTTTAAACCAGTCTGTGTGTGCCGAACTTCTGTTTTGTTATAGGTACAGACCGGTTTTGTGTGCTAAATTCCTGTTCTGTTATAAGAATAGACCAGTTTCTAATTACTTATGCTGGTAAAAGTGTAATGTCTGTACCTGGCCTTAAAGAACTTGGAAGGTTAATGTAGGGTGAATGTGGTTGTAGTAAACATAAAATTACCTGGTCTTGGTCTTGATCCTGGGCCTCCAATATAATCTCTATAAAACAAAGATTTTTGATAGCATTCAGCTTCAAAGTCAATGATTATAGAGGAAACAAAGTATCCTCATAAACCTTCACACGCCTTTCCTTGTCTTCTGCCTTCCATCTATACCACAAGCCCTTGGCTTAATCCAGCTGCTGCAGCTGCTTAGCTTGTAACTAATAGTTTAAAGTAATTTTAAGCACTTCACTGTATAGATATGAAAATACACATCTATACATGTACTCCGGGTGATAGCAACAGAAAGAAAAAAAAAGCCAAGGCTGTTTGGGGAAGATAAGAACAACAAGGTGAAAAGAAATGGCATATAGCACCTTGCCTCTCTCCTGGTGCAACTACTTCTATGCAAAGAATTTCCTTGTCTGATCCTAGATCCAAAACAAAAGAGAACAAGACCATGAATCTTCACACAGTTGTCAACTGGCTATATCAGAATGAAAAACAAGAATCTTTCATTTAAAAGTCTTTGTCAAGCTATATACATTATTATCAACCCCAACTGTCCAAAAATCATGAGTCAGTCTCCAGATGTATTACAATATTGCCTTACAAATAAATTTAGGGGTGTGTCATTTTGACTTCTGATTTTTAACCCTTACTGTGCAACAAATAAGAATCAGCCCCAGATCTTCAGCATTTAAAGCTCTCATTAATCTACTAAACTACATACTGTTGTCTTCATCTGTAGATCTCTAGCCACTTTATATAAATAGATATACATTATCATTCACAGATGGTAAATACAAAAAAACCCAGCAGCGAATGAAGCAATTTGCACTGGTAGCACTCTTGTCTAGAGGATAAAAGATATTTGCGTTAAATATTATTACTATTACCACCACTGCCACCGCCATAGGGCCTAGGAAGCCTGGTCATTGACTGTTAGGTCTGAGAACATAAACAGAGCAAAAAGACGGTCACTGCCCCAAAAAGCTTCCAATTAAAGGCAAGAGACAACAAATGTATATAGACAGATGAGATGAGAAAATAATGAGACAAAACTGGGCAACATAATGGGGAACAGACTCAGTAGACCAGCAGTATAATCACTGAACTGTTTTCTAGGCAGGGAAAGATCCAGAAGACTATGGTGGTATGGCTGCATCCCCTTTTGGCTGTGTGCTACATGCATAAGTAGCTCTCTAAGCTCATCAGGTGGTCCGTGTAGGCTCTTGCTGGAGCTCCATGAAGCTCTGAAACCCAGGGGGTGAGTGATGACAACCTTCAACTCCTCCTCTTTCCTATGAAAAATTCAGGACTAGAGGAAAAGGGAGGAGCTCAGAGGGACGTGAAGTACAGCTGAAGGAGCTGTACCTACCCACTCTTCATGCCTTTGCTGGATTCACCAAAGCATCAGTCAAAAAGTAAATTTGAAGAGTTTGGACCATGAAAGTGAAGACAAATGTATATTGCTGTGATAAAGAAGGGGCAACCAGCAAATGGATGTACAGAGATGGGTGACATGTTGAAAATGATGAGGGATGGGGGTGGTGTTTTGGGAAATGATGTTTGCAGCACCATTTTAAATGGATATGGGCAGGACAAGATTGCATTTTTCATAGCCAGAGAAAAAGATGTTGCAGTATTCACAGAAATCTGGGGAAGAGCTTCAGCTGTATAGATGGAAAGGAAAGACAGTACTTCAGAGATATTATGCAGAAACAATTTTCAAGATATAGCCTGAATGTGAAGAGCTGGAGAGAGGTTTGGGGCATGAAGGTGACCAGTATTAGGTAGGATGATGGTATTGTCTACAGTGATCAAGAAAGGATTTCTTCAGTAGGACGTACTTGGAGGTGCAGAGAGAAAGAATTTGTTTAGTTTATATTAAGTTCTATCTAGCCAAAATTTCTCCAGCTTACTTATGAGACTAGCACATGGCATTGTATCAAAAGCCTTATTACAAGTCCAAATGTGTTATATCATTTTCCCTTATCCACCAAACCAGGAAGTCAAGTTGATTTGACATTACTTGTTCTTAAGCTGGAAAAGAAGAGCTGTTTAGCTAGGAAAATGGCAAAACTGAATTAGAGGATGAACTGTGGAAGTCAGGCTGGTCATGGGATTTCTACCAGAGATGCTTTATCACATAAGAGGAAGCAGAAGCAGATGCTGATGATCTAAGTTTGAGTTTTGGCAGGCCAAATCTTGCAAAGGGGGAGATAGATAAAAGAGTTAAGAGTGAAGGCAACTGAGATCTGGAGAGATTCAACAATATCAGTGGGGAAAAGGAAAAAGAAAAGAATTCACTAACATTGATAATTTAGAATTCCTGGTAAGGCTGACTGGCAGAGCAGGGGGTGGAGCAGAGAAGTAAAGAACTTGAAAAGAGACAAGATGACACTTTGAGAAGGGGAACTTAGCACAGGAAATTAGACAGAGAAGTGCCTGGTAAAGACCAAGACATGTGAATGGCTTCTGATCAATGGAAAAGTTGAACCAGGAAGACTGAAGAGGCATTTAAAGGGGTTGAAAGGGATTTTTGAATGATGCCTGTAAGATGTTCTCAGTGGAAAGGTCAAATTAGGTCTATTTACATATAAATACTTTACATAAGCTTTTCCCTTTTAAATCACTTTAGCATGAACAATACCAACCACATGTTAACAAAGCTAATGTTTAAATCATTAAAGGAATTTAAATCACTAAGGCTGCCTATACATGTGCAGGGAGGCTGCTCCAACACACTGTAATTACAGCGCATTAATCAAGTTTGCTGGAGTGTGGTAATTACTGTGCCTCAGCAGACTCCAGCATCATGTGTATCATCATCCCCACATTGAAAAATGGCAGTGGGGGGCTTTAACTAAAGTTTATTTGATGAGCTTAAAAGTGCTCCTGCTGCCATTTTCCAGTGTGAGGCCACTTATACACATGATGCTCTGGGCACTTTAATTAGAACAGCTTAACAATTCTTGGCCTCAGTAAAGACTTCCTAGGTGGCATAGGCTGAATTGCATAACTTGTTTGTGTCTCAGTTATTCCACTGAAAAAGGCAAGCACCCATGTTGAGCTCTCTCCTATGGAGAATACTACGACTCTCTAAAAAGCACTATGAAGATCTATGTAGTGAGGCAATCAGCAAAGAGGTGGGAGCAGCAGTCAAGACCTTGTGGTATCCATCGTGGTTCTCACCGTCTTAGACCAGGCAGTGGGAAAATTGGTTTTACCAGATCATGGATTTTCCAAAACACTTATTTAACTCTGTACAGAAGTCTGACTAGCTGGTTAAGAATAACGTTTGCATTAGAATTTATAGCTCATGTGAATAGACTGCCAGTTCCATTGAAGTAACTAAAATATTAATACTAATTAATGTAGACACTCTCCAAATGTTTCATAGGATGTGTAGGAGCAACTCTTTTTTAAATGGCTGTGCTGGAATTCAAAATAATGATCTCCTGGGTTTATTTCAAAATCTAATAGGATACATACCTAATCTGAAGTTGCCTTTCAGATGCACTGAAGCTTCTTTTAATTATACCTGAAACAAATTCACAAAGGTTAAATTCTCTATACTTAAAACATTTTATATATGTGAAGCATACATAAGATTTCTCAGGTATGCTGTCCAAAATAACTTTCCAAAAAAGTTCAAAATACAAATAACCACTAATAACTCATTTAAGTGCTCAGTCTTCTTTTGATGCACCAAATATTTCCCTCCTTTATAACTTAGGCCCCTTGCAGAAACCTGCAATAAGAATTGTGACTTATACTCCAACTATGTTCCTGATGTTATACTGTTTTGGGGGAATATATTAGAACAACAGGAACCCAGAGGAGTAACAGACTGGGTTTGAACAGAGTACAGGACTGGGTTTGAATACATAGGTTTTTTATAGGAATTCTAAAAGAATGTACTCTTTCTGAAGTAACTATATAAATAAATTAGATTAGAAATACAGTATCCAATGCCTATGTCAAATGGCCGTCCCTCCAAGCAGCAACCTACTCCCAAAACTTCTTGCTCATTCAGAAGATGACACTATATTTGACCTAAAAATCTGTTGACTTCTGAATATCTTGACAAGTGCATCATACTTCACAGCAAAGAGTCTGTCTCTGTAGTCGTAGTTCATGGCATAGATTTAATAGGGTCATTTCCTGAACTGATTAAGAAAATATCTTTCAGTATGAAAGAAACAGAAATGCTGGTGTAAAATGTTGTTAAACAAGTAGCCATTGACCTTGAAACTGTGTTATTACCATATTTTCCTCATACAACATGCACCTTTTCCCCAAAAACCAGCTGCTGGAAATTGGAGTGTGCATTATATGTGAGAAATATGCTTACTCACTGACACTAAAAGTAAAATCTGGAGCAATCCACAGAGAGCAGAACAATGAGCAGGCTCAGCTTCCTACTTGCTATTACTCAGATATTTTCTCTTCATTCTATCTTTCAAAAACAGGATGCATTATATTCTGGAACATGTTGTATGAGAGAAAATACAGTAATAATTATCAGTGTGAAGGTGATCCAAGGAGTCCTCTTTTTTACTAGACCAATTATTGTCAACAAAGGTACCATGGCACTGTGCTGTGCTTTGATATTCTTTGAGAGGTGCAGTGCCATGCAATGGTAGCACTGTTAATTGAGCAAACATGATTCATAAGACAAACCCGAAGATTTTAAACAGGAATCCATAGTGTTAGAAGCATTCTGACCTGTCATGGTCTTTGGGTTCTTTGTAACAGAAAAATAGCTCTATTATTTTTTTGTGGTAAATAATCAAGTGAAAACTAAGAGCTCATATTTTGAAGGGAGGTCTTGAGTCTAGCAAAGGATGCCTTTGAGTCTAAAAAGGTTAAGAATCACTGTACTGGACACTATGCAAATGCAAAACAAGAACTTGTTCAGTTCCTAGCAAAAGCTGGCTTAGACAGCAAGGGACTACTATAATACAAATAAATGAATGAATACATAAATAAAACTTGTTGTAATAATGAGTTCCTTTCTCAAAGTGTTTATTAGATAAGAATGATGAAGGATGAAGAGGTAAACTGCTCTAACCAAAATCATGTATTAAGAAGGAAAACTAAGTCTCCTGATTCCTAGTCCAGTACCTTGTCTGGACTATATTTCCTCTTTTCCATAGATGCTTCCCTGGATTTGGTTGGGAAGAGTGCTATAATGTGAAAAACTGATTTTGAAAAGGTGAGTATTGAAAGCGATTTCTTAGTTCATATAAATATCAAAGTAAAAAACCCCCCCAAATTTAAAATAATCTAGGTTTTTTTCTGTACAAGGTCTACACATGGTGCCGGTACCTCATTGTTTGGAGGTGAGGAGCTTATGCCAGATGCTTACCAATCCCCCCTCTACTAGAAAATCATAAATAGTATTTGTGATTTAAAATAAATAAATAAATAAATAAATAAATGTGGGACACCAGAAAAGTCATGGTAACTGCCACAAAGGTCTCTAACAACTGATACAGTTAAAGTAACATCTATGCATTTAACTTGGAAATTCACTTTGATCTTATATAAATCATATAAATATATTCCATTGCACAGTTTTAAACATTTTTTTCCTTTTGCAGTGGTTTCACTATACATTCTTCTGATTACTATATGCAACCACAAGCAAGAAGCCTGTGACAGGGTGAGATGAATCAAAAACTAGGAAGATGGAATATTTTTCTTTGCCTTCCTTTCTGGTAGTTTCTTAAAAAAATAAATTCCTTCCAAATCTACTAGAGTTGATAGGAAAATGATATCAAACAATCATATTAACAGAATTACTGGTTTGTAGGGACAGACATTACACATAAACTGATTTAAGTGATCAGAAACTGGTTTAAACCTGTAACAGAATAGATATTTGGTGCACATAAACCGGTTTGAAAATGGCTGAAACTCGTTTGAGATAAACCTGGTTGAATGTACTATCAGACTTAACTGATTTGGGTCAAACTGGTTTATGCAACGTCTGTCCAAGACCCCTTGCATGTTTAAGTTAAACCAGACACCCACAACATCCAAGCACGCTCTCTGGGCTGGGCAGGGCTCGGCCCCTCTGTTCCCTGGCTAGAGCTCTGACAGAGACTACAGGCTGCTACTGCCCCTCCGCCTAACCCCCCTTCCCCTCTGCCTTGCTGAGAGGTGTCTGTCTATTAGTTAGAAGACCACATGCTGGCTACAGTCCGTGCTGTGGCTGATGGGACAAGGGCAGAATTAACAGGTAGCTGGTAATGTCCCTATGTTGTTTTCTTAATGGGGTGATAAACACTGAGTTAGGAGTGATAAACACTGTTATCAATTCCTGGCCATGCCCCCCTCATCTCAGCACTGTAGAAGGCAAGGGAGGGCTGCTATAGCGCCCCCCAGCTTCTAGCCTGAGCCACTGCAGGCATGTGTCTGCATGTTTGGGATGTCTATGAAGTTACAAACTGATTTAGCCTAGCCCAGTTAGACTAACTTGCAAAGACTGAATCAATTCAGGCTCAGGTTTTTTGAACATCTGTCCCTAGCCAAAGAGAGAAAAGACACAACAGCACTTGTTTTTTGAATGATGTCTGTAAGATGTTCTTAGTGGAAAGGTCAAATTAGGTTTATTTACATATAAATACTTTATATAAGCTTTTCCCTTTTAAATCACTGTAGCATGAACAATACCAACCACATGTTAACAAAGCTAATGCTGTCACTGAACTGAATGAGGCATTGATCCAGTGGTTACACATTTAACAACTGCATCCTGCAAGGCAAACCCTGTAAATTTAACTGAGGTAGGAAGGCTCTGACTTGTCATATCTCTATGTCTAGCTAGAGCTAGACCATCAAAACTGATTGTCAGAAATTAAATACCGAGGATACTACTGGTATCCATAGTCTTTCCCTTCTGCCTTCTTTGATCATAGGTACAATGAGAGGCTCATATCTTGGATAAAGATATCTTAGGGGGAAAAAAAGCCTGAAAACTATGTTGAGCCTCTGAACAGCAAAATCTACCCTTCTATTTTAAGAGTTTTTAGACAGCTTTTTATATAAAGGATAAGGTTGACAGAACCAGACTAAGCATGGTCCAGAACCCCGCCTCTACATAACCTAAAGATTCAAGTATCTTATACTTAGAGCAAGGGTCGACAATGTTTTTTGAGCAGAGTGCCATAAACACCCACAACCTCAACTTCTAAGATGTTGGTGTGCTGGGGTGGACAGCAGGGGAGCTACGAGGGGCCTGAGCCTTGTTGTGGCAGCTCAACTCTGGCCCCTTTCCTGCCATCTGCCTCAAGGCACATGTGCCAAGCGAAATGCCTGTGTGCGCCACATTCTGGCACACATGTTGAGGGTTGCATGCTCCTGACTTAGAGGAGCAACCAGATGATCCAGTTATCTTTGATTCCAAAAAATCCTATCATCCTCCAGCCTTATTAAATCAAAAGTACTCAACTGCCTTTGATCAAACAAGGCCCTTTTACCTTCAGGCTTTCTGGATATCTAGCAGCTTCCTGTCCTGGAACATAATCAAACCCAAACTGTGAATGAAACTACTACGTCCAGATAACTGGTACATATTACTGGATGCCTGTCAGCTGCTGTCTTTCTTGTTCTAATTAGAAAAGTATTTACAGCTTCAAAATGATACAGTGTTTTAGTAATCTCCGACTAACTGGTCTGAACTGAACTCCTTTACTACAGTGAGGGTCTGTGGAAGTTTTATCACGGAGAAGTGCTAATTTGAAAAATTAATTGTGCACTCTTACATAATCTCTTTTTTGAGTGGGAACCAGGTTATAACTTCCAGATTTCAGGGATGAGGACAAAGTAATAAGGAAGAATGTGACAGGTCAAACCCACCTGTTCAAATCTTCACCATTTCTGTGTCTATATCTTGAATTTTGATACTGTACTTGTAACATCAGAATTGTTAATCTGTCTTGCACCTAAAACGGCAAACACATGCACTCTACAGGAAGGTGAATCTATTTAAATGTTAATTGAAGTAGCTAAGCTCTAGGGGGATGATTGTTAATTAAGATTCTGATTTAGGAGAGAGACAAAACAATCATAAGGTGCTAATTCTTCTCAGGAAATATACAAACACCCTGCACAGTTGGTGTGAAGAATTTTGAGGTGTCAGTGTGATAGGAGGTTATTAAGAAAGGATGATTTTAATACATTTTAAAATATGGATATTGGATGTAACTATACCCTGACTCTTTCTAATGATGAAAATGATTCTTCTCTACATGAACTGCAATCAAAAAAAGAATTTTGTCACTGCCTGAGAAACACACCAAAGGGTATGGAAAGTCACAAGCAAATAACTATGGTCTTGCCTACTTTACAAATCTGTTACAAGGAACAGATTTTTAAAACAATATTAAAGCCAATGTTATAGAACAAAATTTTGTCTGCAGTATAAACAAGGCTGCTTTTTGAAAATGTTTCCAGCCAGTGATCAGGCATTCAAATTCTCCCCCATCCATACCAGAAGACAGGAAGCAAAAATGTGCTACTGAAATGTTTTACCAGAAATGTGCTACCAGAAAACTGTCTTAATCGTATTAACTGTTTTGACCCAAGTGACTATCAAAATTCAGGGTCTTGTCAGTTATTTAAGTTAGGAGGAGATATTCATGGTAGAGTCAATTATCTTTGCTGCAACTCTGTTCATTTGCAAAAGCCTACTAAGTCCTGCTTTCTTGAACACAGAAAGACTCAAACTATAAAAAACAGTTTTCACTGCTCAGCTCCAAAACTTTTACAACCAGGAACCAGATGCAAAGGCTTAGGGCTTTTACCTGTTAAGACACTAGTACCATTTGAGCTTTGTAGAAACTTTGGGCCTTGCAAAAGAAATAAAAACAAAGAGCAAAAGGTTTTTCAGTCATATAAATAAAAACATTACTAAGGCAGAAGAAATGGTGCTACTATACACTGAAGTTGAGGTGGAGATCAAGGACTATCCAAGTGTGACCCAAATACTGAATTAATACTCTGTCTTAGTCTTCAATAATAATTAAGATCTAAAAAAGGATAATGGTGGGATACCAAATGGGAATGAGGACATAGTAATGGAACTGATCATATCTGAGGTAAATGGACAACTCATATTGCTTACTGTAACAAGATGGGAGGCAAGGGGCTGGATAATCCCTATCCGGGAATATAGAAAGAATCAGAACATAAAATAGTAACCCCTACAGCATGGATCTTCAGCGATGAATTTGGGAATAGTAATTTATGATGGGAGAATAGCAAACTTAACACTTATATTCAAAAAAGGGGAATAGAACAGCCTAAGCAATTAGCAAAAGGAATCTAGTTAGTTTGATTGTGGTAATAATAATATTTCGGGCAGATATAAGATGCCTGTCTCCCAAGATACGTGATCTTTGGTCTCTTTAAAAAAAGAAAGTGTGATAACCCTTTCCCTTGTAATCTACGTATGAAGAAAGTCCTTTGACTAGAATTTTTGAATGGTGTTAGTCATAATACAGTTGCTAGAGTATGTTAATACTACATTACATCTCTATGATGCCAAAAATATGAAATCATAAAAAGGAAAAAATATATTTTAAACTTAAGTTAACTTTTTATTTCCCCCCTCATACCCTGCTCCCTCCCTAAACCCTCTGTACAATAGTATACACAATAGGCACCAGGCACTGTCAATACTTTAGCACTAAAGAGAAACAACAGATAATATAAAATGGGTGATAAATGTAATTTTTTTTCTCAAAAGTATCCCTCTACTACTTTCCCACCAGTTGTACTCTTCACTAGTGGGGGAACATATGAAGAAATGCTGACTAAATTAATTAGTTTAACAAGATGCTATGGGATCTTCCTCATTAGACACTTCAGTAGATTGGCAAAGAGCTCTTTAGTCATTAGCAAATGAAGATGTTAACCTGGTGTGAAAATCACAGCTCAATTTTAAGAAAAATGAACACCACAATCAACTTGGGTCTGACATGACTTATAAAGGAGTTGGGAGATGGTTTTTGAAAGCTGATCCAGGAAGAATTTAGGGTTATGCCAAGGCTGTTTCAGAGCACCATTTTATTCTTCAAGATAAAATTTAAACAAAACAGCAAGAAAAACAGATCTTCTGCATACCCTTGGCCCCTGCTCCCCACAAAACAAATTTCTTCCTCCAACAGCCTGCCTCCATGCTGAGGCTTACTCTGCTGCTCTTTTTATAAGGAACACCTAACCACTCCTGAACCAAGGCCTGTACAGAGGTAGCCTATACAGAGGTAGGAGGCCCTAGGCCTCCTAACCCTTACAGGGACAGCTACAGTCACAAACATAATGGATTTTAACAGATAATGATCAGGTTATTTTGTTTGTTTACACTGTACTGATTAGATAGTTAAATTAACATGACAACCAGTCACTAGCTGGCACAACAGAAAAAAGAAGACCAGGTAGCAATTAACATTGCATTACCTTACCAAAACCACAACAATGATTAGTTCTTAAAATCTAGGATAAAACCCCACAAAATATTTTAAAACTACAGTCAACTACCATTCCTCTGTTTAAAATGTTACTAGAGCTGGTCAGGAATCTTTTTTGTCAGAATGATAATTTCATTGAAAAACATAGTTTCCACAAAAGCGATTTTTTCTCTTTCCAGATAAATGAATTTTGCTGGAATATTTTAATTTTTTTTACTAGGATAAAAGAAAATATTTTCTGTTGTTTGCTAAATTGACCCTAAATGTTTCATTTTGAGTCAGTTAAACATGTAAATGAATTTTCTTTTCATAGCAGACTGCCGCTTAAGAAATTATTCATGCCCTCTTTCTTTCCTATGGGTCAGGTTTCCTGGGCAGACACATGGTGCACTAGATGTCCCTCTTACCAAATGGCATAGTGCATTTGTCTGCAGGTGCATCATGAAAGATAAAGTTCAGTCACTGAGCCTGGTTCTGTGGAGTGCATAAGGGGGAGGATGAGGAACCCAACCTACAGCTCCCATGGGGTCTTGTGAACCCAGCATTCATTCCTGCCTGCGGCAAGGGGTCAGGCTAGACGATCTGTTCAGGTCCTTCCTGACCCTAGCTACTATGAAACTACTACTATGAAACTATGAGAAAATATGCTAATGTAGGGAAGTGTAGTTCAGTGTTGAAATTACTTGAAACAAAGTGCTTTGGTTCAGTTGACAAACCTAGCCAATGCATTTCTTTTTGTGAGTATTGAATTATTTCTTATAGATAAAAAAAAATTATGAAAATTTTGCTATTTATAAATCAAAATGGTTTGGAAAGCTTCACCTAATAAAAAATGTTGTTTCAACTTTTTGTTCTGATTTTGGACGAAGACAAAAACTGAACTATCAGAACTGATGGCCAGGGATCCCAGTTTTCTCTGATAAAAAAAATCACTATTTTTTTTTATTAAAAACTTCAAATCCATGATTAAAATGAAAGGCCACTATACATAGATATCAGCTGAATACAGTGTTTTCTTGATATATTTACAATTGTAAAGAGATTTGGAAGCCTACCAGTGCCTCAATCACTATAATAATCTAAATTCTAAATACCTACAAATTTTGATATTCGATTTTGGGGTTTTTTTATCATGGAAAATCTGAGCTCCCTCTGGCCCTTAGCTCACAGAATACAGGTCCAGGCCCTCCCCCCCTCAGACCTGCTGGTGCCCCTCGTGACCATGAGCATCAGTGGGGAGCCAGCCCCACACCCTGCCCCTCAGACAAGCCACCCAGGGCCCTGTCCCACTTCCTGCCAGGGCCCGACAGCCGTGCATTCCAACCCTGGGCCTAAGCCCCATGTACCACCCAGCTGGGCAGCAGCCCCAGGTCCAACCCCAGCCCCAGCCCTGATGAGCTCCCTCTCTATGGGGGCCTCAATCCCACCCACTCTAAGACTTATCTGTGGGAGCTGCTCTCCAGGCTCCCTGGCAGCCACATGCATATACATGTACATGGTGCCCCCCCCACTCCCGCCTGACCACCCTCCTCCCGCTCTCCCCCCCCCGCCTCCGCAAGCCCTTGTAGGCTGGAACTCTGCCAGCCTGCAGAGAGCTCTTTGCAAAAGTGCAAAATCCACAGGTTTCTCCATTAAAATGAAAAATCTATGTTTTCCTCGGGTAAAGGCGGATTGCTGCGTTTTTCTCCATTTTTCTGTGGGAAACAGAAAACCTGGATCCCTGCTGATGACACTACATAGTTTTGCTTGCTCTACTGTTAGTGTTTACTATGTCGCAACCCTTTTCCACACCAAGGTGCCTGCAGAAGCTCTTCCCATCTAGCCAGAACCACGACCCATTTAGTAACATTGGCAGGATGGGAAGGTTACATAGTATCATTTGAGACCCCAAAAGTAAGAATCTACATATTAAAGCAACTCCTAAAAACCAAGAAAAATTTAGCCAACATTTATACCTACAGGACATTGAGCTCACATGCTTACCATATGAGCAGCACAATAACCATATACAGACTGCTATGTTTCACAATAAACTGTCATTCAATTTCAATATTGAACCACGGGCCACACATACAACTCTATACAGGCACATGTAGAGGTACTGCTAGATATTGCCCTGATCCACTCTCCTCTTTGATCTCCTATTTATTTTATATAGGCACCCTTATGTTCCTTCACAGTCTTGTCATTATTGAGACAAAAGTCTCCTTTTTAATTGTTCCATAAAGATGATCCTTCTTCTGTTTCTCATCTTCCTCAGCTCTTTTTTTCTCATGCATGAAAACCAGAGCCTTATTTAATTTGCCAAGACATAGCATCTTTATTTATCTCTCCATCTATTTTCAAAACAAAATGTAGATTTAATCCATAAGGAAGACGTTATACAAAATGTTATACACCATCATATTGTATTAAAAGAACAGCGCCATAGAGGTACAATTCTTAATTTTTTTTATGGAGGACCTTTGCACTCTAACAGATGGTGAACTTGTGACTAATCCTGAAAACATCATACATTTCTGAGTAAACAAATGTTTAGCTGTTAGAAATCACTGTACTGCTTCATATGTAAAGAAACTTACCAAATTCGGAGTCTTTCAAAGGACTTGAACTGGAGCTGCTGAAATTATCTAATATATCCAGCTCATCATCTAACTCAGAGAAGACATCTAGGCATAAAAAATATATGCAGAAAACAAGCTTTTCACCAAGCTCTGAGCAGCATGTTAGCATTCCTGGAGTTGCTTCTGCTAATGACTACCTTTCTCAGAGTTTTCTAAAGTGCAGTTATCATCCAACAGGATTTCATCACATGTTCTGTCCTGCTCTTTTCCACTGGCTGGATGAAAGCTTTCACTTGGAAGGTCGGCACTTTCTGAAAATTCACTTTTGAAGCTGGCTGTTCCACTGCTGCTGCTGCTGAAGCTTGACTTCTCATAACGCTCCTGACAATAAGAAAACACAGAGGAACATGGGGTGAGGGGGAACATTATTAGTTTTCCTTTCCTCAGCAACATCTAAAGCTTGTTAGAAAATCTGAAAATGAAAGACAGTCATAACATATAAAAATAGACTTTTAGTTCTCACTTTGCTGTGAGTCCTGTACTTTGTTCTTTCAAATCCTGCCAGCATTTATGGAAATGACCTTTGAGATTTCACTTAGCTGAAATCATTTTTATCCTTTATATAAAATACATTAAAAATGAATTTAACATCAAGAATATGCAGCAAATATCTATCAAGCAGGCCATCGATACAGTACCTGTCAAGGTCAGTGGGAATGTCCCCCAGAGAGTTCTGAAATCCGACTGTCTCAAGTCTCCAAGAATGTATCAGTCCAGCCAGTCCACCACCCCAGAGGGGCAATGGAGCCTCTAAGTACTGGTCCAGTCACGACAAAGGTTTCTTGACAACCCCTCCACCCTGCAATTATTGGAACCCCTGCATCTAAGCAGATAGAAAACATAGATCCAAACTTTGTATTGCCCCATGGTTTGGCCCCGTTACTATCTGGGATAGCCCTATGGTAGCTCAGGGAGATCATCAGGAGCCCACCTAAGTGTGGACGCTGTAGTTCTCCAAGAAAATAAGTCTGGATGTCTTTATCAACTCCTCCAAGACCAGCTCAGCTAGCTTGGTTAGGGAACCTGTTCTGCAGTGGGATGGCTGAGACACCAACAGAATCCCCAGTCTATCTCCATCCTCGAGCACAAGGTAGACACTACCTTTTATGGTCCAGCTTTTCCTTGAAAATCACTGCCATTTTCCCCTTATCCCCCAGTGACAGACTGATGCTGGTAGAATCATTTGAGAAAGCACTGGCCCAGAAGTATAGTCCAGCTAGGTCCCAGTGATATCTGTAAGGTCAGGGGCTGCATCCTGAATAAAATCAAACACAACTGACATGTTACTAACCACTGTCCTAGCATTTATGAGCAGCAGTGATAGATCAAGTCAGTGGTCAAGGCCCCCAGAGACACAGAGGAGGATAAAGACAGAGGAACAGGTACCAACTGCTACCATCGGAGGGAATTTCCTCCTTTAACTGCTACATCTCCCCCTGCAAAAGCCCAGCAAAAGCCTGAAAGGCACAGCTGCTGTCCCATTGGTTCCCTCCCAGATCTTGCTGCCTTCCCCCAAATTATAGCGATTCTACCAGGCCCTGGGGGATGACAGTCCACATTAATTTATGGACTCTCTGAGGGAACGGCTAGTTGGGGAGGATGGCCCAAACCTGATACTCCAGAAACTGACTGGGAAGAGAAACAAGATAAGTTCAATGCCCATTCTGTCCCTCCCACTCCCTTGTCTCTCACCCAAGGGACTCCCTTCCCCACTCCAAGCTAGTTTAGGCACCAAAAATAGTTTAGCTGCAGCAGCAAAAGATCTCAGATCAGGTTAATTTACCCAAGCTAATTTTACCCTGGTTTTTAAGCAATTACATAGTCTGAAGCCAGACTGCTAATGCTAGCCAAGTTATGTAGGGTGAAGCTGGCTTGGATGAGCCAGGATTCAGGCCATGGGGTTCTTTTCCTACAGTTCTGCATCTTAAGCCTTTACAATTTTCTCTTCCTTGGCTATTCTGTGATAACATTTCTTTGCCCCCTAGGAGTAATTTGAAGATAAATTTATTAATGTGTATGAGGAAGCAGTGAAAAACACATTAGTAATATCTAGCACTAAACAGACATTATTTCTGAAATGTCCGATGGCTGTAGATTACAGCATTAGCAGACTACAATAACATAACAATGGAAAACTAAATTTCCACTGGTCTGAAGATAAACTGTCACAATTTAAAAAATAATCTTAAAAACAATGCCAGCTTTAATAGCAACACTAAATATCTCTCAGAAAAAAATGGAGTATAACAAGATACTCTAGTGGTTCACGAATATAAAAAATGGTATCTTGGGTTTTATAACTCTTTCCTTGATGTAGAATTTTTAGAAACGTTAATGAATAATCTATATGTTGTCCGTTGATCATCAGGTGACCCCAGGGGAGAACTATGAATTCATCTTCAACAAGGTTAGATGTAAAGTTTTAGGGCATTTATACATTTGTCCAGGAGTGGGGGCGCTTTGATTACAGCAGCTCTGAAAGTGGTTCTCCAAGTGCCTGGAGAATCTCGTGTATTGGTGTCCCTGTGCTTAAAAATGGTGGCGGGGTGCTTTAACTAAAGTTTATTCAAAGAGCTTTAAAGTGCCCCTGCCACCATTATTAAGTGCAGGGACACTGATACACAAGACATTGAAGTCAGCTGGAGCACGGTAATTACCAAGCTCCGGCACACTCGATTAACTGAACCTGCTCCAACGTGCTGTAATTACAGTGCATTGGAGCAGCCTTGCTGCTCATGTATAGGCACCCTTACCTACTGACCTGGTAGAAACTGAACGAATTTAAATTAGAACCTTTATGGAATTTGAAGCAAAAAAAATTCTCTCACTGTTACCACCTCTTTAAGAATTTCCTCTCTTCCTTACATTCTTTATCACGCTTGTTTTGCTTTAGTAGATCCCTGCCAAGATCTGCAGTGGAATTACAAGAGAAGAAAAGAGAGAGGGGGGATTTGGAAACAGTCTTCAAATACCTGGATGGCAATTATAGAGAGGATGGAGATAGACCATATGATGATAGGGGACAGGATTAGGAGCCTCAAAATACAGCAAAGAAAATTTAGGTTAGAGATTAGGAATAATTTTCTGACTATGAAGGTGGTCAAGCATTGCAGCAGGGTATCTAGAGAAGTTGTGGAATCTCCATCCCTAGAAATTTTCAAGAGCAGGTTAGATTTGCCTAGCATGGTTTAGTCAAGGATGATCCTGCCCTGAGCAAGGAACTAGATGACCTCTTGGGGTCCCTTCCAGTCCTCCTTTCCTATGATGTGATGACTCTATAAACTGTTATATAAAAATACTTTTAAATCCACAGGGAGTTGTACAATGAATAGAAATAATAATATGCAGATATGTGGATGACATGTTCCTCCAGTATAAACGTATATTTTCTCTTCTTTCTCCTTTTTGCTTCATATTTAGCGCTTACCTAAGTCCTTGTGCATTGACTGAATAAATAACTGCAATGTTAACTACAACCACAAAAAGTTTATATATTTAAATAGATAGAAAACTAGATCAAGAGAAATTGAGGTGTTGGAAAGGAGTGCCCGTATTTTTATTTTCATATATTTTTCTGGACTTTCCACTAAATACATTTATATTCTTTTAAATTTATCTTTTAAATTCCAAAAAATATTTATTTTTCTAGTATGTAGCAACAGTCTTTTCAGACACTTTCCAATCTATTGCATAATTACACTATTCTGGATTTTTTAAAATTACTGTTTATCCCATGCACTGAAATTATTCCATCTGAACAAATCAGATTTATTAGATGATTAGTGTACTTTATTTAATCATTTTTAAAATGCATTAGCAAATCTATTCTAAAAATCCCCCAAACAATTTTTTGTGACAGATGAAGCTGTACATAAGCTATGTAGAAATAATTAAACTGAATAGCTTGCCCATTTTGAATTATTTTTATGTATTATCCAAAAAAACCCCCAAAACCCCAACAAATCATGTTGTGGGGATGTCTGCCAAATTTCATTTTTAAATCCAATTTGTTAGTTATACTGGCATCAGAGATGAAGAGGACAGAACCCGAAAAGGTTATGACTGTTTCCGATAAGATAGGAAAGTTTACTTGACAAATTAAAAGATTAAGGCTGATGGGGTAGACACATGCCCCTTGAAACAATGATAGAAGGCTAATCTATAATGCTGTCATAGCTTCAAACTTGCTTGCTGGGTAGGTCTAATCACATCAAGTAATTATGCTTCTTCAAGGAATAGAGCATTTAGGGGAAGATTACCAGGGCCAGATCCCTACTTCTTTCCGATTCATCAAAACCTTACAAAAAATTGAGAAATGGGAGTAAAGAGGGCAGTATAGAATCGTGCTGATAATCGATTTGAAGAACTTCAGTTTCTTTGAATAATCCCTGAACACCACAGTAGACAAACTCATTGGAGCTTAGTAAAATAAGATTACAAGGCTGCTATCCTAAACTGGTATCAGATCTAGCTACCAAATCAAGTAACTAGTGTTGCCTATGACATGTGAATTTAGTCTTACAGGTTTTTTTTCTAACATAGACATCAAATATGCAGTGGAGGCTACTCTCAAACTCCTTAAATGTACCCTCAAGTCTTTAAGCAGTTTAATGCCTGCAGGGTTATAAATGGTTTACATTATCCACTTGTCTCTCAACAAAGAAGACTTCCATATCCATCACCAGTCTGAAAAAGATAAATTCAGTCCCAAAAGCTTATCTAGTCCCAACTAAATACTAACTAATAATTTTTATTATCTAGATTATATTTCTCTGATTCTCCTTGTCAGAGGGACCTTGGGATAAGGGCACAGAACTACTTTCTTTAACGAACAAGAATCTTCTCATGAGAGGCAAGAATTTCTTAGGGTGATAACTTTTATTGGACCACCTGGGATACAGTTAAACAACTTCTGAATGCAATACATTTTTCTTTAGATCACTCCAACACTACCATTTAAAGACCATGGCATGGAAGGTCAGCCTTCAGAATCTTGATTTATCTCACTCTACCTTACATTGGGTAGGGACAGAAACTACACATAAACCAGTATAAGTGATCAGAAATCAGTTCAAATCTGTAATACAACAGGGCTAAGTACAGACATTTGGAAGTATTACAGGGAGGCTAAATCAGTTCAAAATGGCTGCCTGATGTCAGATAAGTCAGGATAGGGGGCTAGTGGGAGGTTTGGGGGTCCAGCAGGCTGGAGGGGATTGGGGATCTGCTGGGGGATGGAGGAAAGTCTCGACCTACGAGGGGTGGAGAATAGGCACAACCTGTGGGTGGGGGGGCAGGCATGACCCACAAAGGGTGGGGATGTGGGTGTCATCTGTGGGTGGGATGGGGGACAGGCATGACCTACAGATGAGGTGAGGGGGTAGGCCTGACCTGTGGGTGCAATGGAGGGCAAGCATGACCCACAAGGGATGGGGGGGACTGGTGTGACCTGATGGTGGGTAAAGGGGCAGGCATGACCTGTAGGTGAGGTGGGGGAACAGGTGTGACCCATGAGGGATGAGAGGGGCAGGTGTGACTCGTGAGTGGTATGGGGGGGGCAGACCCATGAGTGGGGTGGGGGGGCAGGTGGGGAGGGGACAGGCACAAGCCACAGGGTTTTGCTGAGGTCAGGAGCGTCTAGAGGGATCAGGGGAGCTTCTGGGGTCCATGTAGGGGCTTGGGGGGGGGAATCAGGGGTTACTTTTAGCCCCCTGACCCCACCAGTGAACCTACATCCCCATCCCTCCCACTCCTCCTCCTACTGGGACTTACTTGCTCAGCTCTGGCAGCAGTGAACACTGATAAAAGTGACTGCATCCAGAGCGGCTTGTGGGGTGACTGCTGAAAGGGCTGGCTGGGAGGGGGAGCAAGGGGCCAGGGGGCAAAAAATAGCCTATACAGAGAGGGTGAAAAGAACAGCTCTGGGGCTGGGGCCAATGGCTGTGTTTTCCCAGCCCCAGGGATGAGCAGAGAAAATGGACAGAACTTCCATGTACCATTTAACCAAAACTGAATGAGTCTGATACTACATAGATCCAGATTCTGCAATTTTTAGATAGATTTGTGTACATGGAACTTCTGTACAGGTAGAGGTTTAGACTAATTGCTGGCCACTGAGACTTGGTCTGTAAGTGTAAGGTCAGCACTGGGACAAGTTAAGTTTAAATTGGGCAGCCATTTCTTACCTGATTTAACCTCCTCAAATGTCTGTGCTTAGGCCAGAAGTTCAGCGCACATGAACTACTTTCAAAATGGCCAAAATCAGTTTAAGATAAACCTGGACAGATATAGTATCAGACTTAACTGATTTAGGTTAAATCAGTTTATTGAACTTCTATGCCAGATCCCCTCCACTTTCAAGTTAACTCACAGTCCCCCAGCATCCCAGGATGCTTTGCATCTCCCCTGCAAGGCTGTCTGTTCCAGCCAAATTGAGAGATGTGCTCTAGCAAACCCCAACTTCCAGCCTGAACCACTGCAGACATGCAGCTGCATTTCTGGTATCAAAAGTAAATGTCTGTTCACTTGCTTATTGGTTCAATATACATAGCTTACACTAACCTGGGAAGATTGAGCCTCAGGCTTTTTGGCTGTCTGTATTTAGTTATTATGTCAAAAAATTACCATTTTAAGAAATACCTCAAAAAGCTTAAAGGACTGCTCCATTAATTTTGGAAACCCTGGGGTCCATGTCAATGAAGGTGACAGGGGAGAAGAAACATGCGTCCTTTAAGATTTATGTTAGCAAAGAAATATTCAAATACTGATAAGTCTATAAGCAGGATGGAGGATCCAATAAATGTATTCTGGCTGGAAACCCAGTTGGTGCATCTTACTTCCTACACAACACATGGCAGACAAGTCTAAGCCCTTGGGCAAAAACCTCTCTTATCAAGGAGCTTTTCCCAAATGGTTCTTCACTCTACAGTTCTCAAAGCAACTTAACAGGTTTCCAATGCAGACTTTTTCTTTAAACTCTTTCCTCTGGGAAAGGTCAGAGGTCTTCCTGCTTCCTGGCTTTCTTACCAGAGATTAAAACTGGTCTTGGTATTTCCCCAACTTTTCAGATACTGAAGAAAGCAAGCTTTTATACACCAAGCATACTCCATTTGTGGCCCACAGTTTCTGTGGTTGTTAGGCTACAAGGTCCAGAATCCCTCATTTTTGTGTCAATCTTGTAGATCGAACACAAAATCATCTCAAAGATCCTCACCTTGTTGAGTGTTTTTCATTGTAAAGCCTAAATCTTTTGATACATTTCTTGAGAGCACCTTAAGTCTGTATTTAACCCCTACTTACTGTAATCCCATCCACCAGAGACAACAATTTTAGACCTGGGTATAGCACTTCACTCTACCTCTGAGAGATCTGGGAGAATCAAAATTGATAGGAAGGCTCTTTACTGTGTCCTGTAGCCCCCAAAATCAGATGCAATATCCTGCCTGGCCTTATCTTTCTGATGGACCTTATTAAAAGATGGGAAAGTATGTTGAAAATTATTGTCTCGACTTGACTTAGAAGAAAAGCACCTGGCAAATAAAATTAGATCCCCGCCCTATTTTGAACATAAGAGTTTTTAAAGTTGATAAGCTAAATAAAGTCTATCCTATCTTTTTCTGTTTAAAAACTCTGTAATAAGTAACCCACACTCCTGTTTTCTGTGGAGTTAACCCATGGAGTTTAATTTCACTCCTTTCCCTCCATATAGTCATCACCTTTCCCACACTGGAATATCTGATGCGCGCAATATCTATGAGTGCTTATATGGCCTGCATCAGCACAGGATCTGAGCACTTCCAGAAGATAATGCTTTCAGGGAATGGATCTGTACATTATTATGTTTCTTTCAGTTCCAAATTCTAGAAATACACCATTACAAAACATGTTATGTTGTTTTTCCTGGGGCTTATATAGACAGAAACCCCAATGGTTGAAAAATAAAAGAAAGATTTAATAATAAAAAAAGGTATTGCTCTTGGACTTGGATTTTTTTTCTTTTAACCATATTTCAGCACAGAGTAAATCACTTTTTTCCCCTTACCATAAAAAATGGAAGAAGAGTATAATTAATACTCTGGGGCCTACAACACTAATTCATTCGTAGTGCTACAGTGCCTCAGCAAAAAATAAGAGCACTAGAGGGGCACTCCACGGCATCCTGGCTGGAGTGCTACAATGTTACTGTGAGAGGATTCAGCAGTATCCTCCCTAACCAGGTGACAATTGGGGGCTATTCCTTTGCTTTCCTGACCCCACATGATGCTGTCAACATGACTTGATCACTGACAGCCTGCTATTCTCCTGTACCAGGGAAAGGGGCAGGTTGTCAGCGATCAGCTGTCATAAACAACCTACTTGCTGCCCACCGGAGTTGGGGGAGAGGGGATGAAGAGTGTTGTGGGTAACAAGGGGCTATGTTTAACACTTGTTGCTCCAGACAGAAGAAAGCAGGTTGTTTTTCACAACCACTGCTACAGGACCAGGTCCTGGTCCTTGAGCAGCAGCTGTCAAAGACAGCTCCCTCCTTCTACCTACAAGGACAGTGGGAGTAAGGAGGCATTATTTCCTTGCTCCTGAGGACAGAAGGGAAGGGTCTGTCTTTCACAGCTGCTGTTGCTCCTGGCAGCAGCAACTGCCCTCTCTGCTAATGCCATTACTATGACAGTAAGCTGTCCAAGCTATCCTGATGGCAAAGGCACCCCTTGGCACGGGCAGTGGTACCAGTCTCTGCTGTGATGGTGGTAGCAACAGAGCCCCCAAAGGAGCAGCAGCTCTGTGACAGCCACTGCAGCAAGCAGCCACTCTCCCTCCCTTCCCTTTTGAGGGCTAGGGGATGCTGTGGGACCAAGAAACCCCCAGAAGTGCTGGATATAACTCTCTACATGCTACATGTAGTACTACAAAATGCTACATGCTATATATGGTGCTAAGAGAAGTTCTTGTTTGAAAAAGATCCACCATCTTTGTAACATCACAAACTGAACACATACTGACACATGCATACTAGGTTTTTGTAGTGCTATAAGGGTGCATATAGTGCTACAAAAGTAATGCGTGTCCAAGATCTTAATTACAGAGTGGTAATGACACTAGTATAAAAAGTATAGGAAAACACTTGAACAGGTTAATAAAGTGTTCCTGAATGAAATATATTAATTTATTTGCCCTTAATAGCTTGATCATATATTTTTGCAGCTAACAATTTAAAAAAAACCCAGGAAATGGTTGCTATATCACAGTCAAGAATTCTTAAAAATAATGCCAGCAAAAACAGTTTTCACAATTGATTTTTTTCCTCGCAAATACTGTAAAAGTATATTGAGAGATAAAACCACACTACACGATATATAGGTAAGCAATCTTTCCTGGTTCCTTGTAGTGTATCAGAAATAGCTACCAATTGTTAAAATGCAGTTCAGATATGAAACACTCAAATGCCAAAATGGAGAAGTGTCAGGATGAGAGCAATAAAGCAGAAGGTGGAAGAAGATAACAATGTATGGAGGGCAAGATTTTCAAGACATTATATGGCCCTTGTTCATTTTAAAAGGCATCGGGATTGTGTGCATCAGTGTTTAAGCAAGCTGTCTCACATGAAAATGTGCTCCAAGAAATGCAAGTTTTACACATTCCAAACTAAGGGTTGGATTATACTTATTATGACATTAATAACCTGCTGTATTCTGAATGATATGAAAACAAATGCATTATTTGCTTCAAACAAGAAGGGTATTACTACACCACATCTCTGGCACTGTCAGGAGTACCTGCTCCCAAACACACCCAACCAATCTATTCCCACTTGCACACGCCAAACCCAGAAGCTGGTATATTCAGACTAAAAAGAGATGTTGCCAAATAAAGCAGATCAGCTGTGACCTGTGTAGAAGGTTGCTTGTTGTCGCATCTATTGATCTTGTGGGACAAGGGGCAACATGTTCCCTGTTTCCAGAGATGTGCCCTAGAGATACTGAGGGCACGTCTCTGGAAGCAGGGAAAACCAGGACTTTCCAGTGTGGTATGGGGCCCCAGGGATGGGGCTACTAATCAAGTGATTAGCAGTCTCAGCTCTGGACAACACCAGAATGGATTCAACACTCAAGTGTGGTCCTGGGGCTAGGGCTGTCAATCACTTGCGTATCAGCTGACTGCCGACCCTAGCCCTGGAACTGCAACAGAGCATCTCAGCTTCCTGCTTCCAGTTGTACCCCGGATATTGTCAGGGGCATGTCTCGGGGAGCAGAGAAAGCTGGGTAGGCAATCTAAGGGCTTGAGAGGTCTGATCCTGCGCAGAAATTTCTCAGGCATGCAGGACTTGGCCCCTCAAGCCCAGGGAGCGCCTGCCTGGGTGGCGAAATAGCACAGGTAGCTCCAGGCTGCCTGTGTTCTTCTACCATAAAGCAAATAGACATCTGCTGCAATGAAGTGGCACAAATTCTTACAAATTTTTGTCATGGCCACATTGTGGTATGGCAGACTCCTCTTTGTGACAAAAGGTAAAGTCTGTTTCTATCCTTAAGCATCAGAGACAAAGGCTTTGAAAGTGGCTGCAGGAGACACCTCCAGAGCAACTTCACTACTGCATATCTGGATTTGGTACAGATGAGTCAGGCATGTCTCCCAGAAAGCACTGGAAACATACTTTAACAAACTACCTTGTAGACATGGAATCTTTAAAAGATACTTTATAAAGCTGGTATATGACTGTTTGAAACTGTATTTAATTTAATTTCCCTCAGTGAGTAATGCTTATGCATGCTAATCTGAATGACCCGGTCAAATGAAAATACATCTAGGCACAAGCAAACAGGAAATAAAAAATGAATATTAAAGTAATCCAATTTTTAATTTGTGTTTCTTAGCTAACAAGATTTAAAAAACAAACAAACAACTGCTTTGCTAATTACAGTTTTACCTTGTGATGTAACTGATGAAACTTTGAAGGAAGAAAAATTTTTCTACCTAGGGTCAGCTCTACAGCTGCGGCTGTGCAGTGCACAGCTCAATTTGAGGATGAAGAAGAATTCCATGGCAACAGTGGAATTAAAGTTATTTGTGCTCCCTTGAGCTTGCACTATCTTTGTGCCTGTCCCATTTTCCTATATAAAGAGGATATCCTAAGGACTGCTTTTAATGATACCAACTGCCAATGGCTTCAGCAGAAGATAGAGAAACCAGGGATTGCTGGGGTCCAGTTGAGCCCAGGCTCAAGTTCCCTTTGCTGTCCAAAGAGAAAGCAAAATATGTGTGATCATAGGTCCCTGTCACTGCTGATTCTCTATGCTAAGGTAATATTTTCATAGCTGGTTGCATTAACTTAAGGACTATTTTGTGTTGGCGAGGAAGTACAAAAAGGTCCCAGTGCATTTTAAGATTGGTGTTGTGGTTTCCAGGTTATTCTGAGATTTCTAAATCAATCTCAAAAGATTCTGATACTTGAGCACGTGAAGCTCGATATAAAGAAGTGCTTATTAAAATTACAAAATTAATACAGAAATAAATCAAGTTCAGCTCCCAATGAAATTAAATGTAGAATATAGTGGAATCGTGAGCACTAAAGTCACGTCAATACCACTCACTATCAGGCATCCCCATGCTGGAACGTGCCACACCCCTCTGCATATACTACTTCCTGAACCAGAAGCTGTGCAGCTGTTTTCTGTTCTGTTTCCAGGTGCAACACCAAGAAAATCCAGCTAAAATGCTCTTGGTGTAAGAAGTAACATGTACAAGAAAAGCCCAGTGTATTTCAGCTACCTGGCCCAGTAACTAAGAGATATATCCACGCTCCAAAATGCACAAATCCAAATGTAGACATAGGAAAACAGTGACAGTGAACAAAGAATACACTGAAAAGTGGGAAATAAGTGACACCTTGCTAATCAGGAAACCAGAAGGTAAAAAAGGATTAGTTAGCTGTATTATTTTTCACCTGGCTCTGTATGAAATGAGGGTCAAGATTAATACAAAGTAGGCATACATCCGAAGTGTACAGAATTCACTCACAGTGTTTATCATACTACAAGGCTGGAGATACCACTTAAACATTTCAGAGGCAACATTTTAGTAAAAATTGCAGTTTTGTCCTCAACTGGTGGTGGAATGTTGATATTTTAAATTATATCTTATTAGAAAAATTACATCATATTTATATGTTGCAGGATGTGCGAATATATTTGTTTCCTAAGGACTTCTAAGCATTAAATCTAAATGGACAAATCTCTAGATCATATACAATATTAAACAGCAATGGACAGAGACCATGTAATTAAATATGTATTGCTTGAGTAACAAAATAAAAATATATCTCACTCACTTTAGACTTATTGAGTCAAATATAGTAAACATCAGTTAACTACCAGACTAAGGTCAAACCTGGGTGTCTGGAAGTCAAGCTCCTGTAGCTAACTCCCAAATTCTTTTAGTGATCTAAGTTTATAAAAGGAAAGGTGAAAACAGTAGAAAATGTTTCATTTGTCAGTATTTCAATACTTGGAAGTTAAGATTAGTTTGGACTGGGACTCAGGAGATGTGGGTTGCATTCTTTACTCTGTCACAGGCTACTGAGTGACCTTGGGCAAAGCTTTTTTTCCTTTCTCTGCTCTGATTTTTCCATCTACAAAATGGGGACAATGATATCAACTTCCTTCTAATAAAAGTACTTTAGCATCTACTAATGAGAAGTGTCACATAAGAGCCAGGTATTATTAGCATTATTATGTTACTATTGCTACAATTACTATTTATTATGATTATACTCAGGGTCCCACATATCACATAGCCCAAAAGTATCATGTTTTGTATCGGAAAATCCTCTGGGTGCATCTACATGTGCCCCCCGCAGTGCAGTTGTTACTGCACTGTCATTTAGTAATTGCTGTAGGAAATACTAATTGACAGCACAGTAACAGCTGTTACTGGGCCATCCCAGTGGCACACTGGCTTATTTTTAACAGCTACGTCACCATAGCGACACGCTATAGTAAGGTAGCTTATTGCTACGGCAACATAGCACCGGCATCAGTTTGTGCGCACTGACACTACTTCGCCATAGTGACAAGTTATATCACTGTAGCACATCACTATGGTGACATTGCGCCATGTGTAGACGTACCCTATATTCCAAAATTGGATTTATTTATTCCATTACCACTAAATACACTTTGTATCTCTATCTTGTCCTATCACCATATAGAAGCACATTCCAATGGAGTTGAGGATATGAATTAATGGAGAAGTTGCTGATTTCTTTACAAAGTTTATTAAACTCTAGGCAGTATGACTACAGCTTGCATGCCTCAGCCCCAGAACTGGCCTCCAGGCTGTCTAATTTATTAGCCTCCACTTCCATCTTGCTTTTGCTCTGCTCCTGGCTACACAATGGACTCCAGCTCTGATTCTAATGAATCCTTCCTGCCTAGCCCTATGGACCAGAGCAGAGAGTATGCCCCACCATCCAGATATAAATGTACAATCTGAAATAACTGGGGGCAAAAGGAAACTACACACAGGCCTTCCATTAGAGCAGGGAAACAGAAAATGAAAATATGGGAGAACTCTGAATAATCTGACCCAGTCTATTTCAATGGAAGCAATGGTTTAGAAAACTGAGGAAAAATAAGTTATGGGATTCCATGAAACTATGTACTGAGAAATGAGAAGGAAAGATTTTTTTTAAATGTACTTGTTGGGGGCTAGAAATGCTTGTCACTATTTTTCTAGGACACAGACAATCCTCAGTGGAAGATATAAGGACAAGCCCAAATAATAGAACATTTGAAGACTGCCTTCCTCAGAGAGCTGGGTTTACTGAGCCGACCAGGACAGCTGTATACATTACCATAAACTGACTTTATTTTTGAGTTAATACACTTTTTTACTCTGAGCTTTTACGGTAGAAAACTTTTTGCTATAATTTTTTTCAGTAATTTCTTCAAGTATATATTTGAGCTTACTTAATTAAGTAAAACACTGCAATCCTTGACTAAGAGCTACAAGAGCTCACAAAACAGAGCCTCAAGCAAATGAAAGAACTGAAAGATGTTTCTACAGAACTATATCAGATAGCAAGACAAGCTTAGCAAATACCTTATCAGCATCACTGCTCTTTATCTAGCAACCTGTAATTAAAAAATAAATTTGTGTAGGTGCCATTTTCTAGGTGCCATTGTTCATGAATCATGCACAGGATTATCCATTTGTTCCACTCTGACCAAGTGTGGATTATGCTATTTGCCAACCACTTACAAGACTGCATACATAATTAAATGTTAGGATATTCTATAAAATATGCAAGAGCCTTCATATTCTAGTCTGTTTCATTTCATTTTCAGTACAGAATGATACTAGTTTTTAAGATATTATAGTTGTTACTGTATTTGTATGCTCCCAGAAAATGAATAAATAAAGTATAAAATAAATTCAAAAGCCTGTAAGAATTTTTAATCTATCTGATGTAAAACGATGAACCCTTTAGTTTAAATTTAAATTAGGAACAATTATGCTTTATTAGTCCAAGAGATGTACAGGTAAAGGATAATATGATAGAGAAAAAAAGCTCTAACATTTACTCACATGCGATAAGATGGCAAGCTGATGGTGACAAGCTACTGCATTTCTATTAGCTTCCATGAAGTATCTCTGAGTACGTCTCCTCTCACGCTCTAGCTTCTTCTCCAAGGTAAGATGGGAGGTGGATAAGCCATCTAAATACCTCATCATCACATCAGATATGACCGAACTGACCTCTACTATATCTGGACGAGTCTCTGCATCAGGGGTCAAGCACCTATGAAAAAATTCATAATCCAATGAAACATCCATGCACAGTAATGAATTTTTATCACTTATTCCCAGATATCTGTTTTATGCCACTAACAAATTGGTTTGTATTTATGAATGCTTATGCTGGGCAGCAAAAAGGATAAAACTGAAGCCAGTTGGATGGTTATTGTCTTTGCACATGCATGGGGCCTTTAAGCAAAATTCCACTTTTTCTATTATGCACTTAAGTAGCACTAAGTAGCACTTAACCATAAACTTTTAGGGCTTGGCCAAATTCTATTCTGCCTTCCAGACATGAAAGTAGTATTAGGTGCCACTTTGACAGATTTAACCCTATGCAACTAAACTTAACCATCTGCATGTGCTTAAAAGTGATCGAATAGAGCTTGATGGCCATGTAATTTCAAATCTATCTGTAAAAATGTATAAATTCTATGCAAGTCTCTGAAATGTTCATTTGAAAAAGATCACGATTAGCAATAAGGTGGGGAAAGAGGGAAGGATCACTCATCTTTGGTCCGAAAGCCTAAGATTAGGGTACTTGCCCAGGAAGTAAATTACAGTGAATTTTTAGATAGCAGCTGAAGCACTATCTATGTCCCTAATCTTATCCTACAGTAAATTAAAATTAAATACAGTAACTTCAGATCTAAAAAGGTATTTAGGCACCACCATCCTATTCATGAGTTTCACTTACAGCTAAACTGTGTGGTTTCACTTACCCTTATATGAGATCAGAGCAGACACACTTACCATACTTCACTTGCTCCATAGCATGTTCCCACCTCTTTTTAAAATTGCTGTGATTCATTTGTTTGATCATCACCTCAATGTAGAATAAGTGTTTCCAGAAGTCTAGGATAAACATGGTGACCACAATGCCACACGCTTGCAAGTCTCACCTATTGCATGTCTATTATTAGCCACGAGAGCAGATCTCTATCTTTTTTAAATCTGAAGCCCTTTAAACATTCAGAGATGAAAACTGAAGGTTGCTAATGTCAGGAAGTTGTCACATTGCCATCCTTATTAATGAAATTGAATCCAACAAAGAACCTTTCTGGCAAGATACAGGAAAAAAACTACATGAGTAATTACCTTTTAATAGTAACTGACACTTTTTCAGAGTAGACTCCTTCAGGCACTGGTTCATACATAGCCCCTACTATCTGCAAAACAAATAGTGTAGAGTGAATAGAGGAAAATTATTCCATTATATGTAAGGAAATGTGTGTGATTAATGTTTTTCCTTGTAAAAACATGACAGGTATTACATCAGTAGCACAAGTTCATAATGGAAGTTTGGGGCCTATCTTCTAATGCAGAATGTCTGTTATCAGATGCTCAGACAAGTATATGTATAAAATAACTGTAGGAGAAGGAACTGCAGTATCATGGTGACATTTGCACTTGCAAAAAATGTTATCATCTCTGACAATGTGCTAGGGCAGGGGTATTACACTGTCCCAGCCCCATGGGCCAAATGAAGGGGTGTAGGGCTAGTCCACAGGCCAGATCGGGCCCAGAGACCACACCCATGCTAGTGGATGCCCTGGACCGGCCCCACACACTGCAATAGCTCCAGCTCTACTTGCTGCACGGAGTGTGCAGATATGGCTGGGGCATTCGCCGCATGAGACTCCTGCACCAGTCTAACCCTGCATGCTGGATCTGGTTTGTGGGGCTGCTCTATGGGCTCAGTCTGGACCAGCCCTGGATCCAGCACACAGGTCCCAGCTATAATGGGTGCTGCATGCAATGCATGCCCCAGACTGCCCTGTGCGCCACATGCAGCATGTGCCCTGAACTGGCCCTTCATGCTGCATGCAGCATGCATGCTGAGTCCAGCCCCATGCAGGGCAGACCAAACTGGCTCTGCATGCAACATGGAGTGCATAGGACCAGGGCCAGGGCCAGGGCCAGGGCCGGTCTATGCTGCATGCATTGGTAGGGCCTGTCCAAGACCCACAGACAACACAGCTGGTGGGATGATAGGACTCTGTGGGCTCAATCTGACCCAAAGACTTTATTGTTGACATCCCTCTTCTAAAGTAGATTGTGAGTAGAGCACAACCATAGAGCAAATCCAGACCGAGTGAACTGTAAGAATGTTCAGAATCTTAAAGTCCTAGCACTGGATGAAATTAAAAATGCACTGCTAATTTAAATGGAACAACATAATATTGTTTAAAAAGTGCAACTGTTAGCAGCCCAGCAACCTACCTATTAAGTCTAAATGTCAACACAGCAATCCTGCTAGAAGATTCATTTCTACTCATTCACATTTCTATAAAGCAAGGTAGCCTGTCTCTTACAATCTTTTACGTGAACTTTGGGGGAGTGAGGGACTCATAAGATTCATGCCAAGATAAATATGCAGACTGATCTAGCAAACCAGCATACTTTAGTTGCCAAAGAGAGCATGTTGGTGCTGTAAAAAGGAGGGTTCAGTGTTGCCATCTGATAAAGGATGCACCCTGCAGCCCAGACATCAGCCTTCTCTCCATATGGTTCACTCTTTACAACTTCAGGGCTATATGACAATAAATACAAGTTAATATTCTCTAAAGGGTGAAAAGAAGATCAAGTAGAAAAAATACTAAAAGATTAGCATATAAACAAAGGACAGAAGCGGCACTCATTTACCATTTCTTACAAAACAAAGGATAGTGCCATTTTAAGTTCAAGTGCAGTATTCTTTTTGCATCAAATTGCATACGACAATATCAAGATATATCATAACTTTAGCTATTGATAATTGGCTACATTTCCACAAAACATTAAGAAACACACAGCATTACAGCTTGCTGATCAGTGCAAAACAAACCAAAATAAATAAATAAATATTTATATATATATACATACATATATATACATACACACACACACACATATGTGTGTGTGTGTGTGTGTGTGTATATATATATATATATATATATATTTTTTTTTTTTTTTTTAAAAGAAATATAGTTGGACTAGCAAAATGGTTGCAGAAAGCAAATTCCAGGCCATGTATCAAAGTATACTGTATAGGGGAACAGAATTTTAAATTACGGAAGGACAAGCATTTATTCATTTCAGTAGTGCTGGCCTGCTTATCCAGTCAGAGAAGACTCAAAATCATGAAATTTAATTTGACCAATTATAGTTGAGCAACATAGGTCAAATTTTGAATATTCATATAAAAAGCTCAAAAAGATATCTGTCAATAAATGGGCACAGTGAATATGTTTGGGAGGGAAATAATCTGCATGTTTGTAATTACAGTCCAAATAGGAATAGGCAAGAAATAAATTATTTGTAGCTAATTATTCACTCTGCTCTACAATGTATTTTGATAGCACATATAATTGCTTATAAATGGAAGCATTTATATCCCTCACTGCCTGAGTACTATATGAAATGCCATTTGCTATTTCAAAAATATAGTTTTTCTATTCCTAATATTGCTTGCTTAAATATTTGTTCACTTGTCCCTTCATAGCAAGTCTTGATTTAATGGATTAAAACAGGCTATTGCATTCATATTTTCCTTGTAAGATACAGTTGCATTTCAGTTTAAATAGAGTAAGAAGTGAAAGAAATATGTTTAATCACTTTAACATACACATGTTTTGCTTTATTCCAGCATTTGCACTACAAATAATAGTGACAACATTTATTATTTCAATATTAAGAATAACACAGGATGTGACTTTGCTATTCTATGATAAATCAATATCCCTTGCTTTATCTTATTTAGACTATAGTAATCTAGTTTTTCTGCTATTGCTGGATCCTCAATCAACAGGCTACAGCTGAAAAAAGTCTCTGCTAAAATCCTTATTTAAAGTAGATCAGGGGTAGGCAACATTTTTGAACCAAAAAACACCTGCAAGCTTGGTTTGTAAGATGTTGGTGTGTCAGGAGCAGATGGCAGGGGAGCTGTGAAGGGCCCAATCCTTGTTGTGGCAGTGCAGCCCTGGCCTCTTCCCTGCCGTCTGCCCCAAGGTGCTCGTGCCAAGCAAAATGCCTTCGGTGCCACACTCTGGCACCCATACTCCAGGGGTTGCCTACCCCTGGAGCAGATGGTAAAAGAACCTAATTTAACTGAGCTAAAACTGGCTGCTAATCAGATTCCAGGTGTTCCTCTTCCCCATTTAAAACAACGCTCTTGCTTTAATAGGGAAACTTTATGCCAGTTGAGGTATTCTGACACTTAGCTTTGTGTAGATACACGTCAAGTAACATCCATGGTACTTTCTTTTATTTAGCATCTTGTTGAAACTACCTGTACAGAGATGTCATGGATACTTCTACAGTTCCACTTCAAAAATCAGTCTGAAAAGTCACTTGTTTTTCCCTTTATTTTCAACTTGCAGTTTAGAACCTGGAACTATCAACCGTGTGATGAAGCCACTGACATTTGTGGTAAAGTGCCTTGAGATGTTTTGGCACTAAATATGCAGTGCATGAGTTAAAGTTGTTGTTAGATATCAAGATGAAGTAAATTGCTAGAAAAATGGCATGAATGAGAAAAAAAACCCAACAAGACAGGTTTCGAGAAGAAATGGGCAGGGGTGCCTTAAATATATCACTTCAAAGATAACAACAGTTATCCAAAAAGAAATAGCAAATTGTAGTTGAGGGCATGCAGCAGGGAAGTAAGAGTGCTTATTATTTTTCTGATGAAATTGATCAGAAAAGGTACAAAATTGTGGGTGAGGATTAGATGGCCACTTTCTTTCAGTTTTGGTGATGGCATGTATAAGCACAGGGAGAACACACTGTATTAGCGAATAATACTGATTTCTTTTATAGGTGTTTTTTAGTTATGCTTCATTCAGTGGATATAGACAAGTTAATACATAGAATCATCATTCTGAGCAGAGGAAAATGATGATTCTGCATATTAACTTGGCTATATCCATACACAGGAAGATGGCAACACAGTAACTGGATTGTGAGCTCCCTGAAGGCAAAGGTCCTAGCATACCCTGGGGGATGATACATCTTCTGGAAGTAATTAAAAAAAAAAAAAAAATCAAACCTTTGGGGTTGTGGATGAAGGCTGAAAATATGAATATGTGACTTCTAAAGATTCCAAATATTCAAAAGGACAAGTAAGTAAATAAAAGTATTATTTTTAAATTTACTTTTGGGCCATATTGAGCCAAATTAAAGTGGCAATGCGTCTTTAAATTACTAGGCCTTCATAACAAGTAACATAAATTGGGATTTCTATGCATACACGCAACAGGCGTACACATCATATTTTCCTTTGTTGATGCTGACTAACCAGTTTTATACTACAATGGTTTTTGAGGCTCTGACAAGGAGAGGCAGTGTATTCATTTTAAACAAGGATCTTTCTGTTAATCTGTTGAGCTAATAGTCCACTTAACAATGGAACACAAAACCTTTCTTATTTAAGATTATGTTTCAAATCTGGCCCAGTGCAGTCCTGCAGTGATTGAAATTGTTGCAACTGTGAAAATTTAGTAGTCTGAGCCTATTCTCAGTGAGTGAGTCCAAATTACAACATTTCTACAAATGGTTCTTACAACCTTACTAGTAGTCTTGGCAAGAAGCGAACTATTAAAAGTGCATGGAAGGTAACCTGTCCTCCACTTGGGATTCTGTGTCACATTACATCTCAGATTTGAATGCTGACAGTTATGAGCACTTCTCTATCATGTATTACAGATGTGTCTATTCATAGTGACACTTACTGCTTGAAGACAAAAATCAGCTCTCACCACCACCTTTTAATCCCATTAGGAATGCAGGAACAAATACAAATAAGTCAGTGAAATAGATTCTAGTCTTTCTTGCAAATGTAATCAAACTTAGTAAATAAGTTCAAAGCAGTCATCCGTACCTAACTCCATCAGCACCAATGAATTGTAAGGAGTAAGATGAAGGGAGTTACAAGGATTTAAATTGTGTATGATTCGGCCTGAATAACATCTGTTACTGATGATACAGATAAAGGGAAGAACCTTGCTTCACACACAGAGAACATGGTGAGTCAGGGGGTTTGCCATTTAGAAGAGAAGAGTTTTATACCAGGAATTTGAAGATCACTGAGAGGACACTGAACCACACAACACATACAGAATTTGTAATGGTTTCATTTTAAAAATAAAGTGGCCTCATTCAATTAGGTGGCAACTTGAAGTTAATGAATTCATTTTGCCTTTTAGTCCATGTATAAAGGTTTCTTGTTCAAAATGATAACTAATCTGGTCTTTCCCCGCCCCACTCCCCCGCCTTTTAACAATAAGACCAATTGGCAGTAGAGTACAACCTTGAATTCTTCTTACAGAATAATTTTGCCTACCAATATCTAGAAGTGGTTGAAAAAAATCACTGATATTCACACCAACAGAATACAACCTATTTTAAATAAACATTTCCTTATACTTGGAGAACACTGGAATTATTAAAGTAACATTATTCATTTACGTAAGGTAATTATAAAGCTGTTTATAAAGATTGTAGCATGTACCTCAAATGTTACATTTACTTGATATTTGCCTTCATGGCTTTTTCACTGAGTTATGAACCTGAGAAAATGAAGCAGTAAAATTCAACAAACTTAAGTCATACTTGACCATCTGTTAGCTGGCAATGTGGGTGGTGTTCAGCATTTGCTGACTGGTAAAACAATTTTATAGTTGAATTGTATCATCTGGGTAGACAATGTTAAGGGTTGCCAAGCAGAGAAGGTATCTAGTTTTGTTCCTGTATAGTACTGCCCACAAACAGATTCTCACCCCGGTGGTGGGAGTAAATACAGTCTGTCTACAATTGTGAACAAACCTTCACTGTCTGGTCAACTTCAGAAAAAATGGGTAATAATAGCAGGTCTTGGGGCATATTCAGTAAGAATTCTACAATGTAAGTCCTAGCAACCAGTGAAGAAAAATGATCTAAGGACGTGATAATGGTAGGATTTAATTTTGTTTTATTTTTAAAGGTAGGAGTTTTTGTATCCTTTTTAGTTCTTGGATTTAGATTAAGTGATCAGGGCTGGCTGAAATGAGTTAGTTGTACTGATTAAATTTCTAGCAGACAGATGTCTACATCATAAAAAACATTCAGAGTAAAAATGAAATATAAAGGGACAGACACTCTGAAAACTGATAAGTAATTTCATTTTCATTGCTCCAAGGGCTGAACATTCAAGTAGGAAGCAGCAGTGCAGTTGTTGTGGATAGTTCTGTGGTTATTAAATCAGACACATGGTATTTCTACATTTATTTTTTGTAAAAAGCCACTGTAAATAATCACTGCATTTTCCTGTAAGAAGACAAATCACAGTTTAATACCAAACCATGTATTATGGCTGAAAAACCTACTTCTTCAGCACTGTGTTAACTATAAGTAGTATCTTTCACTAAGCACATTTCAGGAGCAAAACCTAGACAAAATTCTTGTTAAAGAAAAAGATTCGGGAACATTTTTCCACTGTGACTGCTCCAATTCACAATATCTTTGAACAGGCTGTACTCTACAGTTTCTCAGAAAACTTTGACTCTTGTCCATCATATGTAAGTATCGCATTTTTATTTAATAACAAATATTCTTTTAAGCCAACAAGCTTAAAATGATGTTGATTTTAATCAATGAATCTTTTCTTTTGAACTAGTTTTGTAAAATTAAAGAGCTATTTCTTTAATGTATAAGATGATGCATTCCATCTTACTCATCATATTTTTATTAGGGTGTTCAGATTTATGACAACTAGAATAGCTCAACTGAATTTATAGTTAATCAGTGACAAAGCAAAGTTGATCTCATTTGAAAACCTACTCATGACAATATTTATGACACTTATAAAACTGCACTGATTTACTGATTCATCTCCACATGGCCTTTGAGACCTTTTGCACCTGAGTTTCATTTGTGATTTTGTTCAGTTAATGATGTTTTATTACAGCATTTATTTAAGATTAATTTCAACTGGGATTTGGAGACAGACTGTCCAAAATCAAATTCTGATTAGCTGGATGATAGTATAATACCTGTGCCAAATCCCTTTTATGAAATATGGGTATCATCCCAAGATTAGCTCACGTACATATTAGGTATCAGCAAATGGATTCTGCAGGAGGAGGAAAAGGTCATGAATTCTACTATTTCTTGAATGCTACAGGGGAATGTTCAGTGTTACAACTTAAAGCCTAGAAGTGACATCCGCCCAATCAGACACCCTCATATAGGTTTGCATTGCAAAAGAGTCCTGCTAGTCAGTCAGTATTGTAGGCAACCTTCAACCAGTGCTGTGTGCTCCTTCCTCTAGGAGTTTCATTCGCCAGTCTAAGTGTTTCTATCTCCATTGGGAGAACTTGCTGATGCACAGTGTCACAGCATGAACAGGAATATCTTTAAATGGGGACAGTACTTCACTGACTCTCAGTTACTGACCAATGAATCTCTTAAATTTGCAAAGCTAGACTCCTTTCTCTTGAGATATGTTTTGTTTGTTTGTGAACTAGACAGGCATTTTTTTAAACTGCAGAATAAAAGAGAAAAGTGGTTGCTTCCTGGTGTACGTGTTCAGAGTTAACAATTCTGAGATCTTTCATGTTTATTCCACAAGAGTGGCCAATTTTAAGTGAATGCAGTTTGACACAGTGAGCTTGCTGTAGAAAATAAATTACGCAAAGAATACTTGAAATGGATGGTGAGGACTGCTTGAGGTAGTCTGGAAATCAATGACAGATTCAAGCTTCACAGACTGTGTGTGTCAGAGTGCTGTACCTCACACTTAAGGGTGTTCTATTCTTTCTAATAAATAGTTAAGAATAATCTTGTGTCCTATAAAGACTGGATAGTATTGTAGGTTGACTCAGAATTACATCTCAACATAGCAAAATATGAACTCTTTGGGAAGAACACTGAGTTTGTAGCTGGCACAAGACCTGATGGGGGAAGGATACAAGGATAACTTTACACCATCTTTGAACTTCTTGCCTAGGGATGCCCAACCGTCCAACAGCTCATACTATAGACCGTAGGGCTGTGCAAAGCTTCGGTCTCTGATTTGATTCAGTGGAGATTCAGCCCGATTTGGTGGCCGAATCTCTGAATCTGTATACAATGAGGAGTCCCTTTAATCTCTCCGAATCAGATTGGAACCCCCCAAATCAGTTCAGAGGGATTTTATAGTTTGGACACAGCTTTGTATGTTTTTTCTACATACCTCAAGGTGTCAGGCAGCTCACGAATGCTGAGATGGTGGGATGGATGGAGTGTCCCACAGGAGTGCAGGGGGGTCCCCAGCACGCTCGGCGGTGGACCCGGAAGTGGACCAGAAGCACTTCTGGTCCACTGTGGAGCATGCTGGGGACCCCCCCCCCCTCCCCGGCTTGGCAACTGGTGTCTCCTGGGTCTGGGGGGGCACTCAGGGTCCTCCCATGGCTGATCACTGAGCTGGAGGGGAAGTGCAAAGGGGGTCCACTTTTGGGTCCACTTTCAGGTCCACTGTTGAGCACATGGGGGGGGCCCACACTCCTGTGGGACACTCCATCCACCCCACCATCCCAGCATTCACAAGCCACACCTGGTACCTCAAGGTATGTAGAAAAAAAATTTAAAGCTGTGTCTATGGCTGAATCGCTGATTCTCCAAACCAGAATCGAATCTTCAGATTCAGATTTGGCTGAATTGAATCGGGACAGTGATCCAAATCAATTAATCGAATTGCTGTCCCCTGAATCAGGTCGAATCTGAATCCAATATGGCCCGCTTTGCACACTCCTAATAGACAGCACTTTGCCCCAAGATCTGATTGCTCACAAATTATCTTAAATACCAAGTTAAACTCAAGGTATTGGTTCTTACATCAAAACCTTCTACATAGGCCTGGTCCAAAGTACTGAACATCCTCCCTCATTCTGCAAGATCATGATCTCCCAAAACAGCTGACAGAGATGTAACTGGGTGGTTTTGACAGAGATGTAACTGGGTGCTTGAGTGCCTGCATGTGGCAGCATCAGTGACTGCATTGCCAGTGGTGACAGCTGGGCCAGTGGCACAGCTGCTGCTATTTTTCTGCCTCATCCCCTTTGTTCTGCTACTGAGCTGTGACCCCCTTTTGATAAGAACAATACAGTTTTTGCCCTCAAGCCTCAGCTTTGTGTGTTGATGATGATGCTTTCTCAACAACTGGCCTACATACTAGAACTTGTTTAGTGAAAAAATCAAGGTGACCATCAACATCAGTTTTTCCTCAAAACAAATTTGCAAATACTGTATTCACTATTTAGATTTAATCCTTCAACAACAAATGACAAAGTAAGCAACTAAATAATAATAAAACACTACACCCAAGCTATAGTGCCTAGAGAGAAAAAGCCCACAATTTGTAATTTGGCTAATCATTCAAGATGAATTTACCTCAAACAAATGGCTCACAAAGTACTATGTGCCACAATGATTCCATGAAAGCTCTCCAAAAAAGGGCATTAGTGAAATGTAAATATCGCATGGGCCTGACTGCTGGTTTCCTACACAAGGGTAAGTTTCTGACTCCCCCTTCATTTCTGCTATAAAAGATTTTAAAAACTCTAAAACTGGAAAATGTTCAGATTTGTTCCAGTACTTTGGAAACCTATAGACTGGACAGGTCAAATGAAAAATAAAGAACAATATCCAGCAATCAAAATAAAAGAAAACATGGATTTTTTTAAATGTTACAGGTTTTATTTTATTTTGTCTGGTACATGTGTCCAGCTGTGAACCACTGTTTGCTATGTTGATGTCCGCTGTACCCAGTTCATTACATGCCATATATTTTCACAGCACATCCCAGAATATAATACACACCCTGTTTTTGAAAGGCAGAATGAAGAAAAAAGATTTTTTCAGAGTTATGCTGCATGAAGCATGACAGAGCATAATTGTCAGCTACTTCTCCTTTTCCTGCTTATCTAAAGCTAAAAACCTAGCTGGCTCCTGAAGACTGGTCTCTATGGCTAGATCTGTGATTTTGGAAAAGCTAAAGAGTTTACAAGGCTGCAAAATAGGAGGATAGAGACCAGGAGTAGCTGGAAAATTTGCCCTAAAGCTTTGCATGATTAGCAGAACATCAAGATAATTAAAAATGAGATGATCATTAACACCTCTGGAGTAAAGAACAATGAACCATTAAGTTAATTGGCTCCCTTAGCTGCCTGATAGTAATGCCAAAATTGCTACTCTGTGGAATAAGAATCAAAGCAGGGTGCTTCAATCCCAGGCAAAAAATCAGCTTCCCTACTTAAGACAGACAGCCCAGTTTTGATGGGCTGATTTTGGGGGAATTATCTATATTGTGTGTGAGAAAATATGGTATACATTTGAATATTTGTTTTTGACTTAGCAGTACCTAGGCACTCTAAAGAGATGGTTGGGGACAATTTTGCTTCCTCATTTAAGAAAGCAGGTTGGAGACCAAGGGGCAATGTTTTCAATCTCAAATCAAAGAAAGAGTTCATTCATCCATTAGGCATCACTCTTTTTATGCAGATACAAACCTAAACCACAAAGCTTAGTTTTGAGCACAAACATTCCCAGAGTTTGAGGGAATCCTAAATCTTGTTCCAAATTGGGCCCCATCTCTAATTTTATATGAACCAGATTGTCCATTTCTACTCTACTCTGATGATAAAAACCTACACTTTACTAAATCGCTGCAAGATGCTTCTTGAGAGGATGGAAAGCAGGATTAAGAGAATCATAGCTAATTTACATTCGGGGTCTTCATTAGAATCCCAGAAGGAAAAAAATGCAAGAAGACGAGGGAAAAAAATGCATCTTCTTCCTGCCAGCACCACCCCCAGGAGAAAAAAGAAAAATAGGAAAGCAGTTGCCACTTGTCACAATTTTTCTTGATATAGTTGGCTGCAAGCTACAAATACCCGTGCAGTATTACAGCTTCATAATTACAACTAAAAGCAATGAAAGAAGGAATAGGAGTCACAAAATTGACAGTCTGAATAAAGAGGTTCTGTGAATATTGCTGACAGGCTTTTGCATTTCTCACCTTCAAAAAGAATACATCACAAGCCTTATGGGGATACTCTGTCTACCCCTAAGTGATGACTAGAATAGGATTTTCAATCACTAGTAAGAAATTTTGCCCTTCACAGCTTTTTGTTTTGAAATGTATTACCAAGAAATTCAATACTTAAATTTATTTCAAACTCTTCTCATTTGATTGAATTCATTTTCTTCCTCAAATAATTCCATTTTATTTTTCTTATTTTCCTAGTATTATATTGTTTCAAATATATAATTTCATTTATCTTTAGTAAAATGGATAGATGTACACACACCCTTACCTAGTGTTAAAACAGACCACTTAAAGATACTCTGCCACTTGAGAACCTATAAAAAATTAATAACCTCACTTCCACAAGATTTTATATATGTGGGGGAGAGTACTTTTATTACCCCTAGTTTGTAATTTTATAGTGTAATAAATCCTTCTGCCAGCAGGTGGGGAATGAAATTCTAAAACAGTAAAGTCAGCTGAGAAAGGTAGCTCCTGTGTTTATCACAGTTTCTATCAAACCTCTAGAGGATATAATCTCTGCATTTTCATTTTCTTCTCCAAACATTCTCTTCCCAGAAAGCTTCTTTCCACATTTAATTCTGTCTCTGGACAGCAACAATTAAAATATGAGGTCAGATTTTAGCAAGCCTCAAACCCCTGTGGCTGCAGGTCACATTTAAGATCATTTGGCAACTCTTCCCCTCACACATTTGGGGAAAACTTATCTCTTACACAAAATATACACTTTTACATTAAGTAAATATGGGGGAAAAAACTCAACATTTTGTTCAAAGTTAAAAGGTTAAAGGATTTCTTGACTTTTCATGATTGGTGCTAAGATAGTCTCCCTGTATAGATCTACCACTGCTAGTCTACTTCATTACAATTCATAGCTACACAGCCATCACTCAGCAAAAAATTAGAGAAAGCAGGATCCCTGTCTTATGCCATTTTACATATGCGCTATTTCCCTCACAATCATAGGTTTTATGTTAGAATTTCCTTTTATTGTTTTTGTTTTATTGTTATTGTTGTTTGTATTTTGTTGTTAACTTTTGCATAATATAATTGTGGGAATAAAGAAGCAGAAATCAAGTTAAACCTTTACATCTCATTTTTATTTAGTTTGATTTAGCAAATAATAAAAAAGTAATATTAATTTGTTCCTGCACACGCTCATAAATAACTAATTGATATTATATGCTAGCATTTAGAGATGCCAAAATACATTAACTTTTGAAAATAAAGCATGGTTTCAAGGTAGTAATTAGAAAATGTCCCAATGACTGAAAGCACCTTAATAATTCATTTTAATTATTTCATAATATATATGTCAACATCACTGTTTTAAAAACAAATCACTGTTATTACTGTTTATTTTTCTCACTCTGCTTCTGTTGCTCCCCACAATTTTTTTTCCAAAGAATAGTTGTAAGTGACATTTTCTATTTAGGCCACATGTACAGACAAAGAAACAAGTTGAAGCATGTAGTAAACTTTCTAATCATAGGTGCTGAGTACATGGGGGCCAGGGACTCTGCCCCCCCCCTCGGGAAGAGAGTTGTTACCTGAAATTCATAAAACTTCCCACATGTCTATCCATCTTAGGGCCCCCCACCCCAGCAAAAATAAAATCAATGCATATGCTTCTAATCCTCAATTGAAGGAGACATCCTTGTAGGGTTATTTCTGCCAGCAAAATTTATAGAAGACATTGGGCTGCTCCTTGTTCTACTGAAAGACCAAATGCCTTCCAGTGGCCCCAGGCTAGGGGGAAGCAAAAAGTTGGATCATCTTTACTTCACCTCCTCAGCATGCGTTAATTATAAAATCATTAATACTGGAGAACCTACCCCAGTATATTTATCAGAAAAAAAAATGTTATCAATGGTTTAGGCTTAATCTATTAAGAAGAAAAGTACTGCTCATCAGCTGAGACAAATAGGAGAGGTTTCAACTGTTGCTCCAATGCTAAATGTTCTCCTCTTTTACAATAATGTCAAGCAAGAGAATCTGCATTAGTATGTGGGAACTACAGACACCTGTTATACATTTCTGTACACATCACGAGAGACCACAAAATAAGCAAGTGCTGAGAGACAACCAGCCAATCACCCAAAGTTTGAGAACTGGGCACAACAAACAAAAGATTAAACTCTTAATTTAAAAACTCTTTAGTATTTGTAGTATTGCCTTTAAAAAGGGGGAAAGAAAGAAAATCTTTTCAGTTGATTCAGAAAATATAATGTTATAGAACATAAAGGACAAATGTCAATGAAGATGGATAAAAGAAAAACAAATAACTTGTTTCTTTTTTATACAAAAGAAGACATTAGATTATAAAAAGCTACTGAAACCATAAGGTTATATTTAAGGAACAGAAAAATGTATTTTATTTAGAAAATAACAAAGAAAATACTAAAATTAGATTGAGAAACACATTACGTTAGTTTCCCTTATCAAGCCATTTAAGAAACCATAAAATACTTTATATGAAGACATGAACAGTAATTCTAATGACAATTAGGATGTCAGCCACTTTTACACAGATGCCAGTTCCACTGAAAGAAATAACTTAAAATTTTACTCTTATTTTTCAGAATATTCACTGAATGGAGTTTCCCCAAGACAAAGTTAGGGGGATCACCATGTGGCATTCATGCGTATTCTCCCAAATTAGGTTTGCCATTTTGGTCTTTGGTCACTAACTGTAGCTAGTGTGCAGCTGTGTTCAGTTTTATTGTTCTCTTATCTGTATATGTTATGGTATTTGAAATAAATGTAATTTTGATGCATCTTTGTATGTCAGCTAAGGTCATGTTAGTAAGGTGATGATTAACATGCACCACCCATGACTGTTCACAGAAGAGTCAATGGATGAGAAATAGCATTATGCATTGATCCACCATGCAAATCTGCTAAGAGGTAGCCTGGGTCTGTCCAGACTATGAAACATTTACATTTGAAAAGAAGCCTAACCCCTAGCTGATCAAACTATCATTCAGGAGGGACAGCATACCAGGTTAGCAAATTTGCAAGTCTGAAAGGGATGCAAGAAAGTACTGGTAAATCTGCACCTAGGGAGGGAGATAAGGAAGTTACTGGCATAATGTGAGCCCTGTAGAAACGAAGGGGTGACATATTTTAATACCTAGACCAGCAAATGTATGTAAGCCTGCCTAGACAGCAAGGCCAGATCTTCATTTGACTTAGCTATAAGACAGGAGCTGAATCCCTCAGCCAAGCAGGCTGGGTAAAACAGGTAAACTAACAAGGGAATGCAAGAGGCCCTGACAGGCAGGTTCAGAGCCAGACCCTTGCATTTAGACCGGGGGTGGGCAAAATGCGGCCCACGGGCTGCATGTGGCCCACCAGACCATTCTGGCCCGCAGGGCCCCTAAAAAATTTCAAAAATTAATATTTATCTGCCCCTGGCTGCCTGTCATGAGGCCCTCGATGGCTTGCCAAAACTCAGTAAGTGGCCCTCAATGCAAAATAATTGCCTGTCCCTGATTTAGACCCTTGAAGCAGGCTAAGGACTGTATCTTTGGATTCAAGCATGGTGACCATAATTACTTTAGGAAAATCCAGGATGTAGGGGGAAGGGTGCCAGGACACATGTACACAACCACCGAGGCAGTGTGTGGCACCCCAGTCCCAGTGACAAAGCAACCGTGCTCCCCAGTGCATCCTGACAGCTGCTCTGGCCCAGCCCGCTGCCATACAAACACACACACACACCCCTCCCCCAGGAGCAGGGCCAGATAGGATGGCACAGCACACACACAGCCCCAACCACTACGGCTCCCAGGTTCCCACCAATCAGGGACTTTTGCTTAAATATTTTCCACAGGATGGGAAGCTGAGAGAACCTATAAAATCTGGGATTTTCCTAGCCCATCCAGGGCATATGGCCATCCTATATAGAAGGCATAGGATAAAAAGAGGTCAATGTTTTGGTATTTTCTTCTGTTTGTTTACTCTTAGATATCTGCCTGTATCTCAGCATAACCCTGCAAGGCAACTTTGGGGCCCCCTGACATGAAGAAGGCATCGGCAGCAGGGTGGTGGCAAGTGCAGAGGCAGATTAATATGTACTGGGACCCTGGACAAGCACAAAAATTGGAGGCCACCTCCCCCCATGGGAGCTGGGCTTGGGGGGGGCTTCCCCTCCCCCTCCTAGTGCTGGCAGGGCAGGCTGGGTGGGGGGCACATGCCTGCCTCTTCTCCCTACTCCCTGCCCCTGCTACAGCCAAATGTACACACACACTGCAGACAAGGTTCTTTGGGTAAATCTGATATCTTTTATTAGACCAACTAAATAGGTGGAAACATTTTTTAGCAAGCTTTTGGGTTTAGAAACCCTTGGTCAGGCTGAAGAAGCATCTGCAGTTGCTGTGTGCTCTTCCTGGATGGAACAAATAGTAAAGAAGCCAGAGGCTGGTCTGCATGCAAGCCAGTCAGTGAAAATGTAAATTGAGAAGTCAGTGGATGAGAGAATCAGTGGGTGAAAGCCAGTGGGTTTCATGGAATCAATCCTTAAACCACTTGTTACCCAAAGAGCAAGTTTTGTCCAAGACACTATAGACTTTCTACGAAAACTTAAAAACACAGACTACCTTCCCAACAACACCCTCCAAGCCACCATAGATGTTACCAGCTTATTTACCAACATCCCACACCAGGACAGCATCCAAGCCTGCCTTACATACCTACAAGAGCAAGATGACAACTCTGAGTACAGACCCAAAGATATTTCTGACTTTATACGCTTCATCCTCTCACACAACAATTTCACTTTTAATAACCAACACTTCCTCCAGACCATGGACTATGGGCACCAGAATGGCCTCACAGTATGCCAAACTTTTTATGAGCCACTTAGAAGAAGAATTCCTCAAAGATGGCACCATCAAACCCTTGCTATACTTCAGATATATCAATGACATCTTCATCATTTGGACTGAAAACCTGCAATCTCTGATTGAGTTCCATCAGAAATTCAGCAATCATCACCCCTCCATCCGACTACCTCTTGAGTATTTCAGCACCAACATCTCCTTTTTAGACACAATGATCAGTATGCAGAACGGTAAAATACAGACCACGTTATACAAGAAACACATAGACCAGCATTCATATCTGCACAGAACCAGCAATCACCCTAAACACACCAAGAAACCTGTGATATACAGCCAAGCCCTCAGATCCCACTGAATATGCACTAAAGAGAACACCTGGGATTGCTACCTCACAAATCTTAAAAAGGCTTTCACACAAGGACACTCCTCCAGAAAAATGGATGCACATTTTAAAGAGCTACCTGGATACTACGTGAAGAACTGCTGCAGTGCAGAAGGAAAATCCCCATAAATCTCACACCACCGGTTATGACATATCACCCCCCTCCCTCAAACCTCTATGGGAAATCCTCAAACAATTGCAACCAATACTAGAAGGAGACTCAGTTCTTAAAGAGCTCTTCCCAGATCCATCCATCCTAGACTTCAAACAAGCATTGAACCTCGCTAGCCTCATCACCAGAAGCAAACTTTCTATGGCCTAAAACACACCGAATGGATCCAGACCATGCCATGAAAACAAATGCAAAATCTGCCAACATATCTTTACCACCTCCACAATAACTACACCCCACAACAGAACCATCAGCACACCTGGATCTTACACCTGCACCTCCAGAAATGTAATATACCTCATCCAATGCACCAAATGCCCTGATGGAAAATACGTAGGAGAGACCAAACAACAACTGCTCACCAGAATGAACACACACGGGAAATCTATCAAAGACAAGAATACCCAACTACCTGTGCAGGCACATTTCTCACAAGAAAACCACTCTCTCTCCAGTCTCTCAGTATTAATCCTCAAATGGAATTCACAAAACACTTTTCACAGATGAGCCTATAAACTTCACTTCATCAACCTCCTGGATACAAAAAATCATGGACTAAACATAAAAGAAATACAAATATCTAGAACTCTTGGTTCCAAAATGATACTTCTTATTAGATCAACTGGGAAATAATAAGAAAAAAAGGTCCTTTTCTACAACCTTTTGGGCTCAAAGGCCCTTTCTTCAGGCTCTGGGAAAAGTATCCCATAAGTAGGAAATAAACTTCATTTTTGCAGAGGGAGCTGGAGATGGAAAGCTGTCCCTCTGCAACCAGCCTTTTCTTGTGATTTTCCAGTTGGTCTAAATAAAAGGTATCATTCTGGAATTAAGAGTCCTAGATTTTTGTATTTCTTCTTGTCTCAGACCAACACGGCTACCAAGTACATCCCTGAAACATGGAAGGTGCCAAATTTTAGCCAACTTTGGATTTTAAACTTCATTTCAGAACAACAAGAAAGATTTTTTACCTTCCCACCTGCCATGTGACACCTCCAGGGAAGGAATTTTACCTAATCTAGATACCAAGACCAACTTAGTACAACTCTCAAAGACACTCCCATGGGCCCAGAAGGACAACTTTCCATCTCCAGCTCATTCTGTGTAAAAATGAAGTTTATTTCCTACCTATGGGGACTTTTTACCATCTATACTTTTCCCAGAACCTGATGAAGGGCCTTTGAGCCCGAAAGCTTGCAAAAAAGGACAATTTTCTTGTGATTTTCCAGTTGGTTTAATAAAAAGTGTCATTTTGGAATCAAGAGTTCTAGATTTTTGTATTTCTTCTTGTCTCAGACCAACATGGCTACCAAGTACATCCCTGGACTCAAAATAGACGTTGGATTTATGACACACTATAACCTGCCTGACATCTAACTCCCCAGGTACCTCTCCACTTTTACCTGGTACGTCCCCCACCCCCCAGCCTTCCTCTCACCCCCTGACACCAAAATTTACATTTTCACTGACTGGCTTTCTTGCCTACAGACCAGCCTCTGGCTTCTTTACTATTCATCCCATCTGAGAAGAGCACACACCAACTGCAGATGCTTCCCCAGCCTGACCAAGGGTTTTTAAACCCAGAAGCTTGCTAAGAAAAATATTTCTATTTAGTTGGTCTAATAAGTCACACACACACACACACACACACACACACACACACACACACAGACAGCCCTCCACCCTCTCCCCACAGCCACCCGTAGCTCAGTCTCACTCCCCCTACCCTCCCCCCATTACACTTATGTGCAGGGAGCTGCTGCTTGCCTGTCTCAAGCAGCCCTGCAGATGCAGAAAGCTGGGCCAGGCCTGGAGGGGAGCACTGCGCTGTGTCTCTGAAGGCAGGAGGCGGCCCTGGGAGGGGTAGCTCAGCTGTGAGGGGGCTAAGATGAATTTGGGGGGGCTCTCGCACTGAGGCCTGCAAAGGCACAGTGTGGTGTGGTGCTCTTGGCCCAGCTGCAACCACCTTCCAGGTAAGGCAGGGCTCTCCCAGCCTGGCTCGGCCCCCTCCCAACCAGGCGTGGCACCACCCAGCCCGCAGGCATGGCGCAGCACGGCTCTTCAGGCAAGACCCCAGCCCTACCCCCCCTCCCTCAGCCCCATTGGAGGGGCCCTGCTTCCAGCTACCAGTGAAGCAAATGTGAGAGCTGCAGTTTTAAACTTGGTGCCAAAAATGGGCACGGAGTTTAAAATTGTGGCTTTCACTGCCTTGCTGGTGAGGATCCCAGGGCCCCAAATTGGAAGCGGCCCCTATGCCCAGTTTGCCTGTGCATTAATGCAGGCCAGGGCCAATGAAGCCGGCGTTGGCAGTGTGGAGAGAGTGGGTGACAAGCAGCCGGCTGCACGGGGCCTCTTGGCTGTGGGGCCCCCTGCAGCCACAGGTTTTACAGGCATGGATGGGCTGGCCCTGTCAGCATATGGTTACTTGTGTCTTATGCTTGTTCTATTTTTATCATAAATCCTTTTGTTGTTTGTCTCCTTACTGGTTTCATGTGGAAGGAGCGACTTTTGGGCAGGTGATATTCTAGGCTAACCCTCTTCATGGAGAGGAGAGCCTATCATTTCTTCTTTCATAAGCCAAAAGTGGAGGCCACTCAGGGCTGGCAGAGATGTCACACTGCAGCTGCGGAGTCCAGTGTAAGGGCAGAGAAACTGGGGTGTAAGGGCAGAGAAACTGGATAGGATGCTATCCCAGGGCAACCTCAGCCTGTTCCTTGGGATGAGTGGCAGTGCAGTGGGGAAAAAATTCAGGGCTCTGCCCCCACAGATAGGTTTGTGACACTCACTTGTATCTTTTCTTTTCCTTTAGTGAATTAAGCAAGGGCAATTTGGTCAACCACAATTTTGCTAAATTAAAGCAGGTAACAAAAAGATTCAGATTAACTTTCCTCAGAAGTTTTTCAGGCCTACAAAGGATGTGTGTATAATGTTTAGCAACCACAGTACCATTACTATCTATAGTTCCTTAGTGACTGTGGATGACCATTTTACTATAAGAAAAATTTTGCATTTACAAGTATTGTACAGTGTAAACCAAAGAAAGCAACGCTTATCCGCTGATCCATCCTTGTTCACTATTTGAGAATATTTATTTATCTTCTAAACCCTTTCTTTATGACAGAAATAGCGTTGCTAGCTGGATATGTCAAACTATGCTTGCCTCAGTCAGGATAGAACACAATATTCATTATTTTAAGGAAAACTCCAAATGTTATGGTGTTGGGGAAAATATGGTTATGGTACTTTTGCATATGGCCATGGTCAAGGCCACAATTTAGATGGGTCCAGATGGATTAATTTTTTAAAAATTAAAGAATATAAAATGTTAAGTAAAGTATAAAATATCTGCAAATTACTGGGGGCAATATGCACAGTATAATAATGCAAACACTATATAAAATTGTGCACTAAAAAAAATATTTATAAAACCAATCATTATCATACTGTCTGATTTTTATTTGATTAACAATTCAGCAAAATCCCTCAATCAGAGGCCCAATATACATGTTACACTTAAGGTGTGATTAACTAGTTAATCATGTCTTGAGTTGTAACCCAGCCACATGCTCAGTCAATTAATGGAGTGATAAAACAAGGAATAAGCCACAAAGCTATTTCACAAAAAAAGTGTAATAACTTTGTGGCTTGCTCTTATCACACCATTAATTGAATGTGTGGTCAGGTGCTCCCATCCTGTGGCTGGGGAATGCTGCCCCTGCCCATGAGCTTCATCAGCTGAGAAGGCTCACAGGGTGGGAGCAACATGTGGAACTCTGCCCCTGCTGCAAGCCTCATCAGGTGTAAGACACACAGTCATAGGAGTTTGCTACTTGCTGGTGCATGGGGAACCTGGGACTGCCATCCTGGGCTCCTCCTGCACTGGCAATAAGGCGTGATTGGATACAGTACCGTAGCAAGGGGGTGGGGGGGCAAGCGGGGCAACAACCCTGGGTGCCGAAGCGCAGGAATGCCACCAGGTGCTGCCCAGCCAGGGTGGGGTGCAGGACGAAGCCATGGGTCGCTTGTTTGGGGGGGGGGGGGAGGGACCAGGTCAGGGGGAGGGGCAGCTGCCACCGCTGTGTGAACTCCTGGGCAAGCATGGGGGGGGGGCATGTGCCCCTCAGATCTGTGTGCGGGGTGAGGGCAGGGTGCTGCTGTGGGCTTGGCCCTGGGCGCCAAACTTCCTTGCTACAGCACTGATTGCATCTGATGTAGATCCCACAATCACATCTCCTGCCATGCACATGTGGCACGGAAAGAGGCGTGATGTGTGGATCACCCATCAGATCCTATCACACCTTTACTGAACATCTAGAGGGGCCCAAAGAAATATCATATTCTACAGAGCTTTTATGCTGTGCATTGTCTGCTTTTTTAATAACTGTCTAAAATGGAATATTCTCCAAGAACACACACACATACCAATATACATGAACGTATATATAAATTTCAGAGATATATTTGGGCCTCTAGATTTCTATAGCTGGAAGAGGATTTTCTGAATATGGCATTCTTGCAATATAGCTGTCTTTTAGCACTTACACAATATAAAATTTACAGCAGAATTCACTCATTTTTGCCATAGATCCTGGCACTAACATTCTGAAGAATGCTGAGGGCTCTGGTTATAACTTAGAAGTACTCAACTGTTCTTTATAAGTGGACTGCAATTATTAAGAGCTTCATAGGCTATTAAATGCAGCAACCCAAAATTGATGAGTTATATATATTGTAACAATAAAAATTAGATTATAGTCACAATTTTTCCCTCACTCAGCGGAATACAATCACAATATTACACTGTGTATTCATATTGAGAATATTTCATGTAAAGTTATCATTCAATTAGGGTTTGTTCTTCTTATCTATGCATTGTCGCTGTTGATCTGGAAGAAATTTTGTTGCGAGTCAGAGTAAAAAACTTACTACACATTTTGGGGATTCTGAAATGCTATAAAACAGTTCTGAATTATATATTACACATATATTATAATAATGTGTATTATATATGTATAGGATAATTCAGATATGTATTTATTTATTTATTTACTTTTTTCAGGAACAATCTAATGAGCCCTATAGATAGTATAAGAGTTGGTATTTGTAGCAAGCTTCCCTCTGGCTTTACAGGTCTCATTTTTCCTAAAGAATGTCATCAAATATGACATTTCATATTATAAGGAAAATGTAACAATTATCTAATTCAAACTCTAAGATGCAAACTTATCAGAACTGGTTCCATGCTTCTAAAATTATCATCTTCAATCCAAAGTAATTATAAGCACAAATCGAAGCATCATCAACATACAATTTAGTGTTCCAGTATACAGAGCCTTTGGGAAACATGAAACAGAAAAACACATTAAAGTCCTAATTTACACCTATTAATCCTTCAGAAACATCATGGAACAAAGTCTAAAACAACCACAAGAGAAAACACAGAACAGATTCTGAACCATAAGATAATACTTTGTTTAAATCTGATTTCTGAGTAAATACTATTTAAAACAAGGGTCTCTACTTAGTCCAAAGCTCAGGTGTTTCTGTTAAAGCAACATACAGTATCTTGCAAACTGTCAGTTGTCGGGGCCGAGGGGCTGTGCCCAGCAGCCTGGGCACGTGGGCCGGGGAAGTCGGCACGGAGGACTAGAATTAGGCACTGACGCATAGAGGTTGATTAAAGATTATTTTACTTACATCGTAGATGGTCGCGGTGCAGGCAGGAAAACTTGCTTGGTTACAGTTGTAGACAGAAGAAAAGAAGAAAAGAAGAAAAACTCAAACAATGAGAGCTCTTTAAACCGATACGAGAGTCCGTGCTGTGACTCTCAACGAGCGCGCAGGGCAGGGGTACATCAACGATCGTCCGGTGACAGGGAGAGACTCTTGATGGGTGATCAAACCACCGGTCGGCTCCGAGACACGCACAGAGTTTGCTAGGCTCTACCACGTGGCCCAGAGTTCTCCACGAGATGGATGCAGAGTCCCCCTAAATGAGGTCCTCCCCGGAGATCTCTGACTTGGGCGGAAACTGCTCAAGCCTCTTATACGGCTAGCAAGCCAATCGCTAGCCGCCACGTGGGAATAATTTAGAAACAGCCAATAGTGGGACACAAATTTTCATGCGAGCGGCGGGAACTCCTTTGCACCGGGGGTTTTCTCTCTGCAGCTGAGAATTGCACCGTGCAAAGAAAGCTCCATGTTGTGCGGGCCGGGAGCGGTCCAAGGCTTTCGGGGGCGCGCAGCGGGCTGTGGCCAGCAGCCCTGGCATGTGGGTTGGGGAATGCAGGCTGGCGGACTAGAATTAGGCACAGACGCGTAGCGGTTGATTAAAGATTATTTTACTTACACTGTAGATGGTCGCGGTGCAGGCAGGAGAAAACTTTGCTTAAGTTGCAGTTACAAAACTCGTACGAACAAGACCTGTAGAAAAACTCGAGCCTCTTGAAATAACTCAGAAAGAACTCTGGATACACACACACACAAAGTTTGCTAGGCTCCGTGGAACGAGCGTGCAGGAAAGGGTTCATTGAGGAATTAGGCGGCGACGGGGAAAGGCTAGAGGTTGATCAGGCCCCTATATCCTTCTTAAGGCACATGCTGGGTTTGTTAGGCTCCACAGCGCTTAGAGTTCTTCACAAGATGTGAAGTCCTCCTTCTCCTCCTCCAGATGGTTGTGGAGTCCTCCCTTGCGGGGTTCTCCTTGGAGTTCTCCAACTTGGGCGGAAACCGCTCAAGCCTCTTATACGGCTAGCAAGCCAATCGCTAGCCGCCACGTGGGAATAATTTAGAACTGGCCAATAGTGGGACACAAATTTGCATGCGAATGGCGGGAACTCCTTTGCACCGGGGTTTTCTCTTTGCAACTGAGAATTGCACTGTGCAAAGAAAGCTCCTCGTGGTGGGAAATAATTCTGCAGTGCCGAAGCACACACAAAATCATACCCTTGGGTTATGACATCCCCCCTTGCTGAAGGCACAGCTGAATTATGCCATACACTCGTTACTCGGGTCATCGAGAGCTCTTACCACGGGTCGTTGAACTAAATGGGTAAATACAAAATTAGCTAACATAAGAAGTTCGTCCTCCAGGAATCGAATCGAATAATAACCAGCACAAATACATATACACATAATTAGATTCATAACAAAGAACTGCACGATCAGGGCTTCAGTGGGCGTCATGGTGAAGTCGCATGTCAAGCCCTCACTTTTGCCGATGATGTTGTCCTTCTTGGGGCTTCTCTCCGCCATGCACTTTGAATTCCAGATCTGTGAACAAAACTCTCAAAAAATAAGTTAACGTATATCAAAATATTTACAAAATTTCCATGGAACCACACTATCATTTCTAAAACATATAATACAGGTGTTTGCTAGTCCGGACAACCATCTCTTGCACACTCAACTAGATGAAATTGTTGAGGAGTCGTCATCCAGTTCTTCTAGATAATGGAAACCTAACTCATAGGCCAGTTGCCATTGGCCTGCGTCCCCTAAAATCCGAAGTTGCCGCTTATTGAGTCCAGAATGCTGTAGGAGAAATCCAAACATGTATCGCTCCTCTGGTGTTCTCTGTGGCAATGATGGAAGATCAGATTCACGATATCTTGCACCTTGAACCTCGGTCGGGTGTCGACGTTCCCGATCACTGGATAATCTTGGTTCCATCAGGATAAACAGTCGTGACAACTGACGAAGGAGGTTACTTGTGGGTTGGTTCAACATTGGGTTAAGCAGAATCCGGAGGATAGCGATGTTCTTTCGCCCATAAACCTCAATACAACTATCTATGCTGTGAACGGTCACTGGAACGGTTCCAGGATCTCGTAGATGACGGTGAGGCCATGGTCTTATTCGCTGGAGTGATGTCAGTCCCAGCGCACATGGTCTGGGGTTCCAGGCACAGTACGAGACTCCGATGATCGCTAGCATGAGTTGCTCTGCGCCGGTATGTTCTGGCCGTCCATCATGCCCTGCGTGGGCCTTTTGACCGATCAGTCCTGCAACAAGCGCTGGCAGTGGAATAGGCCAGTGAACGTTAAACGCCACCATGTCGATGTCAGTGACATGTCCTCTACTCCACGAAGCTTGTCTGACCAAGAAGCTTGCTTCTTCCTGGTTCAGCAGGTCGGACCCAAGTTCCACGACCAAATGTCCCAACCACACAGCTAGAGTTTCTTCAGGATGGATTCTTGATTCTCTGCACAACTCCTGTAGTTTGGTTCTGGTGTGAGCATAGTAGGCAGTAGCAACTCGGTTAGTTGTTGTTACAGGCTGAACTACTGCTGCGGGAGTCATTGTTGTTATTGCTTCAGGCAGGAGGGGCGGATGCACTCCTCCGCTTGATTCTCCCTTCCGTCGGCAAGAAGGCGTGGTCGCCGGAAGCGACGCTGCGTCGGTGGGCGGGGTCGCTGGCCGAACTCTCGCGGGTTTCTCCGAAGCTCCACCCTTCTCTTCCAGTTCTTCCACGCGGTCTCCCTCTTGCTCAGCGCCATCTTGACGTGGCATCTCAGGATTTTCTTTCACAGCCGCTTCTTTGACCGCTTGAACGGCCATACGCAGCTGGGCTTTCAAACTTAAATTCTTCTGCATTAAATCAGTTACTGTATGAAAAGTTGCAGTTAACGCTCCCCACTTGTCGTATTTCGGGGCCACCCTCTCATCCGCGGCGCGTCCCTCCGTCTCCAGATCTTCGCAGAGCTCGGATGGAAGCTCGCGACCCCTTAATCTAGACGCCAGCATAAAGGGGGCGAACCGGTCGATCGGCACCGGTTCTTCACTCTCCTGAGCACATCTTAGGCAACGGGCACGCTCCTGGGTGAGGTCAGGTTTACTGCACCTGCCGGGTTGACTCTGGCGAGGGACACAGTGTCGAGGGGCCTGAACAGGACCCGCTCATCACTCATCACACACCCGAATGCCGTGGGGTGAAGATACACTTCCCTCTCTTTCGGGGCTCCGTCTTCGGAAGCTCCCTCTTCTCCCCTCAGCAAAAGGCGTCCACTGATAAACCTCTCACCCGTTCCGCCCGCCTGGTGGTAAGCGATATGCGCCTCCAGTTCCATAAAGTTTTCTACTTGGCATTTTTCACTGCGCCAAGGGCAGTTCTTAACTAATTCTAGCTCCAGCGTGCCTTCCCCTGATCCCATCCTCGTTGCCATGTGCAGGCCGGGAGCGGTCCGAGGCTTTCGGGGGCGCGCGGTGGGCTGTGGCCAGCAGTCCTGGCACGTGGGTTGGGGAATGCAGGCCGGCGGAGTAGAATTAGGCACAGACGCGTAGCGGTTGATTAAAGATTATTTTACTTACACCATAGATGGTCGCGGTGCAGGCAGGAGAAAACTTCGCTTAAGTTGCAGTTACAAAACTCGTACGAACAAGACCCGTAGAAAAACTCGAGCCTCTTGAAATAACTCGGAAAGAGCTCTGGATACACACGCACATGAAGTTTGCTAGGCTCCGTGGAATGTGCGCACAGGGAAGGGTTCGTTGAGGGATCAGGCGGCGACGAGGAGAGGCTAGAGGTTGATCAGGCCCCTGTATCCTTCTTAAGGCACACGCTGGGTTTGTTAGGCTCCGCAGCGCTTAGAGTTCTTCACAAGATGTGAAGTCCTCCTTCTCCTCCTCCAGATGGTTGTGGAGTCCTCCCTTGCGGGGTTCTCCTTGGAGTTCTCCAACTTGGGCAGAAACCGCTCAAGCCTCTTATACGGCTAGCAAGCCAATCGTGGCTAGCCGCCACGTGGGAATAATTTAGAACTGGCCAACAGTGGGACACAAATTTGTATGCGAATGGCAGGAACTCCTTTGCACCGGGGTTTTCTCTTTGCAACTGAGAATTGCACCGTGCAAAGAAAGGTCCTCGTGGTGGGAAATAATTCTGCAGTGCCGAAGCACACACAAAATCATACCCTTGGGTTATAACACATGTGGCAGGAAATAATTCTGCAGTGCCGAAGCACACACACAATCATTGGGTAATGACATCAGTTTTAAAAGAAATACTGTAGATGAGCTATATTTGTAAGCTGTGGCAAAGTGTTGTTCATGTATATGAAAGCTAGTGCATTCATATTCTAAAACAGTTCTTTAGCTCAGTAATTCTCAACCTTTTCTGTTCCAGGACCCATTTGTAAACATCAGTGGGCAGTCCTGAACCAGTGCCCCCCACTCCTGACCCACTGCCCCCAGGTCCCAGTCCCCCAGCGTGTGGAATAGGGTGTGGAGCAAGGAAGGGTGTGTGGGGCATGGGGGGAGACCCCAAACAGCCTCTTGAGGGCTGGAATTTTGCCAAATTGCAAGAGAAAAGCTACCATTTCCCACATTTTTCTCCTCTAAAGGAAAATCCATTTTAAAAGTTTGTTGATCCATTTTTTAAATTTATTCACAATCCTTTCATATATTTTTATAAACCACTTTTGGGTCATGACCCATGGGTTGAGAAGCACTGCTTTAGCTCTAAAAAGCCACTTTCTACAATTGATTACCTCTAGTTATGACTTGCAAGTGCAACTTCTCATAAAATGCTTGGAGAACTAGTCCTAAATACACAATTGTATGAACAACCCATGAAAAAGAAAGACTTTTCTTTTAGTTAAGGACTAGGAATGCCATCACTTCAAAAATACTAAGAACTTTTACATGTCAAGTTGTATGCCTTTCTAAATGAAGTGGATAAGACCACTTATAAGAAATAAGATGCCAAAATAAAAGGCAAACAGAGACTGGAAAACAACAATATGGAAGAAAGGGCACATAAGCAACAACAAATCAGATTATCATTGTTAATAATAGGATCATAGGATCACAGGAAACCCCCCTACTCCAGGCAGCATCATCCCTGACTAAAACATCCTAGGCAAGTCTGTCTAACTTGCTCTTGAAAACTTCCAAGGATGATGACTCCACAGTTTCTCTAGGTAGGTTGTTCTAATAGTTGACTACCCTCATAGTCAGAAAGTTCCTCCTAATCTCTAACCTAAATTTCCTTAGCTGAAGTTTGAGGCCACTGCTATTAGTGCTGTCCCCAGTGGCCACAGAGAAAAGCTCATCACCATTCTCTCTGTAATCACCCTTCAGGTGTGTGAATAGTGTTATCAAAATAATAATAATAATGATAACAACAATTCTTATTATAATAATTTTATTATTTATAATAATTGTATTATAATTCAGGTCACATTCAGAGACTAGACTCTGACTCATTCCAATAGGAGACAGAAATAATGAGTAGCCAATACTGGGATTTAGCAAGACAAGGAAATTATTAATTTTATTTTGGTGTACATCAGTATAAACCTATTTAAAAATAAAAAAGATGAGAATCTACAGTCATTTATCCCTATGCTAAACAGTATTTCCTTAATTGTAAGCAAAAATAACTCCCTTGCTGCCTTGAATGCATACATATATTCAAATTATTAAAATGAGAATATCTCACTTTCAATAAGATCTTGGTATCTGGAGATACCTATATCCAACTACAGATGAACATGAATGATGATTCCAGTCATTTTTGAGCTATCTAAAAAAAAGGAGTGAAATTATACTTTCTCTTTGCAAATACAATCTAAACCTCCCATACCTGCAAAAGGGTCAATGAGGCTGGACTTCTGCACAGAGCCTGACCAAAGACAAAGGACGCAACCTGAGCCTGGGGACCTCTTGATAATGATAAAATTATAGAAAATATAAAAATGCCCAAATATTTGAATAAGTATTTTAATGCAATGCTGTATGTTCCATGAAGTTCACATAAGAATATGGGTAGAACAGACAAAATATATGGCAAATGGGTCATAGTCAAGACTGAGGGCAGATGTTGAAGCTTAGGAGCAGAATATCAACTCCATAGCTTGAACTCTGAAGACAATTGTTGATAACCTTGAGTCCAGGAAGACACTGAACAACCTAACCTAAGTAAAGAGCAAAGTTGCACAAATTCTCAAAACAAGACACTCATGTGATTCTATGGTGAGGAAGTAATTTATTTGCACCATCATTCTCTCTTGGTAGGACTTCTCCTTCCAGGGTAATAAATCACCAACATTTCTCAGGTATGAAAGAAGAAGAATCTATTGCATCTGGACAGTCATGTACTGTGACTGGCCAAAATAAACATAAAAGTTTTTAAATATCACTCTTGCAGCACAATCCTACATCCACTAATTCAGGACTGTCCAACTGATGACCCGTGGACTGCATCTGGCCCAACTTCTTCCCATCACTCCTGCTTGTCCCAGTGGTGGCTGGGATCTTCAGGCTCTTCCTCCCTTCTCTGGCTTCTACTTCCTGCCCCCACACCTAGGGATGGAGTGGGGCCAGGCAGCAGAGAGGTTCTGCATGTGCAGCAAGAGGAGATCCAGGCTGCCCATGCAGCAAGAGGGGCCAGTTTGCCCACCGTGTTCAAGAATGAGGCTGTGTCCCCTCACAGTGGAGGGCAACCAGGTTGCTCAAACTGCCTGCTTGGTAGAGGAGAGCTGGGTGACTTACACTGTCCAAACAGTTCAGGAGAAGCTAGGCTGCCCATGCAGCTGGGGGGGAGATGCATACTGAAGGGCACCCAATGGCTGTGTGGCCCAGGAGGCTGATATTTGGGGGGGGAGTGCGGCCCCCACAGTCCAGAAGATGGACAGTCCTGCACTAGTTCAATGATAGGGCACCAATATTTGCTCTGTAAACAGCTAGTTATCCACCATTTGAATACTGGCAAGATACAGCCTAATTATGCATACAATACTAATAAAATTAAATTAAACCTGAAGGCCTTGGAAATCCATAAATTCTACTTTTAATATAAAACATTATTTTCCTAGTGCATATCCAGATTAGGTGCAATATGAAAAAAAAATCTTTTCTGTTGTAAGTGAATCTTCAATAGTGTTGTTCATGCATATTCACACTTCAGATGTGTGCCCCCTTTCCCTCCCTTAAGCACAACAGACAAGGATTGCACACTTCAATTTTTTTTCAGTGCCAGATTCATATTTGTCTGTTTTTAGAGACTACAGATTTCTCAGAGTGAGATCTTTTATTGGGCCAACTAGGTAGCTGGAATAAAATCGAACCAGCTTTCAAATGCAAGACATTCTTTGTGAGACTCTTTTCTGGGTCTAGAATACAAATTAACAGTCCAAGAGTGCAACAGTACCTGACTGGTGCTACCTAACTGAGAAACAGCTTAACTCCAGAAATTAATACACTTTTGGATTAAAACTCCAGAATTGCTTTTGGTATGAACAGATGGTCCTCAAACTGACAGCAGGCTCTTTGGACCATACAGCTCTTTTATAACACTGGCTGAGGGGCACTCATGTGACTTCAATGGGTACTGTTTTCCCAATAGATGAAATTCCCCCAAATTCAGTGCTCCCAGGAGGCATATCCCAGAGATGGGAATATGCTGGGCCACCATGGGGAAGATGCATCCTTTTGGGTTTTTTTCCAATTAAATTTTGTGACACATTTATATACCAAATTCTGTGCTGGTCCTGTAATCAATGGAAGGAAAGCAAGAACCCTTTGAAAACCACACAGGGCTAATGTAAAGAAAAATGAGCTGCTTTCTCCTTGCAGATGTGCATAGGGAGGAAAAATACAGGCTTATTGTACTTACTTGACTGAGTGGCAAGATTAGCAGAATCCTCTTGGGTGAACGGGAGTAACCCCAGATTGGCTCAAATAGCTGATGTGAAGTTTGCATTTAGCCCTGAAGACCAGCAGAGCAACAAGTCAAAGCAAAAAGTCCCAGTAAAGGCAAAACAAGAAACCAACCTTGGAAATAAGGAGCAAAACAGGTTTGTAGTGTCTAAAGTTGTCATCAAGTGTAAAATAAACTGTAAATATTGCTTAGAAAGATAAAACTGCCTAGAAAGATAAAGTAGGGTGGCAACAGCCTAGCAACGGTGACGTCACACCAGAAAATATAGGAAGACAGCAACAAAACAGCAGTGATCTGTGTTTCCCTCTCTGCTGGGCCGTGTCCCAAGAAACATCACATCAGCGCAGAGACATAGGGACCTGGGATCTTCGCCCCCCAGCATGGCTGGCTGACTGAGGACTCTTGTTAAACCCACCCAAGATTGTTGAAGCATGGTGAGATTCACTTTAACATGTATAGCATGGTTGCTTTCTAGGTACACGTGTGTAGCCAATAAAGCTTTGCTTGATCTTTTATCAGTCATGTGTGCCGTGATGCAATCCACATAACCACTCTGGCCCCCTCCCACCTCTGAGGGGTAGTAAGTTAGGTTCTGTCCCAACAGTGTGCACGTTAGAATTGGGGCAGAAGGGCCAAGGGTTGTGGCCTGACAAACAATATCCAAGATTCCTTGGGAACTGAATGCCCTTATCTCATAAATCTTGTCTCATCCTTACTTAATAACTATTCCCCTGCCTGTCTTCAATCCTTCCCCCACTAAGTAGCCTGATGTAGAATGCTGCATTAACTCAGGCAAAGTGGCAGGAGCGAGTTCAGGCAAATTGTTATGCCAAAAGATTAAGTTTGCTCCCTTCTTGACAATCTACACTCCTGACAAAATGCTGATATTTTAAAACAAGCCCTGTAGGCACCCAGAAGACAATGGGAGAAGTACCTAAAGTAACACTCCTAGAAGGGGAGAAGACACAACTGCTAAGCAGCTCAACAAGCAGATGAAGGATGAACAGAGAATTTAGTATTCAGGACAGCTTTAAATCTAAGTAGGTGACTGAGTGCCTCGAGCACTCTCACTAAACATCACCTCTCCCTTCCACCTCCCCATTAGCATCCTTGGATCCATATAGAACTAGGGCACAGGTGCACTTTTTAGTCCCCTCCACACTCTCTACCCTATCTCTGTAGCAGTTCCTCTTTTACCCTCTCCTGTCAGTCTTCTTGGTATAACTGCTCTTTGAATTAGATACTTGGTTCCTTGACTCAGATGATTTGGCTGTTATGACTAGCCAGGCTCCCTAATGGTGACCTACCATACTAGCAAGAAGATATTTCCTTGACAAATAAAGAAAGGAGATGAAGAAAGAAAGGGTCACTAAAAATCCAAAATTAATATTTATTTTAAAGACAAGACCGGCCACTTACCCTGATTCCCACTTTTATAATAATGATTCCACAAAGCAGAATATTTTATTTAGTCACAGGCTACCAAGTATTTGGAACACAGTAATTTGAATGGTAAACACTTACAGACTTTTGAAGTGCTATTAACAGTTGGTCCATGAGACCACGTGAAGAATAAAGGCAGAAAAAGAGTACAGAAGGGAAGGAAATTCCTGTGTCACAAACCAACAAAAAGCTATGGGCATGTCCATACCATCAAATAACCACACTAGGCAGGGCTGCAGTGAAACGTGCCATGCTCTGCATGTATTATACCTCAAAAAGATGCAATGTAGCAGCCTTAGTACAGTGCTAGACATGCCTCAATAAACGTACTGTTGCTGTGCATCAGTGCGCAATGTTTTCATAGTGCAGAAGGTGGCAGGTGAGGACAGCTTGTGCTGTTCTGTTTCAGAGATCAGAAATCTGGCTACAGTGAAAAAAAAAAGGAGCAACTCAGTGGAAGTTACAGTCCAAACTCCAGTCAGTACTTGTGTGAGTGTGAAAAGGCTTGAACTGATCACTAATGAGACAGAAAAAAACAGCAAACACAACATTAGAGAAACATCAAGATAGAAAGCAACATGACACTTATATAAGCACTGGAGACTGGGATTGCACAGCATGTACTGTGCAACAGAGCAGAGAGGAAAAAGAAAAGAAGAGAAAAACTGCCAAAATATCAGAGAGATGACAGGAAAGGAGAGTAAAAGAAAAGTATCTAAAATAGATTTCTATAGTTCAGATGGCTACCATTAACAGGAGGGGAAAAGGAAAAATAATTGCAGTAAACAAATATCGGTAACATTACCACTAGGAGAAAGGAGACATTCATAAGCTCAGAAAATATTTGGATGAAATGACTAATTTTGTCCAGAAAAAAAAATTGCTCATTTGTGTCATATTTATTGTCTGTCACAAATGAATTACAAAGTTAAAGCCTCAAATTACTGAGGCAAAGGATTAACAGACAATTTTGTCACCACTAAAATTACCATTATGCAACGTCTAGGGAAAAACAAAAGCATTAATATACTTGTCAGAGATACATGACTCTCAGGGCGCAGACAGAAGTGCAGCTCCCTTCTGTAACTCAGAACACTTTGCAGGAAGCCTTCTGAGCTACAACAATCCCCTGAACCAAACAGAAGTTCACCGTTGGTTCCGGGGGGGAGGAGAACCTAGCGCCTGCAGCCAATTTCCCCGAGCAATGGCCCCTCTTCTCTCCCAGCTTGTCCCCGTTTCAGAATGTGAGGGAGCTCATTCTAGGGGTGTCCCAGGCAGCACTGGAGTGTGGGGCGGGCGAAATGGAGCCCCCCTCCCCACCCCCATCTTGGAGGGGCTCCAATACACTCACCCTACCCTCCAGCGGGGAATGAAAAACTCCCTCCACTCCCTTTCCCCCCTCCCATTCTAAAGGGTGGGGGAACAGGCTGGGAGGCAGTGCAGACACAAGTTACAGAAGACGCTATGTTCTGAAACATCTTCATTTGATCCTTCATGCAATGAGGGTTCAGATTTTCACCCAATCAGTCATTTTTTAAGCGGTCTGCAGCCATGCATTTGTGTTTGGTTATGGCTATAGATCACTTTCTGTGGCCAGATCAAGGGAAAATTGTCACTTCTGTCTGTGCCCTCAAAGATACAGACTGGCAGACTAGTAAGTAATGCTTTAGGTAATGTCATAATGTCCACAAACATATAATATGTTCAACAAAACTATAATATTCCATTTTCTATTTTCTATTTTATTTTATTCTATTCTATATTCTATTTTATATTTTAAGACTCCTAAGCAATTTTTTACAGCATGGGGTGGCCTTGGTGAGCAGAAAGGTTAAGAGCATGAACACACAAAAGCGTTCTCAATTCCTCTTTCACCAATGAAGTAAAAACTAATACTCATAAGTTACATTCACTAAGAGGACTCTACTTTCCTTGAATCCAGAGCTGGGATTAGTACTAAAGAATACCTTTCAAATATTAGTACTATTATGTACACGGCTTCTTGTTGTGCCATGCGTTACTTATTTCACTTATCTTTTCTCAAAAATCAATCCCGGTATTTGAAGCTTTTCTCTGGACTTCATCCATTGTTGGTATCTTTCTGGTAACAGAGATCCTTAATGAAGCTTCACCGTGTTCCAAGGGTGCTTGCCCCAGAGACATTTAGAAATAAACTATTACTTCTCAGCCTTTAAACACGTGTCTCTTAATTCTGCCCCAAATTGCACAGCTTGTTTTTTTGCTGTCATATCTTATTGCCTGCTCATGGTTAGTTTGTGATGCACATTCATAACAGCATTCATAAAGGCATTTCATGTGGTGTCACTGCTTCGACCTCTCTCCATGTAACATTGTACATTTTCAATTATTTTCTTTAAGGTGTTTTTTCTTGGCTTAGATTTTATCTCATTTTGTTAAATGCAATCTGTGTGAGACAACAGGTAACCTGGTGTTTTGGACACTAGCCTAGGACATGAGAAAATTGGTTTCAGTTCCTCTACCATGACAATAACCTGTGTGAGCTCAAGCAGATCTAAAGGAGCAGATCCAAAAGTGTTTTCAAAGATGCCCATGAACAACATGTAATGAGATTTAGGTGCTCAGTTTACAGAAAGTGATCCAAATCAACCCTCCTCTAGCAACCCCCAAACTGCTGAGGTGCCTCCATTTTGGCCTGAAAAGATTTCTAGGTGTCTTGACTTGATCTTCTATACATACTCAGAAGTGACCTAGATCAGCTACCTAGATCAGTGGTTTTCAATCTGTGGTCCATGAACCCCTGGGGGTTCACAGACTAGTTTCATAGTTGGTAGGGTCGGATGGGACCTGAGCAGATAATCAAGTCAGACCCCCTGTCATGGGCAGGAAATAATGCTGGGGTCAAATGACCCCGGCAAGGTGTCTATCTAGCCTCCTTTTGAAGACCCCCAGGGTAGGAGTGAGCACCACATCCCTTGGAAGTTGGTTCCAGAACCTAGCCACCCTGACTGTGAAGTAGTGCCTCTTGATATCTAGCCTGAATCCACTCTTTGTCAACTTATGGCCATTATTCCTTGTTACTCTCAGTAATGCTCAGGGAAACAGGGACTCTCCACTTGCCTGCTGGTCTCCCTTGGCCAGTTTATAGATGGCCACCAGATCCCCTCTCAGCCTTCTCTTGTGGAGGCTGAACAGGTTCAGGTCTCATAGCCTCTCCTCGTAGGGTCTGCCCTGCTGCCCCCTGATCATACGAGTGGCCCTCCTCTGGACCCTCTCCATGTTGTCCACATCCCTCCTGAAGCATGGTACCCAGAACTGGACACAGTACTCCAACTGCGGCCTGACCAATGTCATGTAGAGGGGGAGGATCACCTCCTTGGACATGCTCGTAATGCATCTGCGGATGCATGACAAGGTGTGGTTAGCCTTCCTGACTGCATCCCCACATTGGTGGCCCATGTTCATCTTGGAGTCATTATAGACTCCAAGATCCTTTTCTGCCTCTGTACTGATGAGAAGGAAGTTCCCCAGCCTGTAGGTACGCTGCTGGTTCTTTCTCCCTAGGTGCAGTACCCTGCACTTGTCAGTATTGAATCCCATCTTATTCTCATCTGCCCACCCCTGTAACCTGTCCAGATCCAATTGCAGCCTGTCCCTCCCTTCTAGCATGCCCACTTCTCCCCACATCTTAGTGTCATCTGTGAATTTGAACAAGCTAAGTCACTGATGAAGATGTTGAACAGTGTGGGCCCAAGGACACATCCCTCCAGGTTGAAAATGACCCGTCCACCACCACTCTCTGGGTGCGTCCCTCCAGCCAATTGGTGACCCATCTGACTGCGCAGGCCTTGACACCACAATCTCCTAATTTTTTAATGAGAATGGGGTGAGAGACAGTGTCAAAGGCCTTCCTAAAGTCCAGAAAGACTACGTCCACCACAACACCTACGTCCAAGGATTTTGTGACCTGGTCATAGAAGGTCACCAGGTTGGTCTGACAGAACCTGCCTTGAATGAACCCATGTTGGTTGCCCCTAAGCATACACTCCCCTGCTTGCCCCTCGCAGATGTGCACCTGAATAATTTTCTCAAAGAGCTTTCCCAGGACCGAGGTAAGACTAACAGGCCTAGAATTTCCTGGGTCCTCCTTCCTCCCTTTTTTGAAAATGGGGACCACACTGGCCCTTTTCCAGTTCTCTGGCACCTCGCCAGAGCACCATGAGTGCTCGTAAAGCTGTGCCAGGTGTCCCACAATGACCTCTGCTAATTCCCTCAGCACTCTGGGATGGAGATTGTCAGGACCTGCTGATTTGAACATGTCCAGTCCCACCAGAAGTTCCCTGACTAGGTCCTCTCTGACCCTGGGCCTGGCTGCACCTCCCCTGGGACCATCGGGGATCCCGGTGGGGAGGGGGGTGACCTGGTCCGTGCTCAGAAATATGGAGGCAAAGAAACTGTTAAATAGGTTAGCTTTGTCATCTGGTGAGACCACCAGATTTCCAAGTGTGTCCTGCAGAGGCCCCACGTTACCCGGAACCTTCTTTTTACCCCCTATGTATTTAAAAAAGAATTTCTTGTTATCCTTGATCCAAGTTGCTAGTCCCAGTTCCATCTCCACCTTCACCTTGCTAACAGCCCCCCTACAATCCCGAGCAACAGAGGTATAGTCCTCCCTGGTGATGGCCCCTCGCTTCCATTGGGTGTACACCTTCTTAGTTTTGAGACGTTCCTGGATGCTTTTGGTGAGCCATGGGGGCTTTTGAGCACTCTTGCCCCCTTTGATCCATGTTGGGGTTGCCACCCTTTGGGCTTCGAGGATCGTCTCCTTCAGGAACAACCACTCTTCTTGGACTCCCAACTCCCCACCCCCCCCAGGGCCTCAGTGCCTCCCCAACTAGTCTCCTTAGCTCAATGAAATCCACCCTCCTGAAGTCCAGGGCTGCTGTCTTGCTGCAGGCCTTTGCCACCCTGTGCTGAACGGTGAATTCCAATAGGCAATGATTGCTATCGCCCAGGTGATCAAGCACCTGCAATCCCCTCACCAGGTCGACGCTTGTGGCCAGGACCAGGTCTAACAAGGCATTTCCCCTGGTGGGACTGTGCACCACATGGGTTAGATGGAGGTCCTGTAACACAGCTAGGAACCTACGTGTGCGGTCAGACCTGGCTGACTGCTCTTCCCAGCAAATGTCCAGATAGTTTAGGTCACCCATGATGACCACATCCTTTGACTTAACTACCTCCACAAGTTGACCTGAGAATTCCCGGTCCAGCTCTTCCCCCTGGTTGGGTGGTCTGTAGTAGACCCCTACCGTTAAGTCCCTTTCCCCCCCGCCCCCCTTGTATTCTGACCCAGAGCACTTTGGTCTGCCCCTTCTATGTTTAAGGGTGACTTTGATCAATGAAGAATGACTATTCTTTATCAAAAGTATGTTAATACCCACATTTACAAATTCAAAGGGGTCCACACCACCATTTGAAATTTCCAAAGGAGTCCATACCTACATTCAAAATTTTTTAAGGGTCCACAAATGAAAACCACTGACCTAGATAGCTAACTCCCTATTGCCATTGCAATCCAGATCAGTGCCAAGAGGTACCTAATATCCATCAAATCCCCAAATTAGGCAGCAACAGAATCTTCTTGACAAATGCTTGGTGTTGACCACATGCATGTAGTTCACTACAAAACAAAGGGCGGAGGGGGGAATACTTCCTTTTCCCTAAAATCCTAATGATTAAGTCACTCACCCAGGAAATGAGACATTGGAAATCTATAATTTCCTCATCCTGAGGGGACTCAAAACCATATCTCCCACTTCCTTGCAAAGTGACCTAAGTTGCTCACCCCTGCAGTTGAAGCTGGCCTACTAGGCAGCTAAAGGTGAAGGAATCACAAAACTAGAAAAAGCACAAACAAGGAGGAGCCTAACTGTAGGGAAGAGAGAAGGACATTCCCTGGAAAGGGAGAGAATCCTGGGTTGTGAATCCTTGTTGCCAGGGTTATTTCTGTTTTTAACCAATAACTATCTAATTTAAAAATGTACAAAGAGCTCTAAGAGCAGGCTGTGACTGTAGCGTGGCGAGCACAACCTTGTGGGGGGTAAGTGTTGGGTTTCAGTCCTTGCTTCTAGGATAATTGATGCATTTTATATTTGAATAGGTACTTCCTTAGTATTTACCTACCTTATAAGCATGCTGTGATGATTAATGCATTAAAGGTTGTGAGGCCCTCAGATACTAGAATAGTCTAAGCCAGATAGTTCCTCAGAGAGTTAGCTAATTCTAGAACTAATCATATTATTTTGTTCTTCTGGTTGAGTTCCTTTAGTTGAGAAGCTCCTCCTAGTTGAGTTTCAGCTGAATGTTTTATTAACAAGCAATTAACTTTCCCTCCTGAATCTTTTCTAGTTTTAATAAACAGACAGCACACTTCTTCAAAACTTCGCATTTTGTCATTTAATGTAGCACAGTTTGGAGCCTGAAAGTGATCTTTAATATACATGCTAGTAGCATGCCAAGGAGATCTGAATTAATGCTGATTATACTACTTTATTAAATACTGTATCTAAGCCTTCATTAAAGCACAATATGCTTCATTTACTGAATTTCTTTCCTCCACTTATTTTTTCAATTATATCCAAACCAAGAAGGAAATCCAGTTGGCATATTAAGATCCACTAATTATGCCAAGTGTTCATAGAACCCTTATTTTCAAGATATTTTACTAGGATAGGAAGTTACATTTAAGAGAAAGGAATTGCCATGATCAATTTTCTTCCCCATTCATGAAATTTTACAAGATTACTAAAATATCTGTTTTGTTCTGGGCTTTTGTTACCCATCTCCCCAGTGACGTAACTTGGGGTGGGCAAGAGGGGGTGTGGGTGTGCCACAATGGTGGCCTCCCTAGACAGTTTGCACCCTATTTGCAGCAGCACCCCTGCACTGCTGCTGTTGCAGCAGCAGCCACATAGGTACTATAGCAAACTATAGCAAAACAGAGGAGGGTAGCCCATGCCATGGTGGCAACAGCTAGGGACTTCTTTGAGTTTCCGGAGCAAGTAAGACTCCTGCCTCCTCCTATCCCTCCTCTCAGTATGCAAACCCTGCTAACCGCACCTCTATCTTTGTTATATTTTTGTTCTTTTTTTTTTCACTTTTTATCCAGGCATCTATAAAAACAAATCTCCAACACAGGAGTAATACACAGGAATTCCATGAGGCTGAAGTCTTCGCAAAATAAATAATATACAACAACTTTTATGAATTATCACTTCTACTATCAATCTAGTATACAACTACTATTACTGCTATCACTCATGCTACAATCTAATATAAAAAATAACATTCAATAATATTCATTAATATTCAAAGAATCTGGCTAGAGGCTAGCTTACTGGCTTTTACATCCTCCGTGTAGCTCAGGAGTAGTATCCCTAGTTCTACAAAACTTATCTTTCCTTTGTCTTTAATAACCTACTCTGGTGGGACACTTTCTCCATCACCAGGATGTTCCATATTTTAGCATACCATATTTCCAATGTCCATGTTTGAACAATTGAGTGTCTAGCAACTAACAAGAGGCTTACTTTTCATTCTGGGTAGAGTAGACTTCTTTTACTGGGGCATTCAGGAGGCAAACCAATAGTTCTAAAGGACTTCCATTACTTTCTCACTATCTTTTTAATTGGCATATTTTTGCAAAAAGACAATGGAGCAGTTGCTTATCAGACACAAATGGTTGCATACACAGCAAAAAATAATAATCTGCCCTTGTATGTAGCTTCTTCATCTATGCATTTTCAAGTGCTTTAATCAAAGTAAATATTATTATACATACTTTACAGAGGGAGTAATAGAGAGATTAAGTAATTTGACCAGTAACTAAAAAGTAAGAGAATAAATAGAATACAGGGTGCTTATACATGTGACGGGAGGGTTAGTCCTCAGGATTTTATTCTATGCCCCCTAAATTGAAACTGTGGGTTTTTAATTGAAACCCACCATTTCAATTTTTCCGTCACATTACAGTAAGGGGCCTGATCCTATTTTTTTTTTTTTTGTCAGAGCCGGAGTCTGCCCATGGCTAGGAGGTGAGCTGCTGGAGGGCTGAGTGGTCCCTGAGCGGTTCCGGTGGGCCCCAGTCCTTCCCTCCACAGTGGCAGCACCCCTTGGGGCCATACCGGTGGGCTGCTAGCAGGCCAGGTACTGCCCTAGCTTGATCCAACTTGATCCAAACCCACCCAGAAGACACTGCCCAGTGGGCTTCCAGCGGGCAGGCTTAGGGAAGAGTTGGATCAGGTCAGATGCTGCCTCCAAGCTGAGGCAGCACCCAACCCGCTAGCAGCTCATCACAGAAGGAAAGACTGGGGCCCCCTTCAGCTCAGGGGCTGCTCAGCCTGCTGGCAGCTAGCCCCCTGACAGTGGGAGAAGTGGGCACGCTTCTCTCCTCCCCCGCCAAAAAAGGATCAGGCCCCTCGCCACTTCTGCCTTCAGCAGGCACCTGCTGAAAGCAGAAGCAGTGAGAGGCCTGAACCTTTATTTCTGTGGAGCCTGCCCACCTCTCCTGCAGCCAGAGAGCATGCTGACAGCTGCAATGCATCATTGCAAACTAAACTACATATGGATGTAGTTTAGTTTGCAACAATGCAAACTCATCTAAATCCCCCCAAATTGGCACACATGTAATGTGTAAAGCCATTAAGCCACACAAATGACATTTTTGTCACATGTACATTGGGACGACCATCACATGTACAATGCCCCAGACATCTTTATTTCCAGTTCCATACTCAATCCAGTATACTGAGCTGTCCATTTCTAAGTCCTTTGAGGCCCCATATCCCAGGGGCTGCACCAGTGGGAGCTGCATGTCCTCTGGGTTGCTCAAGTTAAACCACAGATCACTGGGCTACAGACACCCCCTCTTCCATTGATGCACAGAGTACCCCACACTCCACTACACCTCACAGGCTCAATATCCCTGCTGCAAGTTGAGGACACATGAGTGTATTACTTCCCCCTCACCCTTAGCTGTAACATGTGCAGGTGCAAATGTAATCCCCCCTTCCCAACTTCAATGTCTGCCCTTGTGGGCACCCCCACCCACAGATGCACACAATACAGGTCCCTTCTACTGTTGCACCACGCAGTCCCCCACACACAGCCTCATACTCACCTCAGCTCCCTACACTGCTCACCACACTGCCTTGTCCCCTGACAAGGAGGCAGGAAGTAGGAGCTGGAGGAGGGAGGAGGAGCCCAGAGACTCGGGTGGCTGTTGCAGCCAGAGCAACGTGGGGATCAGTGGCCAGGCAGGAATGCAGGGTCCACTACCCCTCACAGGCCAGATGTGGCCCATGGGCCACCAGTTGGATAGGCCTGCACTAGACCAAGTCACTTCCACAGTTAATAATACTTAGCATTTTTTTTAACTAACTTAAGGAATTTTCAATTTCTTGGTTTTATTTTGTGAGCTTTTCTGGGAAAGCAGTTGTTAACAGTCTGCACTGATAAGATTCAGTTCTGTTCTTCTAAAGGTCCTGATGTAAAATACCTTTTCTTAATACAGGGTTATTCAGTTTTTGGTGCTTTTCCAACCAAACCAGCAAATTCTCTCTCCAATACATTCTTCCGGAAGTATAACCTACAACCTCCTCCTCTGACCAACTTCTTATTTGCAGAGTGTACTATTCCTTTCCAAAATGGAGGGAAAAAACCCCTCAAAATGCTAAACACACACCAAAAAGCCTAGTCAATATGTCACTAGAAAGAACAATTAGAAAAAGGCAACAAGCCAGATTGGTAGAGATGCTACAAAAAACTAGTTATGATAGTGAAATGTGCAATGCTTAGGCTGACTATCATGAAGTCACAGAAGCAGGGGCCAAAAACTAGAGGTGCAAACTGGGAGGCACAAAGTCATTTACACCCAGACGAGACACACTGTACAGCCAAGGTGACAGGAGAGACGAATTAAGATTGAGGGGTACCTTCTATTCCAGGGCCCAGAATGTAAGGGAGCGTGAAAAAATGATTTCTGCACATCATTCAGAATTCAAAGAGACATCTCAACAAAAGGCAATGAGGAAGAATTGCTTGACACTGGCAAAAAAGGAAACATATAACACAGCTGATGTTTTGTCTTGTGTGTCTTTGCCACTTGATCAGGAATATACTGTTATGAAAAAAGATGCAAGTTATAGCTCCAAACACAGCTTGCAGCTTTATCACGGACCAACCACCTTTCATGTTTAAACTGAAAGGGCCCATTCTCATTTCGCAGTTGGGCAATACCTGTATATCCTAGTCAAGGTACTTGAGTCTGAATGGGTTTGAGTGGACCTCTACATTCAATCATAACAGCATTTCAGTTTCTGCCCAAAAGTTTGCTCTTATTTTTATAGACAGATATGGCTGTCAAAAGCAGCAATCAGATAAGAGACGTAGGGCAGAGCTGTCTGACTTCTAAGCAGCTGGGGAGTTGCACGCCCCACAGTCTGCACTCCTCCTGATGCCTGGTGCACCTGGATGTGTACCTGGATACCACCCCCCCATTTTAGCGCTGTACCCACTGTACTGCTGTACCTGCCCCACATTGTACTGGAGCTCCTGTGCTGAGGCACACTGCACCCAAGCCAGCTGGGAAGCAACATGTGGAGACAGGGGCTGCCTGCTCCCCTGTCTCCACATGCCTTGGCATGGGGGCTCTGCAGCGGATGCCAGGGTTGCCTGCTCCCCTGTCTCAAGGCACACTGCACCCCCGCCAGCCACTCCAGTGTGTCTCAGCACAGAGGCACCACAGCATGCAAAGACAGGGGAGCAGGCAGCCCTGTGTTTGCCCAAGCACATGCTACTTTTGCATGTTTTGTCCCACATTTTTTTATTGGGGCTTTTTTTTGCTACTAGGAAATCCTGGTAGCAAATTTTGCTGCTGCACTGCAAATTTGCAGCACAGCGCGTGGTTTAACGTGCAAGGTGTGCAGTTTGTGGTGCCACAAACCACATATACCTGCATGTAGACGTGGCCTCTGTGAGCGCATGCACTTGCTCCTGTATTTGTCATGTTAGTGAAAGCTAAATTGAGACAAGAGCCCATTTAATGCAAAGCTTTCAGGTTAGCTCTCAAATACCACTGTTTAACTGCAGCTGTGTGAAAAGTTACGTAGATATTCTGTGCTAAGCCCATGCCTCATTTACCTGCTTCAGTCTGATAGTCTGTCCATGCTGTCCATCACACATGGTAAGTATTAAACTTATGTTTAGGCCCATTGGTTTATACTTAATTTGTCTTCTTCATGAACTGGACCATTTTTTGAGAGACAAAGAGATGGCAGGCACATGCGAAAGGAAAGATCACTCTGTACAGCTACGGACCTACCAAATTCACAGTGGAAGTTGGTTGCATGGCAGCTCCTTTAATCTTGCCCCTGCACACTCCCCTCCCCCCCCCCCGCCAATTGGCAGAGGGACCCTGGTGGTCGCTCCTGATCAACAGGGAGGTGAAAACTACAGTTTTAATATGGCACCGTTTTTGCCTCCCAGCTGGTTAGAAGAGCCACCGGTGCCCCTCAGCCAATCAGCAACAGGGTAGAGGAGCGCAGGGGAAATGAGGGAGGAGCACAGGGGAACCTGCAAGATTAAAGGAGATGCTGCGCAGTTCACTTCAGCCATGAATTTGATAGGTCCTTATGCATACCAATTCAGTATTTTCTGTTTCTTCCAGGAATGCCTTCCAGGAGACCTGGAAAATAAAGACTCTGTCATCAACTTCAACCAGATTGTTTCTGGTGACTTATAGTCTAGTGAAATTCTTCATAGCTCATTATCAATCCTCTATGGCATTTAGTTCCTTCATTTTTTTAATGCATTAAATCAAAACACATTGGTTTAATATATTTGTATTCAGAATGTACTCAATTGCTGGATTTTTTAATTCAAGGACATAACCAATTAAAAGGAATTTAATTAGCATGATTCTTCAAAGAAGCAGAATAGAAAAACATTGAAATTACAAAACATAATTATATAAGCTTGTCTCTAAACATAGGGTCAAACATAAAACAATGTCTGCTGTTTTTTCATGATGACACGTTGCTAAAAAAAGTACATTAGCAACTCCCCAAGCAAACTGATTCAGTACTTCTTATAAGACATTCCTAAATACAAACATGTTTAGTACAGAGAAACATGACGTTTTTCTTGTCACTTGAGCTGCTATACATAATTCTGTATTTCCAAATCTAAGCAGTGTGCATCACATACAACTTATTTTGACATGTATTGTTTTGTTACTGTACTGTATTTGTCATGCTCCAAGAAGGGTGCCTCATATTTCAAACTACCCAGAGCTATTATGCTTTTTGTTCAAAAGAAAGCAATTCTTGCTGCTTTAAAATTACAATTCTCTGTCTATCTCTAGTCTCATAGGTACTATATTACTATTACTGCTACTATACGCATCTTCATTATATAGAATACAGCCCACCATCAAAACACCTGACATAGTCCCAACAGTATTTAGGATCTGCTTACCATTTAGGGCTTATATGAAACAACTTTCATGGATTGTAAGGCCAGAAGGGACCTCGGAAGATCATCCGGTCCAGCCCCCTGCACCAAGCAGGAAAGATAACTGGGGGTCAAGTGACCCCAGCAAGGTGACTGTCTAGTCTCCTCTTGAAGATTTACTGGACACCCTGAATGTGAACAAGGTTTTCCTAGTGTTGAACCTGAATTGGTCTTCCAGGCATTTGTGGCCATTACTCCTAGTTTTCCCCTTGGGTGCCCTGGTGAACAGTTGCTCACTAAACCCTTGATGTACTCCCCTCGTGTAGTAGTAAGTTGCTGCCAGGTCCCCTCTCAGCCTTCTTTTCCTCAGGCTGAAGAGTTGCAGATCCCTCAGCCTTTCCTTGTATGGCTTTTAAGACTCTGATCATATGGGTGGCTCTTCTTTGGACTCTCTCAACCTTGTCCATATCCTTGTTAAAGTGTGGTGCCCAGAACTGGATGCAGTACTCTAGCTATGGTCTCATCAGTGCTAAGGAGAGCAGAAGAATCACCTCCTTGGTTTTGCTGGATTGATGCAAGCCAGAGTATTATTTGCCCTACTGGCTACAGCATCACACTGCCGGCTCTCATTCATATTGTGGTCTATTATTACCCCCAGGTCCCTTTAATTCATAATTCACTAGTCAGTTTGGTGCCACCAAGCCTGTAGGTGTGTTAGGGGTTGCTTGTCCTGAGGTGGAGCACTTTACATTTCTTGATGTTGAACTTCATCAGATTCTGATCTGCCCAACTTGCTAGCCGTCTAGGTCTGCCTGTAACTGTAGCCTATTTTCAAGCATGACCATGCTCCCCCATAACTTGGTGTCATCTGCGAACTTGTCCAGTGAGCTCTTCACCCCCACATCCAAATCATTAATAAAAATGTTGAAAAGTACTGGACCGAGCACCGACCCCCGTGGGACACTGCTGCCCACTTCTCACCACGGTGACACAGATCCGTTCACTACGTTCTCATCCGTTCACAGATCCGTTCACTACGTCTCTGGGTTCTATCCTGCAGCCAGTTTCTCACCCAGCTGACTGTCTCAGCGTTAAGTCCACAATCCTCCAATTTTCTTATGAGGACATTGTGGGATAGTAGATCAAAGGCCTTTTGGAAGTCAAGGTATACAATGTCAACCAACTTGATAAGTCCTTCAAGTTCTTTGTAGACAAGTTTCTATATTAAAAAACCCACTATCACAAGTGGCACTAACTGGCTCTGTTAAAAGTAGCATCCAGTTCTTTCATCTCTTTACTAGCCTTATTAATATTCATACATGATCACAGTGTTGCAAGGAGCTTAATGGTTTACACTGTCCTTTTACATAATACTTGAGTGTACATTTTCAATACAAGGAAATCAGTCCCTAGTCCTTGCTTTCTTGTTTGACTGAAGACAAGGTTGGATCACTAGTGCAATAATTTCTGGTGTGCAATAGAAGAGCTGACAAGTTATATCTGTGTGAAACACCAAGTAAATGGAATTCCATTCTGCTGTCTCCTTCTAAAGAGTCATGTAGGAGAGATAGAAAGAGAGAGTCTTAGTCCTAATACAAATTTGTATCTGGGAATATGAAGGTGGGCTGAGGGAAGAATAATTGCTTTTAAACTAAAAACAGTGGCTGCATGCAGAGGTGAAAAAAAGGCACTTTAAGCTCGGCGTGCCCCCCACCAAGTGCAGTGTATGCCCAGAAGAGGTATTGCTTTAGCTTGACCCAGCTTGCCCAACATCTCTACAGATCAGGTGCTTCAGCAGGGCTTTTGGCACTTTTATCTAATAGCGGATTGAATCAGCTATTAGGCCATGCATAGATGAAATTAGAAGTGTGTGTGCACGACACTTTAAAGCAGACTAAATGCTTTTGCACCACTTTAATGGTGTTGGTGTTTGGACGCCTCGGCAGCATATTACACATTAATTCCAGCTGCTGTAGGAAATTTGGCAGTGTAATATGCCTTAAATGACTTGGGGCGCAGCAAACTAAAATTCCTCTGAGGAGCTTTAGTTTGCTGCCCTACAGCTGCGGAGCGAAGCACCGGGCTCCGTGCAGCTCTATGGCTCTGCAGGACGCCCTGCAGGCAGCATGGCAGCAGCCGGGAAAACAGGCTCTGCTCAAGAAAAGTGGCGAGCCTGATCTTTTTTTTCCACCCCCTGCTGGAGCCTGCCTGCCTACTTGAGCTGCGCAGGGGCCCGGTGCTTCCCTCCGTGGCTGCAGTGACCCCCGGGAACGCCTGAGCTGGGTACCTGCGGGCAAGTGCCGCCTGGGGGTGCCACCGCTGCTGAAGAGGAAATCATCAGCCCCCACCGCAACTCGGGGACCACTCCGCCTGCCAGCAGCTCACCCTCCCTTCCCCACCAGAGAGGCAGGTAAGTCAGCAGGGTTTAATCAGCCCTTAACTGAAGCAGTGTTTTTTAAAACCCACCGCTTATTTAGGGCTCCTGTTTTGTCTACACACGCCCTTAGATAAAAGTGCCAAACACCCCGCTGAAGCACCCAATCTATACAGACCCTGTGGAGCTGGGTTGGACTAATGTGCTTTCCTCTTCTGATAAAGAGATGTTTTTTGTTTTTGTTTTTTTTCCATGTTTGCAAGCATTTTTAACCCCTCAAATGGAGACCACAGGAATCACACAGACAATTCTCCAATGTTAAAGGTCTAGTCATAACATCCACCCAAGTTCCATTTGGTAGAAAAGTAAAAAGGAGAGAAAGAAAAGAGGTATGGTAGCTAAGATGTCATTGCACCTCAGATTGTCCTGGGGATTGATAGGCGCTGGTTTGCTTCCAGACAAACTAGAACAGCCTCAGAGCTAGTTTAACATCTGACCAACTGCAATAGACACTAACAGGCTATTTCAGTAGCTGGGGATTTTGAAAGCACATTAGTTCTTCAGCAACATCCCTTGACCCTGCCACAACCTGACATTCCTTCCATACCAGAGGAGCTGGAGACAGATGGGATGGAACCAGTTACACCAAACAATATACTATCAAGACTCTTTTATGTTTAGCATATTCTTACAGAGTCAGCTAAGCCAGTTTTGCACGTGCTCAGCCCATACAAACTAGCAAAGAGCAGATACACTACAGACCAGGATATGGACCTGAATATTTACCATTTAAAAATCCTCTTGCAGGGACTCACTCCTAGATGCCATGTTTGATTTGGTGTTCTCAGAAAATAAATCCAAACTCCCATTACTGCTGCAATGGGAAATCACAAAGTGGCAATAGGAATTGGGTTCAACAGCAGCTATTTGGCTCTGATCAAGCAGGCCTGGCTGGGGCAAGCACATGAGTTACCACACCTACCTTCAATCCCTGACTAATGTGACTGACACAGTTCTCCACAACCAGATTGGCTGCTCACCCCTTTTAAAGACACCTGCAGACTCAGGATGCAGGCACACCGTGACACAACCTCAATCTGTCTGGCAAGCCTTGTGGTTACAGTTCTTCCTGGTTCTCCTTTGGCTTTGGCTTTTTCTAACCCTAATCTTGGTTCTTTCCCAAAACTCGGTGCTGGCTCTGTTCTCTCTGGTTTATCTGGTATCCTGACTTGGCTTGGCTTCCTTGACCCCAATCTCGGATTCTCCCCGGAACTTGGCACCGGTTCTGTGACCCCTGGCTCCTGACCTCAGCTTGTGTTACAGACTACACCTCTTGGATCACTCCTGTCAGATCCCCTGGAACTGGGTCCCGTGCTCTCTGCTCCACCAACTCGGACCCTGACCTGACACTGGTAACCTGTACGCCTACCCTGCCAAGCGCCTAGTTACCTTCCAGGGACTATCCACAGGCCCAGCCACTTATATCGTTAAACCCATGCAAGCTGTAAGTTGGTTCCCTATCATATTCATTGATACAATTAGAAATTCCCACAATGAATCGATGCCAGCAGTTAATTTATTTGATGTATGCATACAGACAGTCCCACAGCAGATACAGGAACACCAGATTCTCAGGATAGGGGTTCAAAATTCAGAACCCCTTCTTGAACGAGGACTTCTCAAAGGCATGCGGGCCAACACATGATAAAAAAATAAGGCTGACATGAATGAAAGACCAGAGACCTAAGAAGCTATAATTGACACAGACAGTATGCTGGTTATAAAAGAAACTCAGGCAGTATACCATGCCAAACACTCATATAACCAGAAATTTTGTAAGTGAGAAGAGCTAACATAGGCAGCATCAAATTAGATGGCAGAACTTATAATATGCAGTATTTAAAGCCTGCTTATTTTTATATTTATTTAGAGTTTTTTTTAATTTCTTGCGACTAGTAAACTGATTTATTTGCAATACTTGAAAGTGGCAATTTACATTAGTGGGAATAAGAGCCTGTGAAAGTTCCCAAGAGAAGTAAACCAACTTCTGATCTTAGGAAAGTTGGGCTCTGAATAGAGGCAACACTGTGGGTCACAAGTGAGGGAACAGCTGGGTCTACCTCAAAAAGCACAGCAGCTCAACTAAGGCAGTGTGGGAATGTTAGGGGTACTTGGAAAATTCAGGGTTCCACTTAGTGTTACTGTAAACACCTTTCATTAATAATAGGGAAGTAAGTTAAACAAATCGTGTTACTCCTCTGTGAAATATGAAACACCATAATCAGAAAGAAATATGACTACATCCTGCTTACCACCAAACAACTTTGAGGTAAACAGATTATCCCAACTTCTCTCTAAGTCTAACCTGCATATAAAATGAACTGTTCCAAACAGGACATTTTACCTTCAACTCTCCTATGAAATATGAACTTTCATTTCTACCCAGAAGAACTTTTATAATATTTTCTTCTATGCCTGTATAAGGGTGTTTATGCCCAAAATCTTGCAATTAAATTGTTTTTTTTTCTTGCAAAAATCTGGTTGGTCTAATAAAAGATATCACCTACCATAAGTTCTGACTCCACAAATCTTAGTAAGCATTCTACTTTAGAGAATGATGGCAAAAAAACAGTTCATGGACATTCAAACACAGAAATATAATACTAATACTAGCAAGATAAATAGTTCTCTGACTAAATCTTGATTCTAGATTTTCTAGTAATATTATCAACAATCTTTAATTTAACTGAAAATCAATCTACTGCATGTTGATTATTACAAGCTGAACACTGACTTTTTTCTTTTTATATTTTATTCTTTAACTTTGATTTACATTGAAACCTGTTCACTTTTGTTCAAAACATAACAGCTTTGGATAATGGGTATATTTGTTATTTGTGATGTATAGCACATTATGAAATTAAAAAAAAATCTCTTAGTACTTTAGATTGCAAGTATTTGCTTCTGTTAGAAAGTAGTTGATATGCGTGTAGAGTAGTCTCAATTATATGGACTGTTTATATTTTGAATTGAACCTTTTTGGACAGAATACACTCTTTACTGCATTCACTAGAGAGACTAAAATACTAATCAGCAAGGCAGCAATAATAATCCTGAAATATAGATCTTATGATCAGTATTGTAATAATACAAGATGGTTTCTCACTGTGGCTTGTCCATAGATTGTCAAAATAAGCAGCAGTTTATTGGCAGACTGAATAATGTATTAACTAAGGCAGACTTTTAGAGTTGCCAGTCACACATTTACTGCAAACCTGCATTTACTGAAAATCAAAAAGCTAAGAAATTATAGGAAAAAATACATTTTTGTTGACTTGTGTGGCTCTACGTTACAAAATGTCCTATTGTGAAATAAAGTGAAATCCTACCAAGACTGGCAAATGCAATCTTTGTTTTGAGGCAACTCAGAAGAGCACTATTTCTAATCCGTCAAATAGTGAAATTCCTAGATAGACCCATGCAACGGACTGACATAAGTTCTACTAAACATCTTAACACCAATCAGAGTAATTGGTTGTTCAAGCACACTCACAGAATCATAGAATTGGAAGAGACCCTAAGCATTAATCTAATCCAATAGCCAACATAGATACAAAATTTGCTGTTCCTATACCATCCTGGGTAGATGCCTACTCTGCAAACCTCCAGTAAAGGAGATTGCAGAATTACCCTAGGCAAAAATTGTTCCATTGTTCTATTACTCTTACAGTTTCGAAGCTTTGATACTATTTGTAAATATGTCACAAGGCAAATAAATATGATTGATATAAATCAGATTGGCTAACCTGAGGTAACTAATTCAAATCAAAATAGCAGTGAAGATGAGGTAACTTGGGAATTAACTTGAGTTAGTGCCTTGAGTTCAAGGTTATAGGAAAGCATGGAGTTGAATTCAAGTACTTGAACTAAATTAAAATCCAAGTTACTGTGTCTTCACTGTATTTTAACCTGAGTTGGACACCTCTTTTGTGGTGTATGCTTATTTTAAAAGAAAAAACAAAAGATGCGTTTTTTTCTTCCTAACGTTGGGGATATCAAAGAGCATAAAAACACATTCCAATATGATCATTAAACACAAATGCCCACTGATCAGCATAAATAAAACTTGTGAAATACCTTTTGGAAAGTGATTTTGTGTGTGTGTGTGTGTGTGTGTGTGTGTGTAAAATGCAACTGAAAAATTAGTCCAAGCAGCAGTTAAGTAAAACTAAGCTTCATTGATCACATTTTGCACCATTTGAAAGCTTATACATTTCTGTCAAAGAAAAACAACAAGACAGAATCATTGCACTTGAAGTTTCTCAAATTGTTTTGCTCTTACCAGGAATACAGAATAGTTCCCACAACTGATATGAGTTTGCTGTTTTCTTGTTTCTGTTTTGCAAGACCAAAGTCAGCTACAATAAAGAAAAAAATAAGATTTGTAAGTCATCAATATCTCCTTGGGAGACGCACACTCCTTAAATCTTGCTTTTTAGGTGACAATTAACGTAGGTTCACAACAGCTGGAAAGCTTTTTTTTCTCTTTTACACTTTGCAGCAATGTACTATACCATCTGCTTATCTTCCACACTTATCTCCCCACTAATTAATGACACACATTTTAATCAGACCGATCAGATTTAAAAAGTAGTATAAAAAGGTTTCTGGTAGCTGCCAATATAAGACATAATGCCAATTTCCATTTTTCAGATTTCAATCAATATTTTATTATTATAACATGAAATATATATCTGATATTTTTTAAAGAATCACCTAATAAAGCAAATATTAAAACAACAGTGGGTAAATGCCTAACTAACAGAGAAAAATAAGGTCACGATGAAAGAAATTAAATAGCAACTCTTACTTTATTTTAAATGCTGGTAAATATAGAACTTATCAGAAACTGAAGGAGAGAATTTCTGAGTAATCTGGGACCATACATTATAACTGATTTCTTAATAAGTCACTTCAAAAGGTTTTATTTGTTGATAAATGATGAAGAATTTTTAGACATATCACCTAACAAAAAGTTTAGATTAAATTTTGGCATACTTATACAAATATAACTACCCACTGTGATCACATTCATATTTTCATAGAACAATAAAAACATAGGTCTGGAGGAGACCTCCAGAGGTCATCTAGTCCAATTCCCTACCCTAAGCAGGACCATCTCTGTCCAAAACATCCTAGACAAATATCTATCTAATTTGTACCTATGAACTTCTAAGGACAAAAATTCCACAACCTTTTTAAAAGTAATCTGTTCCAGTGCCTAACCACCTTAAAAGTTAGAGCGTTCTTTCTAATATCTAACATAAATCTCTCTCATTACTATTTAAGGCCATTACTTCTTGTCTTATCTTGTAGAGACAGAGAGTAATTGATTGCCATCATCTTCATAAAACACCGTTTTTTGTATTTAAAGACTTACAAGCCCCCTCCCTGTTTTCCCTTCTTTAGCTTGACTAGTAATTGGAAATCCAGCTTTTTCAGCAGTTCTAGATAAACACAAACAATTTGCAGTCTCATTGGTCAAAGTCTTAGCAATAACTTGATCGAATAGCTTGTGTAAGACTTATATTACACTTAAGACATGAATAACCAGTTAATCATATCTTACATTGTAACTTGGTCACAGGTTAAAGCAATTAAGGGTGTTATAAAACAAAGAATAAGCCACAAAGTCATTCCAGACAAAATGTGTACTAACTTTGTGGCTGGTTCTTATCATGTCACTAATTGAACATGTGGCCAGGTGCTCCCCAGTGGCTGGTGGCCTCATTAGTTGATCCTTCCCAGATGTGGGGATGCACCATATACTTCTGTGGAGGATCAGATGATTGGGCTCCCAGCCGCTGGGAGCTTGCTACTTGATAGTGAAGGGGGAGCCCAGGATCACAATCCCATCCCCCCCTGCACCAACAATAAGGCACTATGGGATTTGATGCACGATTCCACAATCACACCTCTTGCCATGCATGTGTGGCATAGCAGGAAGCATGACTGTGTGTATAGGTGACACCACCTGGTTGAGCTCCAGCCTGCAAGAGCTGTTTGCAAGCAGGGCAGGAAACCCCAGCCCTGCCCACAGGAGAAGGGGAAGGGGAAGGGGGAGGGGGAGGGGTGGGGTCTGAGGCTCTCAGTCAGCCACTGCTAGGCTCAGCTCAGCCTCACTCTTCACTCCTGCAGCCTGTGAGGTAAGTGGAGCTTGCTGGGGGCCCTCTGGCAGGGCTGAGGGGTTGTGGACCATGGCTGGGGTTGCTGGCAGGGCTGGGGGGAAGCCAGGAGTTGGTCCCGCCTCCACCTGAGCAGGCAGCAGCATTGGGAGAGCTGGCTCCATGCTGCTTCTGCTGCAGCTGCCTGCTGTTGGGGGCAGGGAGCTGCAGACTTGGGTCCCTGGCCCCATAGCTCTGGCAGCTGGGGGCCCCTCTGGCAGGGCTGGAGGGCAGGAGCTGTGGGTGGGGAGCTAGAGGCACGAGTAGGGTTGGGGGGCTGTTGTGGGGGCGAGTGAGGGGCACCAGCAGGGCTGGGAGAGGAATGGGGGGGGGGGGGTGAGGGCACCAGTGGGGCTGTGGAGGGCTGTGGGAGGCTTTTCAGTTTAATAATGTATTTGGGGGGGTTTATCAGAGAATTTACAATTTTTGTGTCAGAAATGTGTATTTTTTTTTATCAGAGAAATCCAGGATTCCTGGATTAGATTAGATTTTTAGTCATATTATTATTATTATTTTAGAAAAGCTGAACCAAGGATTGCAAACAAACTTGATTTCCTCATTCAGTTATATTGCTAGCAAGCATGAGTAGAATGGTTCTATCATGTGGAAAGCTGTTAAATATTACTGTTCTGCTTGGCTCTCAGACCTGGGAGGAGTGGGCCACACCTGGGAACAAAAAGGTGTTCGTTCCAGTGCCCTGTTGCCAGATGTCTAGCTCCAAGATCACATCTCTTAGCAGAAAAAGCTTCAAAGCAGACCATGTGCTTATTGTGACTCATGCTTCATCACCTCAGTAATCTGCTCTCTGTACTACTCCCATCTAGATGGAGAACCCACTTTCCTAATACTCATACCTTTATTTGCCTGAAAAAATGCTCTTTCTACATAACCTTGACCTCCTACAGCTACATCCAACCAGAACAATAATAATCAATAAGGTGAAGAACATGAGGCAGGACCTGGATTCTACAGCTCACTCCCTGAAAAAGCAGAGTAAACATAGTTTCACAGTTTCATGTCCCTTAGCAAATTTTTTTTTATATAAGGTTGAAAGAGAAATGAAGTGTCACTGTGTAAATGATTCCCATGAGAAAATGATCTTGAAGCTTTAATGAAGCCAGTGGAAGGAACTATCTACCTGTTTGAAAAGGAAGAAAAGGACCAGTCTATTTATTCAAGACTCTGGAAATTTCAACAGGAAATATATTTTTGGAATTAAAATAATTTTCAAGTTAATCTACAGAGCTTTGTTTTTATAAATATTCACTTTACATTACACTCAGATATAACAACTTGCTATGCTGTCACAATATATGACACCATGTAAGATGAGCAGAACAGTATGTATACTTGTGTCTAGTAGATATTTTTTGTAAAACAAGCTTTCTGTGGTAATAGTTTGTTAGTGCTTTGTGTCTCTGAAACCTAAATAAGTGGCAGCTAATTTATTTAATGGCAGGAAACTTGGCATACTTCTACAAAAACAAAGTTATTTTTAAGATTATTCAGAGACTAAAAAAAAGTGCTAATAAGCTTTGAACCATTGGAAGAACTTTTACATGTTATGATTAGACTTGTAACTTCTACAATAATGTCTTACCCAATATAGGCATCTTCCTCTAAGGTATTATGATACTTGAATAAATGTCATACCATGAACACTTACCCTTAGTTTCTCCCTTTATTAGTGTATATCTTTTTTGAATCAAGGAAACTCAGTAATATTTTAATGTTATAAAATAATCAAAACAATGAATGAAGCTGGAAACCAAATAACCATGTAACCAATAGCACTCATATAGAGAGGAAGAATTACAATGAAATTAGCTAAGGCAGAATCTTTTGTAGTCTAGGGCTGCCTCCTACACCTGTGAAATGGTGGTTTACTGTATGTTTGCATTATTTTCAGTGGAGCATAGTAAGTGTTAAAAATGTCCACAAAATAAAACAGCTTCAGAAAGTAGCATATACATTAGATATTACAAAGAAGCAGTTAGCAAGAAAAGGTTATGAGGAAAACAACCCAGGAACACTAAAATAAACACATTAATTCTTATAAAGGGACTTCTTAAATATTCATAATACTTACATGAAAAAATATTTCATTCTAAGCAATTGCATTATGGGTGTGTTTAGGTTAGCTACTGTCTTTTTCTTGTACTGATGATATTTTTTTTGGCTTTTTGTTACCTAGAGACTTTATCTAGTGAACTAATTCTATATATTAAAAAGATATAAAAATTGAGATTCTGGTTGCAACATTTTTATCATACAGCCATCTCTACAGCTAAGCATTTCTCAAGATAATTTTATTTCATAATGAAATTACTGTGTGAGATAACCTAAAATCTATAAAAAGCTTGAAAAGCATTGCTACTTTCACAAGGAAGTTGAAAGGGAATGAACTGAATTATCAAATCCATCAACGAGCGTTTCCATTCAATGAAACTCAGTTGAATGAGTTTCAATTCTATTCAGGTTAGAACAATTATTTAATCCATTCCTAAACACTTGCTGCTCTTCATTCACATGGGACTAAGATGCCTTTTTCATGGTCCCAGTTGTAAGAAAGGAAGGCTATTTTCCGGCTGGTCCTCCTTATCTAGTTTTCAAATAGGATATAGCAAGATACGGAGCATATATAAGGCTGGATAATAGCAACGAGAACAAAAGCAATGTACCAGGTTCTCCTCTGCAAGATCAATGATCAAGATCAGCAGACCACCTATCACTAAGAACTTAATTCATGAAAAAAAAATAAGGGAGGAAAGATATATAAGCTGGTCCCTTTCCCTTAGAAAATTTGAAATGGACTATATCCTCTAATGAGACTAAGAAAATACTGGGGGTAAGGTCAAGAAAAGTAGAAAACATGAGCCAACCACCTTCTGAAGACTTCTAAAGTTTGTAGCTCCTCTCTTTTTCATACACAAACAGAAGGCAGCTCATGTGAAGGGTGGTATGGAGAGAGAACAGGAAAGTACAAGTGGAAAGAGTACAGGAAAACAGCTGTCTGGTGCAGAGACACTTTGGAGGTTGAATCTAATCCAAATAACAGACCTCCTAAAATCTATCCTGTCTGTGTATTTACCCATCACAAAGAAACACACTTAGGAAGTGTTTTCAGTTTGTTTTAGAGACATTCCTGACAATGGACTCACTGGAAAATGACTGACTAGGCTTCAGTACTGCAGAAAAGGACCTGGGTTATAGCAGACCATAACCTAAGAATAAGTCAAAACTGTGTTCTCCTTACAAAAAAACCCCCAATAGCATATTTGCTTGTATTAACAGCAATGTTACCTACAAGTTAAGGAAAGTGATTCTTCCACTTCATACGGCACTGCTGAGGTATTATGCCACCTGGAGTGGCATATTATCCCTACTAAAAATAATACCTGGAGCATTATGTTTAGTTTTGTACACCATAGGTCAAGAAAGATGTATGAAAATTGGAAAGAGTCCAGAAGAAAGAAGCAAAGGTGGCTAGAGGTCTAGATGTTTATAAAGATGATAGCGACTGTTACCTTTGGCTACAAGGGACAAGACAAAGACTACAGGTAACCCCTGCTTAGTGCTCTTAATTGGTTCCTGAAAAAAGGAGCATTAAGTGAAAGCAAAAGTTTTTGACGACCAAAGATGGCAACCACAAATGTTTTTAATGACCCAAGATGGCGATTGAAAATGTTATAACAAAACTAACTGAGTGCTAAGTGAAATCAGGTATCAATTAAAAATGAGCATTATAGCGAATTAGTGCTAAGCAAAACAGCATTAACCAGGGGTTGCCTGTAATGGTTTTGAACGGCAAGGAAGGAAATGTAGGTTGACTGTTAGGAAGAATTACCCAACTGTGAGGGTGGTTAGCACTAGAACAGGTCACCAAGTGAGGCTGTTCAATTTTCATCCTTGGAAATTTTTAAGGTTAGACAGACATTTAGATGAGATGCTTTAGACAGCACTGATCCTGTCTTGAGTAGGATGTTGGACTACATGACTACCTGAGATCCCTTGAAGCCTATGAATTATACAAAAACCAATACAACAGTCTAAATAAATATACCACTATACCGGTCTAAATATATAAGTAAAAGGAAGATCAGGGAAAGGGTGCGTCCCTTACTGAATGGGGGAGGCAACCTAGTGACAGATGGTGCAGAAAAGACTGAAGTACTCCATGCCTTTTCACCTTAGTTTTCACAGGCAAGGTCAGTTCTCAGACTACTGCACCTGGCAGCACAGTTTGGGAAGGAGGTGAGCAGCCAACAGTGGCAAAAGAATAGGTTAGGGACTATTTAGAAAAGCTGGATGTGTACAAGTGTATGGGGCTGGACTCACTGTACCCAAGGGTGCTGAGGGAGTAGACCAATGTGATTGTACAGCCACTAGCCATTATCTTTGAAAATTTGTGGTGAGTGGGAGAGGTCCTGGATTATTCGTAAAGGGTAAATGCAGTGCCCATCTTTAAAAAAATGAAGGAGGATCCAGGGAACAACAGACCATTCAGCCTCACCTCAGTCCCTGGAAAAATCATGAAGCAGGTCCTCAATTAATCCATTTCCATGCTCTTGGAGTAGAAGAAGGTGATTGGGAACAGACAGCATGGATTCACTAAGGACAAGTTAGGCCTGACCAACCTGATTGCCTTCTATGAGATGACTGGCTCTGTGGATGTGGGGAAAACACTGGACATGGCACACCTTTACTTTAGCGAGGCTTTTGCTATGGTACCCCACAACATTCTTGCAAGCAAGCTAAGGAAGTATGGGTAGGATGAATGAAGTGTAAGGTCGACAGCAAACTGGCTGGATCATTGGGCTAAATCAATGGTTCAATGTCTAGCTGGCAGCTGGAATCTAATGGAGTACCCCTAGGGTTGGTCATAGGGCCGACTGTGTGTAATATGTTCATCAATAACCTGGAAAATAGGATAGAGTGCAACCTCAGAAACACCAGGTGACACCAAGCGCGGGGGGGGCGAGGGGGTAGTAGATACACTGGAGAGTAGGGCTAGGATTCAGAGAGATCTAGACAAATTAGAAGATTGAAACAAAAGAAATCTCATGTGTTTCAATAAGGAAAGTGAAAAGTCCTGCACTTAGGATGGAATAATTCCATGCACAGGTATGGGCTGGGGACCTATCGGCTAAGCTCTGCCAAAAAGGAAGTGATGGTTACAGTAGACAATAAGATGAATATGAGCTAACAGTGTGTCCTTGCCCTTGTTGCCAAGAAGGCTAATGGCACACTGAGCTGCCTTAGTAGGAGAGTTACCAGGAGATTGAGGGAAGTGATTCTTCCCCTCTATTTGGCACTAGTGGGGCCACATCTGGAGTACTGTGTCCAATTTTGGGTTCCCCACTACAGAAAGGATGTGGACAAATTGGAGAGAGTCCAGCGGAGGGCAATGAAATTATTAGGGGGCTGGAGCACATGACTTATGAGGAGAGGTGGAGGGAACTGAGTTTATTTAGTCTGGAGAAGAGAAGACTGAGAGGGGATTTCATAGCAGCCTTCTACTATGAAGGGAGCTGAAGGAAGCTAGACTGTTCCAAAGAGGATGGAGCCAGACTGTTCTCAGTAGTGGTGGATGACAAAAGAAGGAGCAATGGTTTCAAGTCGCGGCATGGGAAACTTAGGTTAGATATTAGGAAAAACTTTTTCACTAAGAGGGTAGTAAAGTAGTGGAACAGGTTACCCAAAAAAAACTGTGGAATCTCCATCCTTGGAGTTTTTTAAGACTCAGCTAGACAAAGCTTTGACTGGGATTATATAGTTAGGAATCATCTTACTTTGAGTAGAGGGTTGGACTAGATGACCTCCTGAGGTCCCTTCCAACCCAAATTTTCTATGATTCTATTATTCTACGATTATATGTCTATATTTCTACTGCAACTGATTCACTAAGTTGTATTTGTGAATACAGAATTGGTCTACCCAAATATCTTAGAATTATATTCTAAGAATATACCATTATAAAAAACATATCCATAAAAACCATATATGCCAATGATACTTATGATACATCTTAAATATCTAGGTCCTGTTTCTACCAAGCTACCTGAATAGTGCAAACTTTGTTTTTAATTCTTTCACTCTTTTCCACAGAATTGATGTTATGCATTACATTAAGCATATGTGATTGTTTTCAGCATTAGAGTTGTGTATCTATATAGCACCCAGCTCAATAAG